>NW_028142894.1:1200000-1622816 GCF_977018435.1 Lepisma saccharinum
TGGTTCGCACAGGGTTTTTTCTTGTACTGCAGTAAGCACATCTCCTTGATGTAGACTTCTTTGGCTGATGAGCATTCTCTGTCAATCGGATTGCCGCATCCACCGATGGCTTTTGTTTTTTGACGGCTACAATTCCTGTGTTCTGCGATCGTGGACTGTCAGATTTCCTTGATGACACTATCTGTTTACTCAGAAGTCCCTGATAAACTGCTCTTCGGAAGTCTTTGTGACTGTACTGCTCCATTTCCAACTCCTTATGAATGATAAAAGCATTCACAACACAGCAATCAACAAAGTGGAAAAACATCCGGTGCCACCATTTTCTGCTCTTTCTGTCAGTCTCATAGTCTCCTTTGAGACGATCGAAGTTATCTACAAAGTTCATGTGTCTGTTGTAATCATCCAATACTGCAGGGCATGAAACACTGACAGTGGTACCATCTCTCTCTCTGCTTTGAACACTTATAACATTGGTGGGGTCGTGAACAGATGAGAGGAGGTTCACAGCTCGTTTATCCTTCCAACGATACACAGCAATTCCCTCATGACTTACTCTGACATCAAATTCACCCCTCTTCATTGTCCTCTCTGCTTTCAATTCTGGTAAATGTTTTCTGCTTGGATTTATTGTACCAACTGCATAAATTTGCTGTGCTTTCAGTAATACGAATAAACGAAAGGAGGAAAAGTAGTTGTCCATGTAGACAATGTGATTTTTGCCATGTAATTCTTGACATAAATCTGTAACTACGCGTGCACCAAGTTCCTTTTCAGGCTTATTGCCTACTTTTCCTGTATACACTTGGAAACGCAAATTATAATAAGACTCATCGCACAGCATCCAAATTTTATAACCTCTTTTTGTGGGTTTCTTACACATGTACTGTTTCATTACGCTCCTCCCTTTGAATTTCACCATTGACTCATCTACAGCAACTTTTTGATGAGGTTTGTATGACCTTGCAAATGACTCTTCTATCAAATTTAGCAAAGGTCTTACTTTGTACAGTTTATCAAAATTGTCTTCCCCCTTCTTTGGCATCAAATTGTTGTCATTTACATGTAAATGGCTCAATAAAAAACTGAAGCGTTTCACTGTCATTAGGGATGAAATGTAGGAATCATGCAAATCCGGAGAAGACGACCAATAATCTCTATAGCTGGGAAGAACCTTTACGCCCGTAAACAAATTAATGCCAAGAAATACTCTAATTTCTTGTCCACTTGTTGGTACAAAAAGTTTTCCTTTTTGGGTTGCATAAAGGTTTGTGTGAAAAGCAATGTGATCTACCAAATCGTCCGTAAATAGTTCCTGGAACAAGGAATATGGCATAGGATTCTGCAGGTCATGAATATGTTGCGAAACTCCTCCATCTCCGATGAAGTTAGGAACATCAGGCACGGAAGCAGTCTGAGTCCATGTCGGAGTTTGTGGCAGAACTACTGGCACTGAAATGTGAGACGAAGGAACGGGAACACTTTGATTCCGAACAGGCTCGGACTCTTCACTCACACTATCACTGTCACTTTCTCCTGCTGTCATGCACGAAGTGTTATTTGGTTTATAAGTTGGATCGTCGTCTGAATCGGTACAATCATCCAGTTCACTTTCAGGGTCCGAAGGAATGTCTTCAAAGAGAATCTGTTCTATCGTAGTTTTATCAAGATCATTGGATGCCATTTCTGCCTGACACAAAGAAATGTACCTTGTATGTGCTGTGGTTAACGCTGCTAACCACATGCAAAATACAGCATTTCAACAAACAACAAGCAACAAAGGCGTTATATACTTATTGCAATCAACAATAGTTCGTGCAGCAAGACGAACCAGACACAAATGTACAACAAAACTTTCCTTACCACTGATTCATTCGTCAAAGTTAATAAATGGCACAAACACCCGAAAACAGCCAACAACGCCAACCACAAGACCGCCGTCTGTTGGCGGTAATCTTTTCAGAATGCAATAACTTTCTTGTGCTGCGATCTATCGGCAAGTATACAAAGTAAATCTGTGGCCAGCAGAACTAACCACATTTGCATGTAGCCTCACACAAATCCAATATATGTGGTTATCGCAACTAACCACTGCCCCTCAACCGATGCAGTCGCGAGCAAATCCCTGCCCCTGAAAGAGTTAAATCCTGCTTGTATTGGGAGGGGGTATAATTTCCCCGTAGAAAAGTGACTGCCCCCTTATATCCTTCTTATATTAGGAGGGGGTATAATTTCCGCGTAGAAAAGTGACTGCCCTATAAAATCCTGCTAATATGAGGAGGGGGTACAATTTCCCCGTAGAAAAGTGACAGCCCTATTAAATCCTGCTTATATGAGAAGGGGGTACAATTTCCCCGTAGAAAAGTGACTGCCCTTTTAAATCCTGCTAATATGAGAAGGGGGTACAATTTCCCTGTAGAAAAGTGACTACCTATTAAATCCTGCTAATATGAGAAGGGGGTACAATTTCCCCGTAGAAAAGTGTCTGCCCCCTTATATCCTGCTTATATTAGGAGGGGTATAATTTCCCCGTAGAAAAGTGACTGCCCCCTTATATCCTGCTTATATTAGGAGGGGGTATAATTTCCCCGTAGAAAAATGACTGCCCTATTAAATCCTGCTAATATGAGAAGGGGGTACAATTTCCCCGTAGAAAATGACTGCCCTATTAAATCCTACTAATATGAGAAGGGGGTACAATTTCCCTGTAGAAATGTGACTGCCCTCTTATATCCTGCTTATATTAGGAGGGGGTACAAATTCCCCTGAAAAAGTTACGGCCCCCTTAAATCCTGCTTATATTAGGAGGGGGTATAATTTCCCCGTAGAAAAGTGACTGCCCCTTTAAATCCTGCTTATATTAGGAGGGGGTATAATTTCCCCGAAAAAAGTGACTGAACCCTTAAATCCTGCTTATATTAGAAGGGGGTACAAATTCCCCGTAGAAAAGTGACTGCCCAATTAAGTCCTGCTTATACTAGGAGGGGGTACAAATTCCCCGTAGAAAAGTGACTGCCCCCTTAAATTCTGCTAATATTAGGAGGGGGTACAATTTCCCCGTAGAAAAGTGACTGCCCCCTTAAATCCTGCTAATATTAGGAGGGGGTATAATTTCCCCGTAGAAAAGTGACTGCCCCCTTAAATCCTGCTAATATTAGGAGGGGGTACAATTTCCCGGTAGAAAAGTGACTGTACACTTAAATCCTGCTTATATTAGGAGGGGGTATAATTTTCCCGTAGAAAAGTGAATGCCCCTTTAAATCCTGCTCATATTAGGAGGGGGTACAATTTCCCCGTAGAAAAGTGACAGCCCTATTAAATCCTGCTTATATGAGAAGGGGTACAATTTCCCCGTAGAAAAGTGACTGCCCTTTTAGATCCTGCTAATATGAGAAGGGGGTACAATTTCCCTGTAGAAAAGTGACTGCCTATTAAATCCTGCTAATATGAGAAGGGGGTACAATTTCCCCGTAGAAAAGTGCCTGCCCCCTTATATCCTGCTTATATTAGGAGGGGGTATAATTTCCCCGTAGAAAAGTGACTGCCCCTTTTATATACTGCTTATATTAGGAGGGGGTATAATTTCCCCGTAGAAAAGTGACTGCCCCTTAAATCCTGATTATATTAGGAGGGGGTATAATTTCCCCGTAGAAAAGTGACTGCCCCCTTATATCCTGCTTATATTAGGAGGGGGTACAATTTCCGCGTAGAAAAGTGACTGACCTCTCAAATCCTGCTTATATTAGGAGGGGGTACAAATTCCCCGTAGAAAAGTGACTCCCCCCTTAAATACTGCTTATATTAGGAGGGGGTACAATTTCCCCGTAGAAAAGTGACTGCCCCCTTATATCCTGTTTATATTAGGAGGGGGTACAATTTCCGCGTAGAAAAGTGACTGCCCTATTAAATCCTGCTAATATGAGGAGTGGGTACAATTTCCCCGTAGAAAAGTGACTGCCCTATTAAATCCTGCTAATATGAGAAGGGGGTACAATTTCCCCGTAGAAAAGTGACTGCCCCCTTATATCCTGCTTATATTAGGAGGGGGTACAATTTCCCCGTAGAAAAGTGACTCTTTGAAGGGTGGTGGTTACCTGTGGTAACCACCTTTTTTTTCACCCCTTTGAGGGGCACAAATAGAAATTGCACTTCAATTTTGAAAATAATGCTAATGGTAATTCTTATACTTATTTTAATATCATTTCTATAAATATCATCAAACCCTGATCGTTCTTTGTCTAGATATGACGTCATCAAATGTGGTTGCTGATGCTAACCACCACACACACACAATTGGCTATACAGAGAGGCACAAAATGCAAGCAATACATAGAGAGACAAAAATGTATTTTATTTGTAGCATTTATTTAGTGCTCAAACAAATTATGGTAATTACTTCACAGGTGGAGATGAAAGTCTGAATTTTGATATTGTTTCACTTAGTTCACAAGAATTATTGAAGGTAATTATAATAATTATACACAAAATTGTATAGCAAGAGATGTAAGAACAATAAACACTTGCATGTGAAATGAAATCTTGACATTTGTTTACAAGATATGGTGATATTGGCTGATAAACTCACAACAAATCTCTTACTTCGAATGAAAATCTTGAAAGCAGGTCTTACGGTTCATACATAAGGGTACTTGGCATGTACTACATGACCAGATGGTTCGCACAGGGTTTTTTCTTGTACTGCAGTAAGCACATCTCCTTGATGTAGACTTCTTTGGCTGATGAGCATTCTCTGTCAATCGGATTGCCGCATCCACCGATGGCTTTTGTTTTTTGACGGCTACAATTCCTGTGTTCTGCGATCGTGGACTGTCAGATTTCCTTGATGACACTATCTGTTTACTCAGAAGTCCCTGATAAACTGCTCTTCGGAAGTCTTTGTGACTGTACTGCTCCATTTCCAACTCCTTATGAATGATAAAAGCATTCACAACACAGCAATCAACAAAGTGGAAAAACATCCGGTGCCACCATTTTCTGCTCTTTCTGTCAGTCTCATAGTCTCCTTTGAGACGATCGAAGTTATCTACAAAGTTCATGTGTCTGTTGTAATCATCCAATACTGCAGGGCATGAAACACTGACAGTGGTACCATCTCTCTCTCTGCTTTGAACACTTATAACATTGGTGGGGTCGTGAACAGATGAGAGGAGGTTCACAGCTCGTTTATCCTTCCAACGATACACAGCAATTCCCTCATGACTTACTCTGACATCAAATTCACCCCTCTTCATTGTCCTCTCTGCTTTCAATTCTGGTAAATGTTTTCTGCTTGGATTTATTGTACCAACTGCATAAATTTGCTGTGCTTTCAGTAATACGAATAAACGAAAGGAGGAAAAGTAGTTGTCCATGTAGACAATGTGATTTTTGCCATGTAATTCTTGACATAAATCTGTAACTACGCGTGCACCAAGTTCCTTTTCAGGCTTATTGCCTACTTTTCCTGTATACACTTGGAAACGCAAATTATAATAAGACTCATCGCACAGCATCCAAATTTTATAACCTCTTTTTGTGGGTTTCTTACACATGTACTGTTTCATTACGCTCCTCCCTTTGAATTTCACCATTGACTCATCTACAGCAACTTTTTGATGAGGTTTGTATGACCTTGCAAATGACTCTTCTATCAAATTTAGCAAAGGTCTTACTTTGTACAGTTTATCAAAATTGTCTTCCCCCTTCTTTGGCATCAAATTGTTGTCATTTACATGTAAATGGCTCAATAAAAAACTGAAGCGTTTCACTGTCATTAGGGATGAAATGTAGGAATCATGCAAATCCGGAGAAGACGACCAATAATCTCTATAGCTGGGAAGAACCTTTACGCCCGTAAACAAATTAATGCCAAGAAATACTCTAATTTCTTGTCCACTTGTTGGTACAAAAAGTTTTCCTTTTTGGGTTGCATAAAGGTTTGTGTGAAAAGCAATGTGATCTACCAAATCGTCCGTAAATAGTTCCTGGAACAAGGAATATGGCATAGGATTCTGCAGGTCATGAATATGTTGCGAAACTCCTCCATCTCCGATGAAGTTAGGAACATCAGGCACGGAAGCAGTCTGAGTCCATGTCGGAGTTTGTGGCAGAACTACTGGCACTGAAATGTGAGACGAAGGAACGGGAACACTTTGATTCCGAACAGGCTCGGACTCTTCACTCACACTATCACTGTCACTTTCTCCTGCTGTCATGCACGAAGTGTTATTTGGTTTATAAGTTGGATCGTCGTCTGAATCGGTACAATCATCCAGTTCACTTTCAGGGTCCGAAGGAATGTCTTCAAAGAGAATCTGTTCTATCGTAGTTTTATCAAGATCATTGGATGCCATTTCTGCCTGACACAAAGAAATGTACCTTGTATGTGCTGTGGTTAACGCTGCTAACCACATGCAAAATACAGCATTTCAACAAACAACAAGCAACAAAGGCGTTATATACTTATTGCAATCAACAATAGTTCGTGCAGCAAGACGAACCAGACACAAATGTACAACAAAACTTTCCTTACCACTGATTCATTCGTCAAAGTTAATAAATGGCACAAACACCCGAAAACAGCCAACAACGCCAACCACAAGACCGCCGTCTGTTGGCGGTAATCTTTTCAGAATGCAATAACTTTCTTGTGCTGCGATCTATCGGCAAGTATACAAAGTAAATCTGTGGCCAGCAGAACTAACCACATTTGCATGTAGCCTCACACAAATCCAATATATGTGGTTATCGCAACTAACCACTGCCCCTCAACCGATGCAGTCGCGAGCAAATCCCTGCCCCTGAAAGAGTTAAATCCTGCTTGTATTGGGAGGGGGTATAATTTCCCCGTAGAAAAGTGACTGCCCCCTTATATCCTTCTTATATTAGGAGGGGGTATAATTTCCGCGTAGAAAAGTGACTGCCCTATAAAATCCTGCTAATATGAGGAGGGGGTACAATTTCCCCGTAGAAAAGTGACAGCCCTATTAAATCCTGCTTATATGAGAAGGGGGTACAATTTCCCCGTAGAAAAGTGACTGCCCTTTTAAATCCTGCTAATATGAGAAGGGGGTACAATTTCCCTGTAGAAAAGTGACTACCTATTAAATCCTGCTAATATGAGAAGGGGGTACAATTTCCCCGTAGAAAAGTGTCTGCCCCCTTATATCCTGCTTATATTAGGAGGGGTATAATTTCCCCGTAGAAAAGTGACTGCCCCCTTATATCCTGCTTATATTAGGAGGGGGTATAATTTCCCCGTAGAAAAATGACTGCCCTATTAAATCCTGCTAATATGAGAAGGGGGTACAATTTCCCCGTAGAAAATGACTGCCCTATTAAATCCTACTAATATGAGAAGGGGGTACAATTTCCCTGTAGAAATGTGACTGCCCTCTTATATCCTGCTTATATTAGGAGGGGGTACAAATTCCCCTGAAAAAGTTACGGCCCCCTTAAATCCTGCTTATATTAGGAGGGGGTATAATTTCCCCGTAGAAAAGTGACTGCCCCTTTAAATCCTGCTTATATTAGGAGGGGGTATAATTTCCCCGAAAAAAGTGACTGAACCCTTAAATCCTGCTTATATTAGAAGGGGGTACAAATTCCCCGTAGAAAAGTGACTGCCCAATTAAGTCCTGCTTATACTAGGAGGGGGTACAAATTCCCCGTAGAAAAGTGACTGCCCCCTTAAATCCTGCTAATATTAGGAGGGGGTACAATTTCCCCGTAGAAAAGTGACTGCCCCCTTAAATCCTGCTAATATTAGGAGGGGGTATAATTTCCCCGTAGAAAAGTGACTGCCCCCTTAAATCCTGCTAATATTAGGAGGGGGTACAATTTCCCGGTAGAAAAGTGACTGTACACTTAAATCCTGCTTATATTAGGAGGGGGTATAATTTTCCCGTAGAAAAGTGAATGCCCCTTTAAATCCTGCTCATATTAGGAGGGGGTACAATTTCCCCGTAGAAAAGTGACAGCCCTATTAAATCCTGCTTATATGAGAAGGGGTACAATTTCCCCGTAGAAAAGTGACTGCCCTTTTAGATCCTGCTAATATGAGAAGGGGGTACAATTTCCCTGTAGAAAAGTGACTGCCTATTAAATCCTGCTAATATGAGAAGGGGGTACAATTTCCCCGTAGAAAAGTGCCTGCCCCCTTATATCCTGCTTATATTAGGAGGGGGTATAATTTCCCCGTAGAAAAGTGACTGCCCCTTTTATATACTGCTTATATTAGGAGGGGGTATAATTTCCCCGTAGAAAAGTGACTGCCCCTTAAATCCTGATTATATTAGGAGGGGGTATAATTTCCCCGTAGAAAAGTGACTGCCCCCTTATATCCTGCTTATATTAGGAGGGGGTACAATTTCCGCGTAGAAAAGTGACTGACCTCTCAAATCCTGCTTATATTAGGAGGGGGTACAAATTCCCCGTAGAAAAGTGACTCCCCCCTTAAATACTGCTTATATTAGGAGGGGGTACAATTTCCCCGTAGAAAAGTGACTGCCCCCTTATATCCTGTTTATATTAGGAGGGGGTACAATTTCCGCGTAGAAAAGTGACTGCCCTATTAAATCCTGCTAATATGAGGAGTGGGTACAATTTCCCCGTAGAAAAGTGACTGCCCTATTAAATCCTGCTAATATGAGAAGGGGGTACAATTTCCCCGTAGAAAAGTGACTGCCCCCTTATATCCTGCTTATATTAGGAGGGGGTACAATTTCCCCGTAGAAAAGTGACTCTTTGAAGGGTGGTGGTTACCTGTGGTAACCACCTTTTTTTTCACCCCTTTGAGGGGCACAAATAGAAATTGCACTTCAATTTTGAAAATAATGCTAATGGTAATTCTTATACTTATTTTAATATCATTTCTATAAATATCATCAAACCCTGATCGTTCTTTGTCTAGATATGACGTCATCAAATGTGGTTGCTGATGCTAACCACCACACACACACAATTGGCTATACAGAGAGGCACAAAATGCAAGCAATACATAGAGAGACAAAAATGTATTTTATTTGTAGCATTTATTTAGTGCTCAAACAAATTATGGTAATTACTTCACAGGTGGAGATGAAAGTCTGAATTTTGATATTGTTTCACTTAGTTCACAAGAATTATTGAAGGTAATTATAATAATTATACACAAAATTGTATAGCAAGAGATGTAAGAACAATAAACACTTGCATGTGAAATGAAATCTTGACATTTGTTTACAAGATATGGTGATATTGGCTGATAAACTCACAACAAATCTCTTACTTCGAATGAAAATCTTGAAAGCAGGTCTTACGGTTCATACATAAGGGTACTTGGCATGTACTACATGACCAGATGGTTCGCACAGGGTTTTTTCTTGTACTGCAGTAAGCACATCTCCTTGATGTAGACTTCTTTGGCTGATGAGCATTCTCTGTCAATCGGATTGCCGCATCCACCGATGGCTTTTGTTTTTTGACGGCTACAATTCCTGTGTTCTGCGATCGTGGACTGTCAGATTTCCTTGATGACACTATCTGTTTACTCAGAAGTCCCTGATAAACTGCTCTTCGGAAGTCTTTGTGACTGTACTGCTCCATTTCCAACTCCTTATGAATGATAAAAGCATTCACAACACAGCAATCAACAAAGTGGAAAAACATCCGGTGCCACCATTTTCTGCTCTTTCTGTCAGTCTCATAGTCTCCTTTGAGACGATCGAAGTTATCTACAAAGTTCATGTGTCTGTTGTAATCATCCAATACTGCAGGGCATGAAACACTGACAGTGGTACCATCTCTCTCTCTGCTTTGAACACTTATAACATTGGTGGGGTCGTGAACAGATGAGAGGAGGTTCACAGCTCGTTTATCCTTCCAACGATACACAGCAATTCCCTCATGACTTACTCTGACATCAAATTCACCCCTCTTCATTGTCCTCTCTGCTTTCAATTCTGGTAAATGTTTTCTGCTTGGATTTATTGTACCAACTGCATAAATTTGCTGTGCTTTCAGTAATACGAATAAACGAAAGGAGGAAAAGTAGTTGTCCATGTAGACAATGTGATTTTTGCCATGTAATTCTTGACATAAATCTGTAACTACGCGTGCACCAAGTTCCTTTTCAGGCTTATTGCCTACTTTTCCTGTATACACTTGGAAACGCAAATTATAATAAGACTCATCGCACAGCATCCAAATTTTATAACCTCTTTTTGTGGGTTTCTTACACATGTACTGTTTCATTACGCTCCTCCCTTTGAATTTCACCATTGACTCATCTACAGCAACTTTTTGATGAGGTTTGTATGACCTTGCAAATGACTCTTCTATCAAATTTAGCAAAGGTCTTACTTTGTACAGTTTATCAAAATTGTCTTCCCCCTTCTTTGGCATCAAATTGTTGTCATTTACATGTAAATGGCTCAATAAAAAACTGAAGCGTTTCACTGTCATTAGGGATGAAATGTAGGAATCATGCAAATCCGGAGAAGACGACCAATAATCTCTATAGCTGGGAAGAACCTTTACGCCCGTAAACAAATTAATGCCAAGAAATACTCTAATTTCTTGTCCACTTGTTGGTACAAAAAGTTTTCCTTTTTGGGTTGCATAAAGGTTTGTGTGAAAAGCAATGTGATCTACCAAATCGTCCGTAAATAGTTCCTGGAACAAGGAATATGGCATAGGATTCTGCAGGTCATGAATATGTTGCGAAACTCCTCCATCTCCGATGAAGTTAGGAACATCAGGCACGGAAGCAGTCTGAGTCCATGTCGGAGTTTGTGGCAGAACTACTGGCACTGAAATGTGAGACGAAGGAACGGGAACACTTTGATTCCGAACAGGCTCGGACTCTTCACTCACACTATCACTGTCACTTTCTCCTGCTGTCATGCACGAAGTGTTATTTGGTTTATAAGTTGGATCGTCGTCTGAATCGGTACAATCATCCAGTTCACTTTCAGGGTCCGAAGGAATGTCTTCAAAGAGAATCTGTTCTATCGTAGTTTTATCAAGATCATTGGATGCCATTTCTGCCTGACACAAAGAAATGTACCTTGTATGTGCTGTGGTTAACGCTGCTAACCACATGCAAAATACAGCATTTCAACAAACAACAAGCAACAAAGGCGTTATATACTTATTGCAATCAACAATAGTTCGTGCAGCAAGACGAACCAGACACAAATGTACAACAAAACTTTCCTTACCACTGATTCATTCGTCAAAGTTAATAAATGGCACAAACACCCGAAAACAGCCAACAACGCCAACCACAAGACCGCCGTCTGTTGGCGGTAATCTTTTCAGAATGCAATAACTTTCTTGTGCTGCGATCTATCGGCAAGTATACAAAGTAAATCTGTGGCCAGCAGAACTAACCACATTTGCATGTAGCCTCACACAAATCCAATATATGTGGTTATCGCAACTAACCACTGCCCCTCAACCGATGCAGTCGCGAGCAAATCCCTGCCCCTGAAAGAGTTAAATCCTGCTTATATTGGGAGGGGGTATAATTTCCCCGTAGAAAAGTGACTGGCCCCTTATATCCTTCTTATATTAGGAGGGGGTATAATTTCCCCGTAGAAAAGTGACAGCCCTATTAAATCCTGCTTATATGAGAAGGGGGTACAATTTCCCCGTAGAAAAGTGACTGGCCTTTTAAATCCTGCTAATATGAGAAGGGGGTACAATTTCCCTGTAGAAAAGTGACTGCCTATTAAATCCTGCTAATATGAGAAGGGGGTACAATTTCCCCGTAGAAAATGACTGCCCTATTAAATCCTACTAATATGAGAAGGGGGTACAATTTCCCTGTAGAAATGTGACTGCCCCCTTATATCCTGCTTATATTAGGAGGGGGTACAAATTCCCCTAAAAAAGTGACGGCCCCCTTAAATCCTGCTTATATTAGGAGGGGGTATAATTTCCCCGTAGAAAAGTGACTGCCCTATTAAATCCTGCTAATATGAGAAGGAGGTACAATTTCCCCGTAGAAAAGTGACTGTCCTATTAAATCCTGCTAATATGAGAAGGGGGTACAATTTCCCCGTAGAAAAGTGACTGCCCTATTAAATCCTGCGAATATGAGAAGGGGTTACAATTTCCCTGTAGAAATGTGACAGCCCCCTTATATCCTGCTTATATCAGGATAGGGTACAAATTCCCCGTAGAAAAGTGACTGCCCCCTTAAATCCTGCTTATATTAGGAGGGGGTACAAATTCCCCGTAGAAAAGTGACTGCCCCTTAAATCCTGCTTATATTAGGAGGGGGTATAGTTTCCCCGTAGAAAAGTGACTGCCCCCTCATATCCTGTTTATATTAGGAGGGGGTACAATTTCCGCGTAGAAAAGTGACTGTCCCCTTAAATCCTGCTAATATTAGGAGGGGGTACAAATTCCCCGTAGAAAAGTGACTGCCCCTTAAATCCTGCTTATATTAGGAGGGGGTATAGTTTCCCCGTAGAAAAGTGACTGCCCCCTTATATCCTGCTTATATTAGGAGGGGGTACAATTTCCGGATAGAAAATTGACTGCCCCCTTATATCCTGTTTATATTAGGAGGGGGTACAATTTCCGCGTAGAAAAGTGACTGCCCCCTTATATCCTGCTTATAGTAGGAGGGGGTACAATTTCCCCGTAGATTAGTGACTGCCCCCTTAAAGCCTGCTTATATTAGGAGGGGGTACAAATTCCCCGTAGAAGTGACTGCCCCCTTAAATCCTGCTTATATTTGGAGTGGGTACAATTTCCCCGTACAAATGTGACTGCCCCTTTAAATCCTGCTTATATTAGGAGGGGGTATAATTTCCCCGTAGAAAAGTGACTGCCCACGTATATCCTGCTTATATTAGGAGGGGGTATAATTTCCCCGTAGAAAAGTGACTGCCCTATTAAATCCTGCTAATATGAGAAGGGGGTACAATTTCCCGTAGAAAAGTGACTGCCCTATTAAATCCTGCTAATATGAGAAGGGGGTACAATTTCCCTGTAGAAATGTGACTGCCCCCTTATATCCTGCTTATATTAGGAGGGGGTACAAATTCCCCGTAGAAAAGTGACTGCCCCTCAAATCCTGATTATATTAGGAGGGGGTATAATTTCCCCGTAGAAAAGTGACTGCCCCCTTATATCCTGCTTATATTAGGAGGGTGTACAATTTCCGCGTAGAAAAGTGACTGACCTCTCAAATCCTGCTTATATTAGGAGGGGGTACATACTCCCCGTAGAAAAGTGACTGCCCCCTTAAATACTGCTTATATTAGGAGGGGGTACAATTTCCCCGTAGAAAAGTGACTGCCCCCTTATATCCTGTTTATATTAGGAGGGGGTACAATTTCCGCGTAGAAAAGTGACTGCCCTATAAAATCCTGCTAATATGAGGAGGGGGTACAATTTCCCCGTAGAAAAGTGACTGCCCTATTAAATCCTGCTAATATGAGAAGTGGGTACAATTTCCCCGTAGAAAAGTGACTGCCCCCTTATATCCTGCTTATAGTAGGAGGGGGTACAATTTCCCGTAGAAAAGTGACTGCCCCTTTAAATCCTGCTTATATTGGGAGGGGGTATAATTTCCCCGTAGAAAAGTGACTGGCCCCTTATATCCTTCTTATATTAGGAGGGGGTATAATTTCCGCGTAGAAAAGTGACTGCCCTATAAAATCCTGCTAATATGAGGAGGGGGTACAATTTCCCCGTAGAAAAGTGACAGCCCTATTAAATCCTGCTTATATGAGAAGGGGTTATAATTTCCCCGTAGAAAAGTGACTGCCCTTTTAAATCCTGCTAATATGAGAAAGGGGTACAATTTCCCTGTAGAAAAGTGACTGCCTATTAAATCCTGCTAATATGAGAAGGGGGTACAATTTCCCCGTAGAAAAGTGTCTGCCCCCTTATATCCTGCTTATATTAGGAGGGGGTATAATTTCCCCGTAGAAAAGTGACTGCCCCCTTATATCCTGCTTATATTAGGAGGGGGTATAATTTCCCCGTAGAAAAGTGACTGCCCTATTAAATCCTGCTAATATGAGAAGGGGGTACAATTTCCCCGTAGAAAATGACTGCCCTATTAAATCCTACTAATATGAGAAGGGGGTACAATTTCCCTGTAGAAATGTGACTGCCCCCTTATATCCTGCTTATATTAGGAGGGGGTACAAATTCCCCTGAAAAAGTTACGGCCCCCTTAAATCCTGCTTATATTAGGAGGGGGTATAATTTCCCCGTAGAAAAGTGACTGCCCCTTTAAATCCTGCTTATATTAGGAGGGGGTATATTTTCCCCGAAAAAAGTGACTGAACCCTTAAATCCTGCTTATATTAGAAGGGGGTACAAATTCCCCGTAGAAAAGTGACTGCCCAATTAAGTCCTGCTTATACTAGGAGGGGGTACAAATTCCCCGTAGAAAAGTGACTGCCCCCTTAAATCCTGCTAATATTAGGAGGGGGTACAATTTCAGCGTAGAAAAGTGACTGCCCCCTTAAATCCTGCTAATATTAGGAGGGGGTATAATTTCCCCGTAGAAAAGTGACTGCCCCCTTAAATCCTGCTAATATTAGGAGGGGGTACAATTTCCCCGTAGAAAAGTGACTGCACACTTAAATCCTGCTTATATTAGGAGGGGGTATAATTTTCCCGTAGAAAAGTGACTGCCCTATTAAATCCTGCTAATATGAGGAGGGGGTACAATTTCCCCGTAGAAAAGTGACTGCCCTATTAAATCCTGCTAATATGAGAAGGGGGTACAATTTCCCCGTAGAAAAGTGACTGCCCCCTTATATCCTGCTTATATTAGGAGGGGGTACAATTTCCCCGTAGAAAAGTGACCCTTTGAAGGGTGGTGGTTACCTGTGGTAAACACGTTTTTTTCACCCCTTTGAGGGGCACAAATAGAAATTGCACTTCAATTTTGAAAATAATGCTAATGGTAATTCTTATACTTATTTTAATATAATTTTATAAATATCATCAAACCCTGATCGTTCTTTGTCTAGATATGACGTCATCAAATGTGGTTGCTGATGCTAACCACCACACACACACAATTGGCTATACAGAGAGGCACAAAATGCAAGCAATACATAGAGAGACAAAAATGTATTTTATTTGTAGCATCTATTTAGTGCTCAAACAAATTATGGTAATTACTTCACAGGTGGAGATGAAAGTCTGAATTTTGATATTGCTTCACTTAGTTCACAAGAATTATTGAAGGTAATTATAATAATTATACACAAAATTGTATAGCAAGAGATGTAAGAACAATAAACTCTTGCATGTGAAATGAAATCTTGACATTTGTTTACAAGATATGGTGATATTGGCTGATAAACTCACAACAAATCTCTTACTTCGAATGAAAATCTTGAAAGCAGGTCTTACGGTTCATACATAAGGGTACTTGGCATGTACTACATGACCAGATGGTTCGCACAGGGTTTTTTCTTGTACTGCAGTAAGCACATCTCCTTGATGTAGACTTCTTTGGCTGATGAGCATTCTCTGTCAATCGGATTGCCGCATCCACCGATGGCTTTTGTTTTTTGACGGCTACAATTCCTGTGTTCTGCGATCGTGGACTGTCAGATTTCCTTGATGACACTATCTGTTTACTCAGAAGTCCCTGATAAACTGCTCTTCGGAAGTCTTTGTGACTGCACTGCTCCATTTCCAACTCCTTATGAATGATAAAAGCATTCACAACACAGCAATCAACAAAGTGGAAAAACATCCGGTGCCACCATTTTCTGCTCTTTCTGTCAGTCTCATAGTCTCCTTTGAGACGATCGAAGTTATCTACAAAGTTCATGTGTCTGTTGTAATCATCCAATACTGCAGGGCATGAAACACTGACAGTGGTACCATCTCTCTCTCTGCTTTGAACACTTATAACATTGGTGGGGTCGTGAACAGATGAGAGGAGGTTCACAGCTCGTTTATCCTTCCAACGATACACAGCAATTCCCTCATGACTTACTCTGACATCAAATTCACCCCTCTTCATTGTCCTCTCTGCTTTCAATTCTGGTAAATGTTTTCTGCTTGGATTTATTGTACCAACTGCATAAATTTGCTGTGCTTTCAGTAATACGAATAAACGAAAGGAGGAAAAGTAGTTGTCCATGTAGACAATGTGATTTTTGCCATGTAATTCTTGACATAAATCTGTAACTACGCGTGCACCAAGTTCCTTTTCAGGCTTATTGCCTACTTTTCCTGTATACACTTGGAAACGCAAATTATAATAAGACTCATCGCACAGCATCCAAATTTTATAACCTCTTTTTGTGGGTTTCTTACACATGTACTGTTTCATTACGCTCCTCCCTTTGAATTTCACCATTGACTCATCTACAGCAACTTTTTGATGAGGTTTGTATGACCTTGCAAATGACTCTTCTATCAAATTTAGCAAAGGTCTTACTTTGTACAGTTTATCAAAATTGTCTTCCCCCTTCTTTGGCATCAAATTGTTGTCATTTACATGTAAATGGCTCAATAAAAAACTGAAGCGTTTCACTGTCATTAGGGATGAAATGTAGGAATCATGCAAATCCGGAGAAGACGACCAATAATCTCTATAGCTGGGAAGAACCTTTACGCCCGTAAACAAATTAATGCCAAGAAATACTCTAATTTCTTGTCCACTTGTTGGTACAAAAAGTTTTCCTTTTTGGGTTGCATAAAGGTTTGTGTGAAAAGCAATGTGATCTACCAAATCGTCCGTAAATAGTTCCTGGAACAAGGAATATGGCATAGGATTCTGCAGGTCATGAATATGTTGCGAAACTCCTCCATCTCCGATGAAGTTAGGAACATCAGGCACGGAAGCAGTCTGAGTCCATGTCGGAGTTTGTGGCAGAACTACTGGCACTGAAATGTGAGACGAAGGAACGGGAACACTTTGATTCCGAACAGGCTCGGACTCTCCACTCACACTATCACTGTCACTTTCTCCTGCTGTCATGCACGAAGTGTTATTTGGTTTATAAGTTGGATCGTCGTCTGAATCGGTACAATCATCCAGTTCACTTTCAGGGTCCGAAGGAATGTCTTCAAAGAGAATCTGTTCTATCGTAGTTTTATCAAGATCATTGGATGCCATTTCTGCCTGACACAAAGAAATGTACCTTGTATGTGCTGTGGTTAACGCTGCTAACCACATGCAAAATACAGCATTTCAACAAACAACACGCAACAAAGGCGTTATATACTTATTGCAATCAACAATAGTTCGTGCAGCAAGACGAACCAGAAACAAATGTACAACAAAACTTTCCTTACCACTGATTCATTCGTCAAAGTTAATAAATGGCACAAACACCCGAAAACAGCCAACAACGCCAACCACAAGACCGCCGTCTGTTGGCGGTAATCTTTTCAGAATGCAATAACTTTCTTGTGCTGCGATCTATCGGCAAGTATACAAAGTAAATCTGTGGCCAGCAGAACTAACCACATTTGCATGTAGCCTCACACAAATCCAATATATGTGGTTATCGCAACTAACCACTGCCCCTCAACCGGTGCAGTCGCGAGCAAATCCCTGCCCCTGAAAGAGTTAAATCCTGCTTATATTGGGAGGGGGTATAATTTCCCCGTAGAAAAGTGACTGGCCCCTTATATCCTTCTTATATTAGGAGGGGGTATAATTTCCCCGTAGAAAAGTGACAGCCCTATTAAATCCTGCTTATATGAGAAGGGGGTACAATTTCCCCGTAGAAAAGTGACTGGCCTTTTAAATCCTGCTAATATGAGAAGGGGGTACAATTTCCCTGTAGAAAAGTGACTGCCTATTAAATCCTGCTAATATGAGAAGGGGGTACAATTTCCCCGTAGAAAATGACTGCCCTATTAAATCCTACTAATATGAGAAGGGGGTACAATTTCCCTGTAGAAATGTGACTGCCCCCTTATATCCTGCTTATATTAGGAGGGGGTACAAATTCCCCTAAAAAAGTGACGGCCCCCTTAAATCCTGCTTATATTAGGAGGGGGTATAATTTCCCCGTAGAAAAGTGACTGCCCTATTAAATCCTGCTAATATGAGAAGGAGGTACAATTTCCCCGTAGAAAAGTGACTGTCCTATTAAATCCTGCTAATATGAGAAGGGGGTACAATTTCCCCGTAGAAAAGTGACTGCCCTATTAAATCCTGCGAATATGAGAAGGGGTTACAATTTCCCTGTAGAAATGTGACAGCCCCCTTATATCCTGCTTATATCAGGATAGGGTACAAATTCCCCGTAGAAAAGTGACTGCCCCCTTAAATCCTGCTTATATTAGGAGGGGGTACAAATTCCCCGTAGAAAAGTGACTGCCCCTTAAATCCTGCTTATATTAGGAGGGGGTATAGTTTCCCCGTAGAAAAGTGACTGCCCCCTCATATCCTGTTTATATTAGGAGGGGGTACAATTTCCGCGTAGAAAAGTGACTGTCCCCTTAAATCCTGCTAATATTAGGAGGGGGTACAAATTCCCCGTAGAAAAGTGACTGCCCCTTAAATCCTGCTTATATTAGGAGGGGGTATAGTTTCCCCGTAGAAAAGTGACTGCCCCCTTATATCCTGCTTATATTAGGAGGGGGTACAATTTCCGGATAGAAAAGTGACTGCCCCCTTATATCCTGTTTATATTAGGAGGGGGTACAATTTCCGCGTAGAAAAGTGACTGCCCCCTTATATCCTGCTTATAGTAGGAGGGGGTACAATTTCCCCGTAGATTAGTGACTGCCCCCTTAAAGCCTGCTTATATTAGGAGGGGGTACAAATTCCCCGTAGAAGTGACTGCCCCCTTAAATCCTGCTTATATTTGGAGTGGGTACAATTTCCCCGTACAAATGTGACTGCCCCTTTAAATCCTGCTTATATTAGGAGGGGGTATAATTTCCCCGTAGAAAAGTGACTGCCCACGTATATCCTGCTTATATTAGGAGGGGGTATAATTTCCCCGTAGAAAAGTGACTGCCCTATTAAATCCTGCTAATATGAGAAGGGGGTACAATTTCCCGTAGAAAAGTGACTGCCCTATTAAATCCTGCTAATATGAGAAGGGGGTACAATTTCCCTGTAGAAATGTGACTGCCCCCTTATATCCTGCTTATATTAGGAGGGGTTACAAATTCCCCGTAGAAAAGTGACTGCCCCTCAAATCCTGATTATATTAGGAGGGGGTATAATTTCCCCGTAGAAAAGTGACTGCCCCCTTATATCCTGCTTATATTAGGAGGGTGTACAATTTCCGCGTAGAAAAGTGACTGACCTCTCAAATCCTGCTTATATTAGGAGGGGGTACATACTCCCCGTAGAAAAGTGACTGCCCCCTTAAATACTGCTTATATTAGGAGGGGGTACAATTTCCCCGTAGAAAAGTGACTGCCCCCTTATATCCTGTTTATATTAGGAGGGGGTACAATTTCCGCGTAGAAAAGTGACTGCCCTATAAAATCCTGCTAATATGAGGAGGGGGTACAATTTCCCCGTAGAAAAGTGACTGCCCTATTAAATCCTGCTAATATGAGAAGTGGGTACAATTTCCCCGTAGAAAAGTGACTGCCCCCTTATATCCTGCTTATATTAGGAGGGGGTACAATTTCCCGTAGAAAAGTGACTGCCCCTTTAAATCCTGCTTATATTGGGAGGGGGTATAATTTCCCCGTAGAAAAGTGACTGGCCCCTTATATCCTTCTTATATTAGGAGGGGGTATAATTTCCGCGTAGAAAAGTGACTGCCCTATAAAATCCTGCTAATATGAGGAGGGGGTACAATTTCCCCGTAGAAAAGTGACAGCCCTATTAAATCCTGCTTATATGAGAAGGGGTTATAATTTCCCCGTAGAAAAGTGACTGCCCTTTTAAATCCTGCTAATATGAGAAAGGGGTACAATTTCCCTGTAGAAAAGTGACTGCCTATTAAATCCTGCTAATATGAGAAGGGGGTACAATTTCCCCGTAGAAAAGTGTCTGCCCCCTTATATCCTGCTTATATTAGGAGGGGGTATAATTTCCCCGTAGAAAAGTGACTGCCCCCTTATATCCTGCTTATATTAGGAGGGGGTATAATTTCCCCGTAGAAAAGTGACTGCCCTATTAAATCCTGCTAATATGAGAAGGGGGTACAATTTCCCCGTAGAAAATGACTGCCCTATTAAATCCTACTAATATGAGAAGGGGGTACAATTTCCCTGTAGAAATGTGACTGCCCCCTTATATCCTGCTTATATTAGGAGGGGGTACAAATTCCCCTGAAAAAGTTACGGCCCCCTTAAATCCTGCTTATATTAGGAGGGGGTATAATTTCCCCGTAGAAAAGTGACTGCCCCTTTAAATCCTGCTTATATTAGGAGGGGGTATAATTTCCCCGAAAAAAGTGACTGAACCCTTAAATCCTGCTTATATTAGAAGGGGGTACAAATTCCCCGTAGAAAAGTGACTGCCCAATTAAGTCCTGCTTATACTAGGAGGGGGTACAAATTCCCCGTAGAAAAGTGACTGCCCCCTTAAATCCTGCTAATATTAGGAGGGGGTACAATTTCAGCGTAGAAAAGTGACTGCCCCCTTAAATCCTGCTAATATTAGGAGGGGGTATAATTTCCCCGTAGAAAAGTGACTGCCCCCTTAAATCCTGCTAATATTAGGAGGGGGTACAATTTCCCCGTAGAAAAGTGACTGCACACTTAAATCCTGCTTATATTAGGAGGGGGTATAATTTTCCCGTAGAAAAGTGACTGCCCTATTAAATCCTGCTAATATGAGGAGGGGGTACAATTTCCCCGTAGAAAAGTGACTGCCCTATTAAATCCTGCTAATATGAGAAGGGGGTACAATTTCCCCGTAGAAAAGTGACTGCCCCCTTATATCCTGCTTATATTAGGAGGGGGTACAATTTCCCCGTAGAAAAGTGACCCTTTGAAGGGTGGTGGTTACCTGTGGTAACCACGTTTTTTTCACCCCTTTGAGGGGCACAAATAGAAATTGCACTTCAATTTTGAAAATAATGCTAATGGTAATTCTTATACTTATTTTAATATCATTTCTATAAATATCATCAAACCCTGATCGTTCTTTGTCTAGATATGACGTCATCAAATGTGGTTGCTGATGCTAACCACCACACACACACAATTGGCTATACAGAGAGGCACAAAATGCAAGCAATACATAGAGAGACAAAAATGTATTTTATTTGTAGCATCTATTTAGTGCTCAAACAAATTATGGTAATTACTTCACAGGTGGAGATGAAAGTCTGAATTTTGATATTGCTTCACTTAGTTCACAAGAATTATTGAAGGTAATTATAATAATTATACACAAAATTGTATAGCAAGAGATGTAAGAACAATAAACTCTTGCATGTGAAATGAAATCTTGACATTTGTTTACAAGATATGGTGATATTGGCTGATAAACTCACAACAAATCTCTTACTTCGAATGAAAATCTTGAAAGCAGGTCTTACGGTTCATACATAAGGGTACTTGGCATGTACTACATGACCAGATGGTTCGCACAGGGTTTTTTCTTGTACTGCAGTAAGCACATCTCCTTGATGTAGACTTCTTTGGCTGATGAGCATTCTCTGTCAATCGGATTGCCGCATCCACCGATGGCTTTTGTTTTTTGACGGCTACAATTCCTGTGTTCTGCGATCGTGGACTGTCAGATTTCCTTGATGACACTATCTGTTTACTCAGAAGTCCCTGATAAACTGCTCTTCGGAAGTCTTTGTGACTGCACTGCTCCATTTCCAACTCCTTATGAATGATAAAAGCATTCACAACACAGCAATCAACAAAGTGGAAAAACATCCGGTGCCACCATTTTCTGCTCTTTCTGTCAGTCTCATAGTCTCCTTTGAGACGATCGAAGTTATCTACAAAGTTCATGTGTCTGTTGTAATCATCCAATACTGCAGGGCATGAAACACTGACAGTGGTACCATCTCTCTCTCTGCTTTGAACACTTATAACATTGGTGGGGTCGTGAACAGATGAGAGGAGGTTCACAGCTCGTTTATCCTTCCAACGATACACAGCAATTCCCTCATGACTTACTCTGACATCAAATTCACCCCTCTTCATTGTCCTCTCTGCTTTCAATTCTGGTAAATGTTTTCTGCTTGGATTTATTGTACCAACTGCATAAATTTGCTGTGCTTTCAGTAATACGAATAAACGAAAGGAGGAAAAGTAGTTGTCCATGTAGACAATGTGATTTTTGCCATGTAATTCTTGACATAAATCTGTAACTACGCGTGCACCAAGTTCCTTTTCAGGCTTATTGCCTACTTTTCCTGTATACACTTGGAAACGCAAATTATAATAAGACTCATCGCACAGCATCCAAATTTTATAACCTCTTTTTGTGGGTTTCTTACACATGTACTGTTTCATTACGCTCCTCCCTTTGAATTTCACCATTGACTCATCTACAGCAACTTTTTGATGAGGTTTGTATGACCTTGCAAATGACTCTTCTATCAAATTTAGCAAAGGTCTTACTTTGTACAGTTTATCAAAATTGTCTTCCCCCTTCTTTGGCATCAAATTGTTGTCATTTACATGTAAATGGCTCAATAAAAAACTGAAGCGTTTCACTGTCATTAGGGATGAAATGTAGGAATCATGCAAATCCGGAGAAGACGACCAATAATCTCTATAGCTGGGAAGAACCTTTACGCCCGTAAACAAATTAATGCCAAGAAATACTCTAATTTCTTGTCCACTTGTTGGTACAAAAAGTTTTCCTTTTTGGGTTGCATAAAGGTTTGTGTGAAAAGCAATGTGATCTACCAAATCGTCCGTAAATAGTTCCTGGAACAAGGAATATGGCATAGGATTCTGCAGGTCATGAATATGTTGCGAAACTCCTCCATCTCCGATGAAGTTAGGAACATCAGGCACGGAAGCAGTCTGAGTCCATGTCGGAGTTTGTGGCAGAACTACTGGCACTGAAATGTGAGACGAAGGAACGGGAACACTTTGATTCCGAACAGGCTCGGACTCTTCACTCACACTATCACTGTCACTTTCTCCTGCTGTCATGCACGAAGTGTTATTTGGTTTATAAGTTGGATCGTCGTCTGAATCGGTACAATCATCCAGTTCACTTTCAGGGTCCGAAGGAATGTCTTCAAAGAGAATCTGTTCTATCGTAGTTTTATCAAGATCATTGGATGCCATTTCTGCCTGACACAAAGAAATGTACCTTGTATGTGCTGTGGTTAACGCTGCTAACCACATGCAAAATACAGCATTTCAACAAACAACACGCAACAAAGGCGTTATATACTTATTGCAATCAACAATAGTTCGTGCAGCAAGACGAACCAGACACAAATGTACAACAAAACTTTCCTTAATACTGATTCATTCGTCAAAGTTAATAAATGGCACAAACACCCGAAAACAGCCAACAACGCCAACCACAAGACCGCCGTCTGTTGGCGGTAATCTTTTCAGAATGCAATAACTTTCTTGTGCTGCGATCTATCGGCAAGTATACAAAGTAAATCTGTGGCCAGCAGAACTAACCACATTTGCATGTAGCCTCACACAAATCCAATATATGTGGTTATCGCAACTAACCACTGCCCCTCAACCGGTGCAGTCGCGAGCAAATCCCTGCCCCTGAAAGAGTTAAATCCTGCTTATATTGGGAGGGGGTATAATTTCCCCGTAGAAAAGTGACTGGCCCCTTATATCCTTCTTATATTAGGAGGGGGTATAATTTCCCCGTAGAAAAGTGACAGCCCTATTAAATCCTGCTTATATGAGAAGGGGGTACAATTTCCCCGTAGAAAAGTGACTGGCCTTTTAAATCCTGCTAATATGAGAAGGGGGTACAATTTCCCTGTAGAAAAGTGACTGCCTATTAAATCCTGCTAATATGAGAAGGGGGTACAATTTCCCCGTAGAAAATGACTGCCCTATTAAATCCTACTAATATGAGAAGGGGGTACAATTTCCCTGTAGAAATGTGACTGCCCCCTTATATCCTGCTTATATTAGGAGGGGGTACAAATTCCCCTAAAAAAGTGACGGCCCCCTTAAATCCTGCTTATATTAGGAGGGGGTATAATTTCCCCGTAGAAAAGTGACTGCCCCCTTATATCCTGCTTATATTAGGAGGGTGTACAATTTCCGCGTAGAAAAGTGACTGACTTCTCAAATCCTGCTTATATTAGGAGGGGGTACAAATTCCCCGTAGAAAAGTGACTGCCCCCTTAAATACTGCTTATATTAGGAGGAGGTACAATTTCCCCGTAGAAAAGTGACTGCCCCCTTATATCCTGTTTATATTAGGAGGGGGTACAATTTCCGCGTAGAAAAGTGACTGCCCTATAAAATCCTGCTAATATGAGGAGGGGGTACAATTTCCCCGTAGAAAAGTGACTGCCCTATTAAATCCTGCTAATATGAGAAGGGGGTACAATTTCCCCGTAGAAAAGTGACTGCCCCCTTATATCCTGCTTATATTAGGAGGGGGTACAATTTCCCGTAGAGAAGTGACTGCCCCTTTAAATCCTGCTTATATTGGGAGGGGGTATAATTTCCCCGTAGAAAAGTGACTGGCCCCTTATATCCTTCTTATATTAGGAGGGGGTATAATTTACCCGTAGAAAAGTGACAGCCCTATTAAATCCTGCTTATATGAGAAGGGGGTACAATTTCCGCGTAGAAAAGTGACTGCCCTATTAAATCCTGCTAATATGAGGAGTGGGTACAATTTCCCCGTAGAAAAGTGACTGCCCTATTAAATCCTGCTAATATGAGAAGGGGGTACAATTTCCCCGTAGAAAAGTGACTGCCCCCTTATATCCTGCTTATATTAGGAGGGGGTACAATTTCCCCGTAGAAAAGTGACTCTTTGAAGGGTGGTGGTTACCTGTGGTAACCACCTTTTTTTTCACCCCTTTGAGGGGCACAAATAGAAATTGCACTTCAATTTTGAAAATAATGCTAATGGTAATTCTTATACTTATTTTAATATCATTTCTATAAATATCATCAAACCCTGATCGTTCTTTGTCTAGATATGACGTCATCAAATGTGGTTGCTGATGCTAACCACCACACACACACAATTGGCTATACAGAGAGGCACAAAATGCAAGCAATACATAGAGAGACAAAAATGTATTTTATTTGTAGCATTTATTTAGTGCTCAAACAAATTATGGTAATTACTTCACAGGTGGAGATGAAAGTCTGAATTTTGATATTGTTTCACTTAGTTCACAAGAATTATTGAAGGTAATTATAATAATTATACACAAAATTGTATAGCAAGAGATGTAAGAACAATAAACACTTGCATGTGAAATGAAATCTTGACATTTGTTTACAAGATATGGTGATATTGGCTGATAAACTCACAACAAATCTCTTACTTCGAATGAAAATCTTGAAAGCAGGTCTTACGGTTCATACATAAGGGTACTTGGCATGTACTACATGACCAGATGGTTCGCACAGGGTTTTTTCTTGTACTGCAGTAAGCACATCTCCTTGATGTAGACTTCTTTGGCTGATGAGCATTCTCTGTCAATCGGATTGCCGCATCCACCGATGGCTTTTGTTTTTTGACGGCTACAATTCCTGTGTTCTGCGATCGTGGACTGTCAGATTTCCTTGATGACACTATCTGTTTACTCAGAAGTCCCTGATAAACTGCTCTTCGGAAGTCTTTGTGACTGTACTGCTCCATTTCCAACTCCTTATGAATGATAAAAGCATTCACAACACAGCAATCAACAAAGTGGAAAAACATCCGGTGCCACCATTTTCTGCTCTTTCTGTCAGTCTCATAGTCTCCTTTGAGACGATCGAAGTTATCTACAAAGTTCATGTGTCTGTTGTAATCATCCAATACTGCAGGGCATGAAACACTGACAGTGGTACCATCTCTCTCTCTGCTTTGAACACTTATAACATTGGTGGGGTCGTGAACAGATGAGAGGAGGTTCACAGCTCGTTTATCCTTCCAACGATACACAGCAATTCCCTCATGACTTACTCTGACATCAAATTCACCCCTCTTCATTGTCCTCTCTGCTTTCAATTCTGGTAAATGTTTTCTGCTTGGATTTATTGTACCAACTGCATAAATTTGCTGTGCTTTCAGTAATACGAATAAACGAAAGGAGGAAAAGTAGTTGTCCATGTAGACAATGTGATTTTTGCCATGTAATTCTTGACATAAATCTGTAACTACGCGTGCACCAAGTTCCTTTTCAGGCTTATTGCCTACTTTTCCTGTATACACTTGGAAACGCAAATTATAATAAGACTCATCGCACAGCATCCAAATTTTATAACCTCTTTTTGTGGGTTTCTTACACATGTACTGTTTCATTACGCTCCTCCCTTTGAATTTCACCATTGACTCATCTACAGCAACTTTTTGATGAGGTTTGTATGACCTTGCAAATGACTCTTCTATCAAATTTAGCAAAGGTCTTACTTTGTACAGTTTATCAAAATTGTCTTCCCCCTTCTTTGGCATCAAATTGTTGTCATTTACATGTAAATGGCTCAATAAAAAACTGAAGCGTTTCACTGTCATTAGGGATGAAATGTAGGAATCATGCAAATCCGGAGAAGACGACCAATAATCTCTATAGCTGGGAAGAACCTTTACGCCCGTAAACAAATTAATGCCAAGAAATACTCTAATTTCTTGTCCACTTGTTGGTACAAAAAGTTTTCCTTTTTGGGTTGCATAAAGGTTTGTGTGAAAAGCAATGTGATCTACCAAATCGTCCGTAAATAGTTCCTGGAACAAGGAATATGGCATAGGATTCTGCAGGTCATGAATATGTTGCGAAACTCCTCCATCTCCGATGAAGTTAGGAACATCAGGCACGGAAGCAGTCTGAGTCCATGTCGGAGTTTGTGGCAGAACTACTGGCACTGAAATGTGAGACGAAGGAACGGGAACACTTTGATTCCGAACAGGCTCGGACTCTTCACTCACACTATCACTGTCACTTTCTCCTGCTGTCATGCACGAAGTGTTATTTGGTTTATAAGTTGGATCGTCGTCTGAATCGGTACAATCATCCAGTTCACTTTCAGGGTCCGAAGGAATGTCTTCAAAGAGAATCTGTTCTATCGTAGTTTTATCAAGATCATTGGATGCCATTTCTGCCTGACACAAAGAAATGTACCTTGTATGTGCTGTGGTTAACGCTGCTAACCACATGCAAAATACAGCATTTCAACAAACAACACGCAACAAAGGCGTTATATACTTATTGCAATCAACAATAGTTCGTGCAGCAAGACGAACCAGAAACAAATGTACAACAAAACTTTCCTTACCACTGATTCATTCGTCAAAGTTAATAAATGGCACAAACACCCGAAAACAGCCAACAACGCCAACCACAAGACCGCCGTCTGTTGGCGGTAATCTTTTCAGAATGCAATAACTTTCTTGTGCTGCGATCTATCGGCAAGTATACAAAGTAAATCTGTGGCCAGCAGAACTAACCACATTTGCATGTAGCCTCACACAAATCCAATATATGTGGTTATCGCAACTAACCACTGCCCCTCAACCGGTGCAGTCGCGAGCAAATCCCTGCCCCTGAAAGAGTTAAATCCTGCTTATATTGGGAGGGGGTATAATTTCCCCGTAGAAAAGTGACTGGCCCCTTATATCCTTCTTATATTAGGAGGGGGTATAATTTCCCCGTAGAAAAGTGACAGCCCTATTAAATCCTGCTTATATGAGAAGGGGGTACAATTTCCCCGTAGAAAAGTGACTGGCCTTTTAAATCCTGCTAATATGAGAAGGGGGTACAATTTCCCTGTAGAAAAGTGACTGCCTATTAAATCCTGCTAATATGAGAAGGGGGTACAATTTCCCCGTAGAAAATGACTGCCCTATTAAATCCTACTAATATGAGAAGGGGGTACAATTTCCCTGTAGAAATGTGACTGCCCCCTTATATCCTGCTTATATTAGGAGGGGGTACAAATTCCCCTAAAAAAGTGACGGC
This sequence comes from Lepisma saccharinum, assembly GCF_977018435.1. NCBI lineage: Eukaryota > Metazoa > Arthropoda > Insecta > Zygentoma > Lepismatidae > Lepisma > Lepisma saccharinum. The sequence continues at coordinate 1,227,999 of NW_028142894.1, forward strand.
CCCCTTAAATCCTGCTTATATTAGGAGGGGGTATAATTTCCCCGTAGAAAAGTGACTGCCCCCTTATATCCTGCTTATATTAGGAGGGTGTACAATTTCCGCGTAGAAAAGTGACTGACTTCTCAAATCCTGCTTATATTAGGAGGGGGTACAAATTCCCCGTAGAAAAGTGACTGCCCCCTTAAATACTGCTTATATTAGGAGGAGGTACAATTTCCCCGTAGAAAAGTGACTGCCCCCTTAAATCCTGTTTATATTAGGAGGGGGTACAATTTCCGCGTAGAAAAGTGACTGCCCTATAAAATCCTGCTAATATGAGGAGGGGCTACAATTTCCCCGTAGAAAAGTGACTGCCCTATTAAATCCTGCTAATATGAGAAGGGGGTACAATTTCCCCGTAGAAAAGTGACTGCCCCCTTATATCCTGCTTATATTAGGAGGGGGTACAATTTCCCGTAGAAAAGTGACTGCCCCTTTAAATCCTGCTTATATTGGGAGGGGGTATAATTTCCCCGTAGAAAAGTGACTGGCCCCTTATATCCTTCTTATATTAGGAGGGGGTATAATTTACCCGTAGAAAAGTGACAGCCCTATTAAATCCTGCTTATATGAGAAGGGGGTACAATTTCCCCGTAGAAAAGTGACTGCCCTTTTAAATCCTGCTAATATGAGAAGGGGGTACAATTTCCCTGTAGAAAAGTGACTGCCTATTAAATCCTGCTAATATGAGAAGGGGGTACAATTTCCCCGTAGAAAAGTGTCTGCCCCCTTATATCCTGCTTATATTAGGAGGGGGTATAATTTCCCCGTAGAAAAGTGACTGCCCCCTTATATCGTGCTTATATTAGGAGGGGGTATAATTTCCACGTAGAAAAGTGACTGCCCTATTAAATCCTGCTAATATGAGAAGGGGGTACAATTTCCCCGTAGAAAAGTGACTGCCCCCTTATATCCTGCTTATATTAGGAGGGGGTACAATTTCCCCGTAGAAAAGTGACCCTTTGAAGGGTGGTGGTTACCTGTGGTAACCACGTTTTTTTCACCCCTTTGAGGGGCACAAATAGAAATTGCACTTCAATTTTGAAAATAATGCTAATGGTAATTCTTATACTTATTTTAATATCATTTCTATAAATATCATCAAACCCTGATCGTTCTTTGTCTAGATATGACGTCATCAAATGTGGTTGCTGATGCTAACCACCACACACACACAATTGGCTATACAGAGAGGCACAAAATGCAAGCAATACATAGAGAGACAAAAATGTATTTTATTTGTAGCATTTATTTAGTGCTCAAACAAATTATGGTAATTACTTCACAGGTGGAGATGAAAGTCTGAATTTTGATATTGTTTCACTTAGTTCACAAGAATTATTGAAGCTAATTATAATAATTATACACAAAATTGTATAGCAAGAGATGTAAGAACAATAAACTCTTGCATGTGAAATGAAATCTTGACATTTGTTTACAAGATATGGTGATATTGGCTGATAAACTCACAACAAATCTCTTACTTCGAATGAAAATCTTGAAAGCAGGTCTTACGGTTCATACATAAGGGTACTTGGCATGTTCTACATGACCAGATGGTTCGCACAGGGTTTTTTCTTGTACTGCAGTAAGCACATCTCCTTGATGTAGACTTCTTTGGCTGATGAGCATTCTCTGTCAATCGGATTGCCGCATCCACCGATGGCTTTTGTTTTTTGACGGCTACAATTCCTGTGTTCTGCGATCGTGGACTGTCAGATTTCCTTGATGACACTATCTGTTTACTCAGAAGTCCCTGATAAACTGCTCTTCGGAAGTCTTTGTGACTGTACTGCTCCATTTCCAACTCCTTATGAATGATAAAAGCATTCACAACACAGCAATCAACAAAGTGGAAAAACATCCGGTGCCACCATTTTCTGCTCTTTCTGTCAGTCTCATAGTCTCCTTTGAGACGATCGAAGTTATCTACAAAGTTCATGTGTCTGTTGTAATCATCCAATACTGCAGGGCATGAAACACTGACAGTGGTACCATCTCTCTCTCTGCTTTGAACACTTATAACATTGGTGGGGTCGTGAACAGATGAGAGGAGGTTCACAGCTCGTTTATCCTTCCAACGATACACAGCAATTCCCTCATGACTTACTCTGACATCAAATTCACCCCTCTTCATTGTCCTCTCTGCTTTCAATTCTGGTAAATGTTTTCTGCTTGGATTTATTGTACCAACTGCATAAATTTGCTGTGCTTTCAGTAATACGAATAAACGAAAGGAGGAAAAGTAGTTGTCCATGTAGACAATGTGATTTTTGCCATGTAATTCTTGACATAAATCTGTAACTACGCGTGCACCAAGTTCCTTTTCAGGCTTATTGCCTACTTTTCCTGTATACACTTGGAAACGCAAATTATAATAAGACTCATCGCACAGCATCCAAATTTTATAACCTCTTTTTGTGGGTTTCTTACACATGTACTGTTTCATTACGCTCCTCCCTTTGAATTTCACCATTGACTCATCTACAGCAACTTTTTGATGAGGTTTGTATGACCTTGCAAATGACTCTTCTATCAAATTTAGCAAAGGTCTTACTTTGTACAGTTTATCAAAATTGTCTTCCCCCTTCTTTGGCATCAAATTGTTGTCATTTACATGTAAATGGCTCAATAAAAAACTGAAGCGTTTCACTGTCATTAGGGATGAAATGTAGGAATCATGCAAATCCGGAGAAGACGACCAATAATCTCTATAGCTGGGAAGAACCTTTACGCCCGTAAACAAATTAATGCCAAGAAATACTCTAATTTCTTGTCCACTTGTTGGTACAAAAAGTTTTCCTTTTTGGGTTGCATAAAGGTTTGTGTGAAAAGCAATGTGATCTACCAAATCGTCCGTAAATAGTTCCTGGAACAAGGAATATGGCATAGGATTCTGCAGGTCATGAATATGTTGCGAAACTCCTCCATCTCCGATGAAGTTAGGAACATCAGGCACGGAAGCAGTCTGAGTCCATGTCGGAGTTTGTGGCAGAACTACTGGCACTGAAATGTGAGACGAAGGAACGGGAACACTTTGATTCCGAACAGGCTCGGACTCTTCACTCACACTATCACTGTCACTTTCTCCTGCTGTCATGCACGAAGTGTTATTTGGTTTATAAGTTGGGTCGTCGTCTGAATCGGTACAATCATCCAGTTCACTTTCAGGGTCCGAAGGAATGTCTTCAAAGAGAATCTGTTCTATCGTAGTTTTATCAAGATCATTGGATGCCATTTCTGCCTGACACAAAGAAATGTACCTTGTATGTGCTGTGGTTAACGCTGCTAACCACATGCAAAATACAGCATTTCAACAAACAACAAGCAACAAAGGCGTTATATACTTATTGCAATCAACAATAGTTCGTGCAGCAAGACGAACCAGACACAAATGTACAACAAAACTTTCCTTACCACTGATTCATTCGTCAAAGTTAATAAATGGCACAAACACCCGAAAACAGCCAACAACGCCAACCACAAGACCGCCGTCTGTTGGCGGTAATCTTTTCAGAATGCAATAACTTTCTTGTGCTGCGATCTATCGGCAAGTATACAAAGTAAATCTGTGGCCAGCAGAACTAACCACATTTGCATGTAGCCTCACACAAATCCAATATATGTGGTTATCGCAACTAACCACTGCCCCTCAACCGGTGCAGTCGCGAGCAAATCCCTGCCCCTGAAAGAGTTAAATCCTGCTTATATTGGGAGGGGGTATAATTTCCCCGTAGAAAAGTGACTGGCCCCTTATATCCTTCTTATATTAGGAGGGGGTATAATTTCCCCGTAGAAAAGTGACAGCCCTATTAAATCCTGCTTATATGAGAAGGGGGTACAATTTCCCCGTAGAAAAGTGACTGGCCTTTTAAATCCTGCTAATATGAGAAGGGGGTACAATTTCCCTGTAGAAAAGTGACTGCCTATTAAATCCTGCTAATATGAGAAGGGGGTACAATTTCCCGTAGAAAAGTGACTGCCCTATTAAATCCTGCTAATATGAGAAGGGGGTACAATTTCCCTGTAGAAATGTGACTGCCCCCTTATATCCTGCTTATATTAGGAGGGGGTACAAATTCCCCGTAGAAAAGTGACTGCCCCTTAAATCATGATTATATTAGGAGGGGGTATAATTTCCCCGTAGAAAAGTGACTGCCCCCTTATATCCTGCTTATATTAGGAGGGTGTACAATTTCCGCGTAGAAAAGTGACTGACCTCTCAAATCCTGCTTATATTAGGAGGGGGTACAAATTCCCCGTAGAAAAGTGACTGCCCCCTTAAATACTGCTTATATTAGGAGGGGGTACAATTTCCCCGTAGAAAAGTGACTGCCCCCTTATATCCTGTTTATATTAGGAGGGGGTACATTTTCCGCGTAGAAAAGTGACTGCCCTATAAAATCCTGCTAATATGAGGAGGGGGTACAATTTCCCCGTAGAAAAGTGAATGCCCTATTAAATCCTGCTAATATGAGAAGGGGGTACAATTTCCCCGTAGAAAAGTGACTGCCCCCTTATATCCTGCTTATATTAGGAAGGGGTACAATTTCCCGTAGAAAAGTGACTGCCCCTTTAAATCCTGCTTATATTGGGAGGGGGTATAATTTCCCCGTAGAAAAGTGACTGCCCCCTTATATCCTTCTTATATTAGGAGGGGGTATAATTTCCGCGTAGAAAAGTGACTGCCCTATAAAATCCTGCTAATATGAGGAGGGGGTACAATTTCCCCGTAGAAAAGTGACAGCCCTATTAAATCCTGCTTATATGAGAAGGGGGTACAATTTCCCCGTAGAAAAGTGACTGCCCTTTTAAATCCTGCTAATATGAGAAGGGGGTACAATTTCCCTGTAGAAAAGTAACTACCTATTAAATCCTGCTAATATGAGAAGGGGGTACAATTTCCCCGTAGAAAAGTGTCTGCCCCCTTATATCCTGCTTATATTAGGAGGGGTATAATTTCCCCGTAGAAAAGTGACTGCCCCCTTATATCCTGCTTATATTAGGAGGGGGTATAATTTCCCCGTAGAAAAATGACTGCCCTATTAAATCCTGCTAATATGAGAAGGGGGTACAATTTCCCCGTAGAAAATGACTGCCCTATTAAATCCTACTAATATGAGAAGGGGGTACAATTTCCCTGTAGAAATGTGACTGCCCTCTTATATCCTGCTTATATTAGGAGGGGGTACAAATTCCCCTGAAAAAGTTACGGCCCCCTTAAATCCTGCTTATATTAGGAGGGGGTATAATTTCCCCGTAGAAAAGTGACTGCCCCTTTAAATCCTGCTTATATTAGGAGGGGGTATAATTTCCCCGAAAAAAGTGACTGAACCCTTAAATCCTGCTTATATTAGAAGGGGGTACAAATTCCCCGTAGAAAAGTGACTGCCCAATTAAGTCCTGCTTATACTAGGAGGGGGTACAAATTCCCCGTAGAAAAGTGACTGCCCCCTTAAATCCTGCTAATATTAGGAGGGGGTACAATTTCCCCGTAGAAAAGTGACTGCCCCCTTAAATCCTGCTAATATTAGGAGGGGGTATAATTCCCCCGTAGAAAAGTGACTGCCCCCTTAAATCCTGCTAATATTAGGAGGGGGTACAATTTCCCGGTAGAAAAGTGACTGCACACTTAAATCCTGCTTATATTAGGAGGGGGTATAATTTTCCCGTAGAAAAGTGAATGCCCCTTTAAATCCTGCTCATATTAGGAGGGGGTACAATTTCCCCGTAGAAAAGTGACAGCCCTATTAAATCCTGCTTATATGAGAAGGGGTACAATTTCCCCGTAGAAAAGTGACTGCCCTTTTAGATCCTGCTAATATGAGAAGGGGGTACAATTTCCCTGTAGAAAAGTGACTGCCTATTAAATCCTGCTAATATGAGAAGGGGGTACAATTTCCCCGTAGAAAAGTGCCTGCCCCCTTATATCCTGCTTATATTAGGAGGGGGTATAATTTCCCCGTAGAAAAGTGACTGCCCCTTTTATATACTGCTTATATTAGGAGGGGGTATAATTTCCCCGTAGAAAAGTGACTGCCCCTTAAATCCTGATTATATTAGGAGGGGGTATAATTTCCCCGTAGAAAAGTGACTGCCCCCTTATATCCTGCTTATATTAGGAGGGGGTACAATTTCCGCGTAGAAAAGTGACTGACCTCTCAAATCCTGCTTATATTAGGAGGGGGTACAAATTCCCCGTAGAAAAGTGACTGCCCCCTTAAATACTGCTTATATTAGGAGGGGGTACAATTTCCCCGTAGAAAAGTGACTGCCCCCTTATATCCTGTTTATATTAGGAGGGGGTACAATTTCCGCGTAGAAAAGTGACTGCCCTATTAAATCCTGCTAATATGAGGAGTGGGTACAATTTCCCCGTAGAAAAGTGACTGCCCTATTAAATCCTGCTAATATGAGAAGGGGGTACAATTTCCCCGTAGAAAAGTGACTGCCCCCTTATATCCTGCTTATATTAGGAGGGGGTACAATTTCCCCGTAGAAAAGTGACTCTTTGAAGGGTGGTGGTTTCCTGTGGTAACCACCTTTTTTTTCACCCCTTTGAGGGGCACAAATAGAAATTGCACTTCAATTTTGAAAATAATGCTAATGGTAATTCTTATACTTATTTTAATATCATTTCTATAAATATCATCAAACCCTGATCGTTCTTTGTCTAGATATGACGTCATCAAATGTGGTTGCTGATGCTAACCACCACACACACACAATTGGCTATACAGAGAGGCACAAAATGCAAGCAATACATAGAGAGACAAAAATGTATTTTATTTGTAGCATTTATTTAGTGCTCAAACAAATTATGGTAATTACTTCACAGGTGGAGATGAAAGTCTGAATTTTGATATTGTTTCACTTAGTTCACAAGAATTATTGAAGCTAATTATAATAATTATACACAAAATTGTATAGCAAGAGATGTAAGAACAATAAACACTTGCATGTGAAATGAAATCTTGACATTTGTTTACAAGATATGGTGATATTGGCTGATAAACTCACAACAAATCTCTTACTTCGAATGAAAATCTTGAAAGCAGGTCTTACGGTTCATACATAAGGGTACTTGGCATGTACTACATGACCAGATGGTTCGCACAGGGTTTTTTCTTGTACTGCAGTAAGCACATCTCCTTGATGTAGACTTCTTTGGCTGATGAGCATTCTCTGTCAATCGGATTGCCGCATCCACCGATGGCTTTTGTTTTTTGACGGCTACAATTCCTGTGTTCTGCGATCGTGGACTGTCAGATTTCCTTGATGACACTATCTGTTTACTCAGAAGTCCCTGATAAACTGCTCTTCGGAAGTCTTTGTGACTGTACTGCTCCATTTCCAACTCCTTATGAATGATAAAAGCATTCACAACACAGCAATCAACAAAGTGGAAAAACATCCGGTGCCACCATTTTCTGCTCTTTCTGTCAGTCTCATAGTCTCCTTTGAGACGATCGAAGTTATCTACAAAGTTCATGTGTCTGTTGTAATCATCCAATACTGCAGGGCATGAAACACTGACAGTGGTACCATCTCTCTCTCTGCTTTGAACACTTATAACATTGGTGGGGTCGTGAACAGATGAGAGGAGGTTCACAGCTCGTTTATCCTTCCAACGATACACAGCAATTCCCTCATGACTTACTCTGACATCAAATTCACCCCTCTTCATTGTCCTCTCTGCTTTCAATTCTGGTAAATGTTTTCTGCTTGGATTTATTGTACCAACTGCATAAATTTGCTGTGCTTTCAGTAATACGAATAAACGAAAGGAGGAAAAGTAGTTGTCCATGTAGACAATGTGATTTTTGCCATGTAATTCTTGACATAAATCTGTAACTACGCGTGCACCAAGTTCCTTTTCAGGCTTATTGCCTACTTTTCCTGTATACACTTGGAAACGCAAATTATAATAAGACTCATCGCACAGCATCCAAATTTTATAACCTCTTTTTGTGGGTTTCTTACACATGTACTGTTTCATTACGCTCCTCCCTTTGAATTTCACCATTGACTCATCTACAGCAACTTTTTGATGAGGTTTGTATGACCTTGCAAATGACTCTTCTATCAAATTTAGCAAAGGTCTTACTTTGTACAGTTTATCAAAATTGTCTTCCCCCTTCTTTGGCATCAAATTGTTGTCATTTACATGTAAATGGCTCAATAAAAAACTGAAGCGTTTCACTGTCATTAGGGATGAAATGTAGGAATCATGCAAATCCGGAGAAGACGACCAATAATCTCTATAGCTGGGAAGAACCTTTACGCCCGTAAACAAATTAATGCCAAGAAATACTCTAATTTCTTGTCCACTTGTTGGTACAAAAAGTTTTCCTTTTTGGGTTGCATAAAGGTTTGTGTGAAAAGCAATGTGATCTACCAAATCGTCCGTAAATAGTTCCTGGAACAAGGAATATGGCATAGGATTCTGCAGGTCATGAATATGTTGCGAAACTCCTCCATCTCCGATGAAGTTAGGAACATCAGGCACGGAAGCAGTCTGAGTCCATGTCGGAGTTTGTGGCAGAACTACTGGCACTGAAATGTGAGACGAAGGAACGGGAACACTTTGATTCCGAACAGGCTCGGACTCTTCACTCACACTATCACTGTCACTTTCTCCTGCTGTCATGCACGAAGTGTTATTTGGTTTATAAGTTGGGTCGTCGTCTGAATCGGTACAATCATCCAGTTCACTTTCAGGGTCCGAAGGAATGTCTTCAAAGAGAATCTGTTCTATCGTAGTTTTATCAAGATCATTGGATGCCATTTCTGCCTGACACAAAGAAATGTACCTTGTATGTGCTGTGGTTAACGCTGCTAACCACATGCAAAATACAGCATTTCAACAAACAACAAGCAACAAAGGCGTTATATACTTATTGCAATCAACAATAGTTCGTGCAGCAAGACGAACCAGACACAAATGTACAACAAAACTTTCCTTACCACTGATTCATTCGTCAAAGTTAATAAATGGCACAAACACCCGAAAACAGCCAACAACGCCAACCACAAGACCGCCGTCTGTTGGCGGTAATCTTTTCAGAATGCAATAACTTTCTTGTGCTGCGATCTATCGGCAAGTATACAAAGTAAATCTGTGGCCAGCAGAACTAACCACATTTGCATGTAGCCTCACACAAATCCAATATATGTGGTTATCGCAACTAACCACTGCCCCTCAACCGATGCAGTCGCGAGCAAATCCCTGCCCCTGAAAGAGTTAAATCCTGCTTATATTGGGAGGGGGTATAATTTCCCCGTAGAAAAGTGACTGGCCCCTTATATCCTTCTTATATTAGGAGGGGGTATAATTTCCCCGTAGAAAAGTGACAGCCCTATTAAATCCTGCTTATATGAGAAGGGGGTACAATTTCCCCGTAGAAAAGTGACTGGCCTTTTAAATCCTGCTAATATGAGAAGGGGGTACAATTTCCCTGTAGAAAAGTGACTGCCTATTAAATCCTGCTAATATGAGAAGGGGGTACAATTTCCCCGTAGAAAATGACTGCCCTATTAAATCCTACTAATATGAGAAGGGGGTACAATTTCCCTGTAGAAATGTGACTGCCCCCTTATATCCTGCTTATATTAGGAGGGGGTACAAATTCCCCTAAAAAAGTGACGGCCCCCTTAAATCCTGCTTATATTAGGAGGGGGTATAATTTCCCCGTAGAAAAGTGACTGCCCTATTAAATCCTGCTAATATGAGAAGGAGGTACAATTTCCCCGTAGAAAAGTGACTGTCCTATTAAATCCTGCTAATATGAGAAGGGGGTACAATTTCCCCGTAGAAAAGTGACTGCCCTATTAAATCCTGCGAATATGAGAAGGGGTTACAATTTCCCTGTAGAAATGTGACAGCCCCCTTATATCCTGCTTATATCAGGATAGGGTACAAATTCCCCGTAGAAAAGTGACTGCCCCCTTAAATCCTGCTTATATTAGGAGGGGGTACAAATTCCCCGTAGAAAAGTGACTGCCCCTTAAATCCTGCTTATATTAGGAGGGGGTATAGTTTCCCCGTAGAAAAGTGACTGCCCCCTCATATCCTGTTTATATTAGGAGGGGGTACAATTTCCGCGTAGAAAAGTGACTGTCCCCTTAAATCCTGCTAATATTAGGAGGGGGTACAAATTCCCCGTAGAAAAGTGACTGCACCTTAAATCCTGCTTATATTAGGAGGGGGTATAGTTTCCCCGTAGAAAAGTGACTGCCCCCTTATATCCTGCTTATATTAGGAGGGGGTACAATTTCCGGATAGAAAAGTGACTGCCCCCTTATATCCTGTTTATATTAGGAGGGGGTACAATTTCCGCGTAGAAAAGTGACTGCCCCCTTATATCCTGCTTATAGTAGGAGGGGGTACAATTTCCCCGTAGATTAGTGACTGCCCCCTTAAAGCCTGCTTATATTAGGAGGGGGTACAAATTCCCCGTAGAAGTGACTGCCCCCTTAAATCCTGCTTATATTTGGAGTGGGTACAATTTCCCCGTACAAATGTGACTGCCCCTTTAAATCCTGCTTATATTAGGAGGGGGTATAATTTCCCCGTAGAAAAGTGACTGCCCACGTATATCCTGCTTATATTAGGAGGGGGTATAATTTCCCCGTAGAAAAGTGACTGCCCTATTAAATCCTGCTAATATGAGAAGGGGGTACAATTTCCCGTAGAAAAGTGACTGCCCTATTAAATCCTGCTAATATGAGAAGGGGGTACAATTTCCCTGTAGAAATGTGACTGCCCCCTTATATCCTGCTTATATTAGGAGGGGGTACAAATTCCCCGTAGAAAAGTGACTGCCCCTTAAATCCTGATTATATTAGGAGGGGGTATAATTTCCCCGTAGAAAAGTGACTGCCCCCTTATATCCTGCTTATATTAGGAGGGTGTACAATTTCCGCGTAGAAAAGTGACTGACCTCTCAAATCCTGCTTATATTAGGAGGGGGTACATATTCCCCGTAGAAAAGTGACTGCCCCCTTAAATACTGCTTATATTAGGAGGGGGTACAATTTCCCCGTAGAAAAGTGACTGCCCCCTTATATCCTGTTTATATTAGGAGGGGGTACAATTTCCGCGTAGAAAAGTGACTGCCCTATAAAATCCTGCTAATATGAGGAGGGGGTACAATTTCCCCGTAGAAAAGTGACTGCCCTATTAAATCCTGCTAATATGAGAAGTGGGTACAATTTCCCCGTAGAAAAGTGACTGCCCCCTTATATCCTGCTTATATTAGGAGGGGGTACAATTTCCCGTAGAAAAGTGACTGCCCCTTTAAATCCTGCTTATATTGGGAGGGGGTATAATTTCCCCGTAGAAAAGTGACTGGCCCCTTATATCCTTCTTATATTAGGAGGGGGTATAATTTCCGCGTAGAAAAGTGACTGCCCTATAAAATCCTGCTAATATGAGGAGGGGGTACAATTTCCCCGTAGAAAAGTGACAGCCCTATTAAATCCTGCTTATATGAGAAGGGGTTATAATTTCCCCGTAGAAAAGTGACTGCCCTTTTAAATCCTGCTAATATGAGAAAGGGGTACAATTTCCCTGTAGAAAAGTGACTGCCTATTAAATCCTGCTAATATGAGAAGGGGGTACAATTTCCCCGTAGAAAAGTGTCTGCCCCCTTATATCCTGCTTATATTAGGAGGGGGTATAATTTCCCCGTAGAAAAGTGACTGCCCCCTTATATCCTGCTTATATTAGGAGGGGGTATAATTTCCCCGTAGAAAAGTGACTGCCCTATTAAATCCTGCTAATATGAGAAGGGGGTACAATTTCCCCGTAGAAAATGACTGCCCTATTAAATCCTACTAATATGAGAAGGGGGTACAATTTCCCTGTAGAAATGTGACTGCCCCCTTATATCCTGCTTATATTAGGAGGGGGTACAAATTCCCCTGAAAAAGTTACGGCCCCCTTAAATCCTGCTTATATTAGGAGGGGGTATAATTTCCCCGTAGAAAAGTGACTGCCCCTTTAAATCCTGCTTATATTAGGAGGGGGTATAATTTCCCCGAAAAAATGACTGAACCCTTAAATCCTGCTTATATTAGAAGGGGGTACAAATTCCCCGTAGAAAAGTGACTGCCCAATTAAGTCCTGCTTATACTAGGAGGGGGTACAAATTCCCCGTAGAAAAGTGACTGCCCCCTTAAATCCTGCTAATATTAGGAGGGGGTACAATTTCAGCGTAGAAAAGTGACTGCCCCCTTAAATCCTGCTAATATTAGGAGGGGGTATAATTTCCCCGTAGAAAAGTGACTGCCCCCTTAAATCCTGCTAATATTAGGAGGGGGTACAATTTCCCCGTAGAAAAGTGACTGCACACTTAAATCCTGCTTATATTAGGAGGGGGTATAATTTTCCCGTAGAAAAGTGACTGCCCTATTAAATCCTGCTAATATGAGGAGGGGGTACAATTTCCCCGTAGAAAAGTGACTGCCCTATTAAATCCTGCTAATATGAGAAGGGGGTACAATTTCCCCGTAGAAAAGTGACTGCCCCCTTATATCCTGCTTATATTAGGAGGGGGTACAATTTCCCCGTAGAAAAGTGACCCTTTGAAGGGTGGTGGTTACCTGTGGTAACCACGTTTTTTTCACCCCTTTGAGGGGCACAAATAGAAATTGCACTTCAATTTTGAAAATAATGCTAATGGTAATTCTTATACTTATTTTAATATCATTTCTATAAATATCATCAAACCCTGATCGTTCTTTGTCTAGATATGACGTCATCAAATGTGGTTGCTGATGCTAACCACCACACACACACAATTGGCTATACAGAGAGGCACAAAATGCAAGCAATACATAGAGAGACAAAAATGTATTTTATTTGTAGCATCTATTTAGTGCTCAAACAAATTATGGTAATTACTTCACAGGTGGAGATGAAAGTCTGAATTTTGATATTGCTTCACTTAGTTCACAAGAATTATTGAAGGTAATTATAATAATTATACACAAAATTGTATAGCAAGAGATGTAAGAACAATAAACTCTTGCATGTGAAATGAAATCTTGACATTTGTTTACAAGATATGGTGATATTGGCTGATAAACTCACAACAAATCTCTTACTTCGAATGAAAATCTTGAAAGCAGGTCTTACGGTTCATACATAAGGGTACTTGGCATGTACTACATGACCAGATGGTTCGCACAGGGTTTTTTCTTGTACTGCAGTAAGCACATCTCCTTGATGTAGACTTCTTTGGCTGATGAGCATTCTCTGTCAATCGGATTGCCGCATCCACCGATGGCTTTTGTTTTTTGACGGCTACAATTCCTGTGTTCTGCGATCGTGGACTGTCAGATTTCCTTGATGACACTATCTGTTTACTCAGAAGTCCCTGATAAACTGCTCTTCGGAAGTCTTTGTGACTGCACTGCTCCATTTCCAACTCCTTATGAATGATAAAAGCATTCACAACACAGCAATCAACAAAGTGGAAAAACATCCGGTGCCACCATTTTCTGCTCTTTCTGTCAGTCTCATAGTCTCCTTTGAGACGATCGAAGTTATCTACAAAGTTCATGTGTCTGTTGTAATCATCCAATACTGCAGGGCATGAAACACTGACAGTGGTACCATCTCTCTCTCTGCTTTGAACACTTATAACATTGGTGGGGTCGTGAACAGATGAGAGGAGGTTCACAGCTCGTTTATCCTTCCAACGATACACAGCAATTCCCTCATGACTTACTCTGACATCAAATTCACCCCTCTTCATTGTCCTCTCTGCTTTCAATTCTGGTAAATGTTTTCTGCTTGGATTTATTGTACCAACTGCATAAATTTGCTGTGCTTTCAGTAATACGAATAAACGAAAGGAGGAAAAGTAGTTGTCCATGTAGACAATGTGATTTTTGCCATGTAATTCTTGACATAAATCTGTAACTACGCGTGCACCAAGTTCCTTTTCAGGCTTATTGCCTACTTTTCCTGTATACACTTGGAAACGCAAATTATAATAAGACTCATCGCACAGCATCCAAATTTTATAACCTCTTTTTGTGGGTTTCTTACACATGTACTGTTTCATTACGCTCCTCCCTTTGAATTTCACCATTGACTCATCTACAGCAACTTTTTGATGAGGTTTGTATGACCTTGCAAATGACTCTTCTATCAAATTTAGCAAAGGTCTTACTTTGTACAGTTTATCAAAATTGTCTTCCCCCTTCCTTGGCATCAAATTGTTGTCATTTACATGTAAATGGCTCAATATAAAACTGAAGCGTTTCACTGTCATTAGGGATGAAATGTAGGAATCATGCAAATCCGGAGAAGACGACCAATAATCTCTATAGCTGGGAAGAACCTTTACGCCCGTAAACAAATTAATGCCAAGAAATACTCTAATTTCTTGTCCACTTGTTGGTACAAAAAGTTTTCCTTTTTGGGTTGCATAAAGGTTTGTGTGAAAAGCAATGTGATCTACCAAATCGTCCGTAAATAGTTCCTGGAACAAGGAATATGGCATAGGATTCTGCAGGTCATGAATATGTTGCGAAACTCCTCCATCTCCGATGAAGTTAGGAACATCAGGCACGGAAGCAGTCTGAGTCCATGTCGGAGTTTGTGGCAGAACTACTGGCACTGAAATGTGAGACGAAGGAACGGGAACACTTTGATTCCGAACAGGCTCGGACTCTTCACTCACACTATCACTGTCACTTTCTCCTGCTGTCATGCACGAAGTGTTATTTGGTTTATAAGTTGGATCGTCGTCTGAATCGGTACAATCATCCAGTTCACTTTCAGGGTCCGAAGGAATGTCTTCAAAGAGAATCTGTTCTATCGTAGTTTTATCAAGATCATTGGATGCCATTTCTGCCTGACACAAAGAAATGTACCTTGTATGTGCTGTGGTTAACGCTGCTAACCACATGCAAAATACAGCATTTCAACAAACAACACGCAACAAAGGCGTTATATACTTATTGCAATCAACAATAGTTCGTGCAGCAAGACGAACCAGACACAAATGTACAACAAAACTTTCCTTACCACTGATTCATTCGTCAAAGTTAATAAATGGCACAAACACCCGAAAACAGCCAACAACGCCAACCACAAGACCGCCGTCTGTTGGCGGTAATCTTTTCAGAATGCAATAACTTTCTTGTGCTGCGATCTATCGGCAAGTATACAAAGTAAATCTGTGGCCAGCAGAACTAACCACATTTGCATGTAGCCTCACACAAATCCAATATATGTGGTTATCGCAACTAACCACTGCCCCTCAACCGGTGCAGTCGCGAGCAAATCCCTGCCCCTGAAAGAGTTAAATCCTGCTTATATTGGGAGGGGGTATAATTTCCCCGTAGAAAAGTGACTGGCCCCTTATATCCTTCTTATATTAGGAGGGGGTATAATTTCCCCGTAGAAAAGTGACAGCCCTATTAAATCCTGCTTATATGAGAAGGGGGTACAATTTCCCCGTAGAAAAGTGACTGGCCTTTTAAATCCTGCTAATATGAGAAGGGGGTACAATTTCCCTGTAGAAAAGTGACTGCCTATTAAATCCTGCTAATATGAGAAGGGGGTACAATTTCCCCGTAGAAAATGACTGCCCTATTAAATCCTACTAATATGAGAAGGGGGTACAATTTCCCTGTAGAAATGTGACTGCCCCCTTATATCCTGCTTATATTAGGAGGGGGTACAAATTCCCCTAAAAAAGTGACGGCCCCCTTAAATCCTGCTTATATTAGGAGGGGGTATAATTTCCCCGTAGAAAAGTGACTGCCCCCTTATATCCTGCTTATATTAGGAGGGTGTACAATTTCCGCGTAGAAAAGTGACTGACTTCTCAAATCCTGCTTATATTAGGAGGGGGTACAAATTCCCCGTAGAAAAGTGACTGCCCCCTTAAATACTGCTTATATTAGGAGGAGGTACAATTTCCCCGTAGAAAAGTGACTGCCCCCTTATATCCTGTTTATATTAGGAGGGGGTACAATTTCCGCGTAGAAAAGTGACTGCCCTATAAAATCCTGCTAATATGAGGAGGGGGTACAATTTCCCCGTAGAAAAGTGACTGGCCTTTTAAATCCTGCTAATATGAGAAGGGGGTACAATTTCCCTGTAGAAAAGTGACTGCCTATTAAATCCTGCTAATATGAGAAGGGGGTACAATTTCCCCGTAGAAAATGACTGCCCTATTAAATCCTACTAATATGAGAAGGGGGTACAATTTCCCTGTAGAAATGTGACTGCCCCCTTATATCCTGCTTATATTAGGAGGGGGTACAAATTCCCCTAAAAAAGTGACGGCCCCCTTAAATCCTGCTTATATTAGGAGGGGGTATAATTTCCCCGTAGAAAAGTGACTGCCCCCTTATATCCTGCTTATATTAGGAGGGTGTACAATTTCCGCGTAGAAAAGTGACTGACTTCTCAAATCCTGCTTATATTAGGAGGGGGTACAAATTCCCCGTAGAAAAGTGACTGCCCCCTTAAATACTGCTTATATTAGGAGGAGGTACAATTTCCCCGTAGAAAAGTGACTGCCCCCTTATATCCTGTTTATATTAGGAGGGGGTACAATTTCCGCGTAGAAAAGTGACTGCCCTATAAAATCCTGCTAATATGAGGAGGGGGTACAATTTCCCCGTAGAAAAGTGACTGCCCTATTAAATCCTGCTAATATGAGAAGGGGGTACAATTTCCCCGTAGAAAAGTGACTGCCCCCTTATATCCTGCTTATATTAGGAGGGGGTACAATTTCCCGTAGAAAAGTGACTGCCCCTTTAAATCCTGCTTATATTGGGAGGGGGTATAATTTCCCCGTAGAAAAGTGACTGGCCCCTTATATCCTTCTTATATTAGGAGGGGGTATAATTTACCCGTAGAAAAGTGACAGCCCTATTAAATCCTGCTTATATGAGAAGGGGGTACAATTTCCCCGTAGAAAAGTGACTGCCCTTTTAAATCCTGCTAATATGAGAAGGGGGTACAATTTCCCTGTAGAAAAGTGACTGCCTATTAAATCCTGCTAATATGAGAAGGGGGTACAATTTCCCCGTAGAAAAGTGTCTGCCCCCTTATATCCTGCTTATATTAGGAGGGGGTATAATTTCCCCGTAGAAAAGTGACTGCCCCTTATATCGTGCTTATATTAGGAGGGGGTATAATTTCCCCGTAGAAAAGTGACTGCCCTATTAAATCCTGCTAATATGAGAAGGGGGTACAATTTCCCCGTAGAAAATGACTGCCCTATTAAATCCTACTAATATGAGAAGGGGGTACAATTTCCCTGTAGAAATGTGACTGCCCCCTTATATCCTGCTTATATTTGAGGGGGTACAAATTCCCCTGAAAAAGTTACGGCCCCCTTAAATCCTGCTTATATTAGGAGGGGGTATAATTTCCTCGTAGAAAAGTGACTGCCCCTTTAAATCCTGCTTATATTAGGAGGAGGTATAATTTCCCCGAAAAAAGTGACTGAACCCTTAAATCCTGCTTATATTAGAAGGGGGTACAAATTCCCCGTAGAAAAGTGACTGCCCAATTAAGTCCTGCTTATACTAGGAGGGGGTACAAATTCCCCGTAGAGAAGTGACTGCCCCCTTAAATCCTGCTAATATTAGGAGGGGGTACAATTTCCCCGTAGAAAAGTGACTGCCCCCTTAAATCCTGCTAATATTAGGAGGGGGTATAATTTCCCCGTAGAAAAGTGACTGCCCCCTTAAATCCTGCTAATATTAGGAGGGGGTACAATTTCCCCGTAGAAAAGTGACTGCACACTTAAATCCTGCTTATATTAGGAGGGGGTATAATTTTCCCGTAGAAAAGTGAATGCCCCTTTAAATCCTGCTCATATTAGGAGGGGGTACAAATTCCCCGTAGAAAAGTGACAGCCCTATTAAATCCTGCATATATGAGAAGGGGGTACAATTTCCCCGTAGAAAAGTGCCTGCCCCCTTATATCCTGCTTATATTAGGAGGGGGTATAATTTCCCCGTAGAAAAGTGACTGCCCCCTTATATCCTGCTTATATTAGGAGGGGGTATAATTTCCCCGTAGAAAAGTGACTGCCCCTTAAATCCTGATTATATTAGGAGGGGGTATAATTTCCCCGTAGAAAAGTGACTGCCCCCTTATATCCTGCTTATATTAGGAGGGGGTACAATTTCCGCGTAGAAAAGTGACTGACCTCTCAAATCCTGCTTATATTAGGAGGGGGTACAAATTCCCCGTAGAAAAGTGACTGCCCCTTTAAATACTGCTTATATTAGGAGGGGGTACAATTTCCCCGTAGAAAAGTGACTGCCCCCTTATATCCTCTTTATATTAGGAGGGGGTACAATTTCCGCGTAGAAAAGTGACTGCTCTATTAAATCCTGCTAATATGAGGAGGGGGTACAATTTCCCCGTAGAAAAGTGACTGCCCTATTAAATCCTGCTAATATGAGAATGGGTACAATTTCCCCGTAGAAAAGTGACTGCCCCCTTATATCCTGCTTATATTAGGAGGGGGTACAATTTCCCCGTAGAAAAGTGACTCTTTGAAGGGTGGTGGTTACCTGTGGTAACCACGTTTTTTTCACCCCTTTGAGGGGCACAAATAGAAATTGCACTTCAATTTTGAAAATAATGCTAATGGTAATTCTTATACTTATTTTAATATCATTTCTATAAATATCATCAAACCCTGATCGTTCTTTGTCTAGATATGACGTCATCAAATGTGGTTGCTGATGCTAACCACCACACACACACAATTGGCTATACAGAGAGGCACAAAATGCAAGCAATACATAGAGAGACAAAAATGTATTTTATTTGTAGCATTTATTTAGTGCTCAAACAAATTATGGTAATTACTTCACAGGTGGAGATGAAAGTCTGAATTTTGATATTGTTTCACTTAGTTCACAAGAATTATTGAAGGTAATTATAATAATTATACACAAAATTGTATAGCAAGAGATGTAAGAACAATAAACTCTTGCATGTGAAATGAAATCTTGACATTTGTTTACAAGATATGGTGATATTGGCTGATAAACTCACAACAAATCTCTTACTTCGAATGAAAATCTTGAAAGCAGGTCTTACGGTTCATACATAAGGGTACTTGGCATGTACTACATGACCAGATGGTTCGCACAGGGTTTTTTCTTGTACTGCAGTAAGCACATCTCCTTGATGTAGACTTCTTTGGCTGATGAGCATTCTCTGTCAATCGGATTGCCGCATCCACCGATGGCTTTTGTTTTTTGACGGCTACAATTCCTGTGTTCTGCGATCGTGGACTGTCAGATTTCCTTGATGACACTATCTGTTTACTCAGAAGTCCCTGATAAACTGCTCTTCGGAAGTCTTTGTGACTGTACTGCTCCATTTCCAACTCCTTATGAATGATAAAAGCATTCACAACACAGCAATCAACAAAGTGGAAAAACATCCGGTGCCACCATTTTCTGCTCTTTCTGTCAGTCTCATAGTCTCCTTTGAGACGATCGAAGTTATCTACAAAGTTCATGTGTCTGTTGTAATCATCCAATACTGCAGGGCATGAAACACTGACAGTGGTACCATCTCTCTCTCTGCTTTGAACACTTATAACATTGGTGGGGTCGTGAACAGATGAGAGGAGGTTCACAGCTCGTTTATCCTTCCAACGATACACAGCAATTCCCTCATGACTTACTCTGACATCAAATTCACCCCTCTTCATTGTCCTCTCTGCTTTCAATTCTGGTAAATGTTTTCTGCTTGGATTTATTGTACCAACTGCATAAATTTGCTGTGCTTTCAGTAATACGAATAAACGAAAGGAGGAAAAGTAGTTGTCCATGTAGACAATGTGATTTTTGCCATGTAATTCTTGACATAAATCTGTAACTACGCGTGCACCAAGTTCCTTTTCAGGCTTATTGCCTACTTTTCCTGTATACACTTGGAAACGCAAATTATAATAAGACTCATCGCACAGCATCCAAATTTTATAACCTCTTTTTGTGGGTTTCTTACACATGTACTGTTTCATTACGCTCCTCCCTTTGAATTTCACCATTGACTCATCTACAGCAACTTTTTGATGAGGTTTGTATGACCTTGCAAATGACTCTTCTATCAAATTTAGCAAAGGTCTTACTTTGTACAGTTTATCAAAATTGTCTTCCCCCTTCCTTGGCATCAAATTGTTGTCATTTACATGTAAATGGCTCAATATAAAACTGAAGCGTTTCACTGTCATTAGGGATGAAATGTAGGAATCATGCAAATCCGGAGAAGACGACCAATAATCTCTATAGCTGGGAAGAACCTTTACGCCCGTAAACAAATTAATGCCAAGAAATACTCTAATTTCTTGTCCACTTGTTGGTACAAAAAGTTTTCCTTTTTGGGTTGCATAAAGGTTTGTGTGAAAAGCAATGTGATCTACCAAATCGTCCGTAAATAGTTCCTGGAACAAGGAATATGGCATAGGATTCTGCAGGTCATGAATATGTTGCGAAACTCCTCCATCTCCGATGAAGTTAGGAACATCAGGCACGGAAGCAGTCTGAGTCCATGTCGGAGTTTGTGGCAGAACTACTGGCACTGAAATGTGAGACGAAGGAACGGGAACACTTTGATTCCGAACAGGCTCGGACTCTTCACTCACACTATCACAGTCACTTTCTCCTGCTGTCATGCACGAAGTGTTATTTGGTTTATAAGTTGGATCGTCGTCTGAATCGGTACAATCATCCAGTTCACTTTCAGGGTCCGAAGGAATGTCTTCAAAGAGAATCTGTTCTATCGTAGTTTTATCAAGATCATTGGATGCCATTTCTGCCTGACACAAAGAAATGTACCTTGTATGTGCTGTGGTTAACGCTGCTAACCACATGCAAAATACAGCATTTCAACAAACAACACGCAACAAAGGCGTTATATACTTATTGCAATCAACAATAGTTCGTGCAGCAAGACGAACCAGACACAAATGTACAACAAAACTTTCCATACCACTGATTCATTCGTCAAAGTTAATAAATGGCACAAACACCCGAAAACAGCCAACAACGCCAACCACAAGACCGCCGTCTGTTGGCGGTAATCTTTTCAGAATGCAATAACTTTCTTGTGCTGCGATCTATCGGCAAGTATACAAAGTAAATCTGTGGCCAGCAGAACTAACCACATTTGCATGTAGCCTCACACAAATCCAATATATGTGGTTATCGCAACTAACCACTGCCCCTCAACCGGTGCAGTCGCGAGCAAATCCCTGCCCCTGAAAGAGTTAAATCCTGTTTATATTGGGAGGGGGTATAATTTCCCCGTAGAAAAGTGACTGGCCCCTTATATCCTTCTTATATTAGGAGGGGGTATAATTTCCCGTAGAAAAGTGACAGCCCTATTAAATCCTGCTTATATGAGAAGGGGGTACAATTTCCCCGTAGAAAAGTGACTGGCCTTTTAAATCCTGCTAATATGAGAAGGGGGTACAATTTCCCTGTAGAAAAGTGACTGCCTATTAAATCCTGCTAATATGAGAAGGGGGTACAATCTCCCCGTAGAAAATGACTGCCCTATTAAATCCTACTAATATGAGAAGGGGGTACAATTTCCCTGTAGAAATGTGACTGCCCCCTTATATCCTGCTTATATTAGGAGGGGGTACAAATTCCCCTAAAAAAGTGACGGCCCCCTTAAATCCTGCTTATATTAGGAGGGGGTATAATTTCCCCGTAGAAAAGTGACTGCCCCCTTATATCCTGCTTATATTAGGAGGGTGTACAATTTCCGCGTAGAAAAGTGACTGACTTCTCAAATCCTGCTTATATTAGGAGGGGGTACAAATTCCCCGTAGAAAAGTGACTGTCCCCTTAAATACTGCTTATATTAGGAGGAGGTACAATTTCCCCGTAGAAAAGTGACTGCCCCCTTATATCCTGTTTATATTAGGAGGGGGTACAATTTCCGCGTAGAAAAGTGACTGCCCTATAAAATCCTGCTAATATGAGGAGGGGGTACAATTTCCCCGTAGAAAAGTGACTGCCCTATTAAATCCTGCTAATATGAGAAGGGGGTACAATTTCCCCGTAGAAAAGTGACTGCCCCCTTATATCCTGCTTATATTAGGAGGGGGTACAATTTCCCGTAGAAAAGTGACTGCCCCTTTAAATCCTGCTTATATTGGGAGGGGGTATAATTTCCTCGTAGAAAAGTGACTGGCCCCTTATATCCTTCTTATATTAGGAGGGGGTATAATTTACCCGTAGAAAAGTGACAGCCCTATTAAATCCTGCTTATATGAGAAGGGGGTACAATTTCCCCGTAGAAAAGTGACTGCCCTTTTAAATCCTGCTAATATGAGAAGGGGGTACAATTTCCCTGTAGAAAAGTGACTGCCTATTAAATCCTGCTAATATGAGAAGGGGGTACAATTTCCCCGTAGAAAAGTGTCTGCCCCCTTATATCCTGCTTATATTAGGAGGGGGTATAATTTCCCCGTAGAAAAGTGACTGCCCCCTTATATCGTGCTTATATTAGGAGGGGGTATAATTTCCCCGTAGAAAAGTGACTGCCCTATTAAATCCTGCTAATATGAGAAGGGGGTACAATTTCCCCGTAGAAAATGACTGCCCTATTAAATCCTACTAATATGAGAAGGGGGTACAATTTCCCTGTAGAAATGTGACTGCCCCCTTATATCCTGCTTATATTAGGAGGGGGTACAAATTCCCCTGAAAAAGTTACGGCCCCCTTAAATCCTGCTTATATTAGGAGGGGGTATAATTTCCTCGTAGAAAAGTGACTGCCCCTTTAAATCCTGCTTATATTAGGAGGGGGTATAATTTCCCCGAAAAAAGTGACTGAACCCTTAAATCCTGCTTATATTAGAAGGGGGTACAAATTCCCCGTAGAAAAGTGACTGCCCAATTAAGTCCTGCTTATACTAGGAGGGGGTACAAATTCACCGTAGAAAAGTGACTGCCCCCTTAAATCCTGCTAATATTAGGAGGGGGTACAATTTCCCCGTAGAAAAGTGACTGCCCCCTTAAATCCTGCTAATATTAGGAGGGGGTATAATTTCCCCGTAGAAAAGTGACTGCCCCCTTAAATCCTGCTAATATTAGGAGGGGGTACAATTTCCCCGTAGAAAAGTGACTGCACACTTAAATCCTGCTTATATTAGGAGGGGGTATAATTTTCCCGTAGAAAAGTGAATGCCCCTTTAAATCCTGCTCATATTAGGAGGGGGTACAAATTCCCCGTAGAAAAGTGACAGCCCTATTAAATCCTGCATATATGAGAAGGGGGTACAATTTTCCCGTAGAAAAGTGACTGCCCTTTTAAATCCTGCTAATATGAGAAGGGGGTACAATTTCCCTGTAGAAAAGTGACTGCCCCCTTATATCCTGCTTATATTAGGAGGGGGTATAATTTCCCCGTAGAAAAGTGACTGCCCCCTTTTATCCTGCTTATATTAGGAGGGGGTATAATTTCCCCGTAGAAAAGTGACTGCCCCCTTATATCCTGCTTATATTAGGAGGGGGTACAATTTCCGCGTAGAAAAGTGACTGACCTCTCAAATCCTGCTTATATTAGGAGGGGGTACAAATTCCCCGTAGAAAAGTGACTGCCCCTTTAAATACTGCTTATATTAGGAGGGGGTACAATTTCCCCGTAGAAAAGTGACTGCCCCCTTATATCCTCTTTATATTAGGAGGGGGTACAATTTCCGCGTAGAAAAGTGACTGCCCTATTAAATCCTGCTAATATGAGGAGGGGGTACAATTTCCCCGTAGAAAAGTGACTGCCCTATTAAATCCTGCTAATATGAGAAGGGGGTACAATTTCCCCGTAGAAAAGTGACTGCCCCCTTAAATCCTGCTAATATTAGGAGGGGGTACAATTTCCCCGTAGAAAAGTGACTGGCCCCTTAAATCCTGCTAATATTAGGAGGGGGTATAATTTCCCCGTAGAAAAGTGACTGCCCCCTTAAATCCTGCTAATATTAGGAGGGGGTACAATTTCCCCGTAGAAAAGTGACTGCACACTTAAATCCTGCTTATATTAGGAGGGGGTATAATTTTCCCGTAGAAAAGTGAATGCCCCTTTAAATCCTGCTCATATTAGGAGGGGGTACAAATTCCCCGTAGAAAAGTGACAGCCCTATTAAATCCTGCATATATGAGAAGGGGGTACAATTTCCCCGTAGAAAAGTGACTGCCCTTTTAAATCCTGCTAATATGAGAAGGGGGTACAATTTCCCTGTAGAAAAGTGACTGCCTATTAAATCCTGCTAATATGAGAAGGGGGTACAATTTCCCCGTAGAAAAGTGCCTGCCCCCTTATATCCTGCTTATATTAGGAGGGGGTATAATTTCCCCGTAGAAAAGTGACTGCCCCCTTATATCCTGCTTATATTAGGAGGGGGTATAATTTCCCCGTAGAAAAGTGACTGCCCCTTAAATCCTGATTATATTAGGAGGGGGTATAATTTCCCCGTAGAAAAGTGACTGCCCCCTTATATCCTGCTTATATTAGGAGGGGGTACAATTTCCGCGTAGAAAAGTGACTGACCTCTCAAATCCTGCTTATATTAGGAGGGTGTACAAATTCCCCGTAGAAAAGTGACTGCCCCTTTAAATACTGCTTATATTAGGAGGGGGTACAATTTCCCCGTAGAAAAGTGACTGCCCCCTTATATCCTCTTTATATTAGGAGGGGGTACAATTTCCGCGTAGAAAAGTGACTGCCCTATTAAATCCTGCTAATATGAGGAGGGGGTACAATTTCCCCGTAGAAAAGTGACTGCCCTATTAAATCCTGCTAATATGAGAATGGGTACAATTTCCCCGTAGAAAAGTGACTGCCCCCTTATATCCTGCTTATTTTAGGAGGGGGTACAATTTCCCCGTAGAAAAGTGACTCTTTGAAGGGTGGTGGTTACCTGTGGTAACCACGTTTCTTTCACCCCTTTGAGGGGCACAAATAGAAATTGCACTTCAATTTTGAAAATAATGCTAATGGTAATTCTTATACTTATTTTAATATCATTTCTATAAATATCATCAAACCCTGATCGTTCTTTGTCTAGATATGACGTCATCAAATGTGGTTGCTGATGCTAACCACCACACACACACAATTGGCTATACAGAGAGGCACAAAATGCAAGCAATACATAGAGAGACAAAAATGTATTTTATTTGTAGCATTTATTTAGTGCTCAAACAAATTATGGTAATTACTTCACAGGTGGAGATGAAAGTCTGAATTTTGATATTGTTTCACTTAGTTCACAAGAATTATTGAAGGTAATTATAATAATTATACACAAAATTGTATAGCAAGAGATGTAAGAACAATAAACACTTGCATGTGAAATGAAATCTTGACATTTGTTTACAAGATATGGTGATATTGGCTGATAAACTCACAACAAATCTCTTACTTCGAATGAAAATCTTGAAAGCAGGTCTTACGGTTCATACATAAGGGTACTTGGCATGTACTACATGACCAGATGGTTCGCACAGGGTTTTTTCTTGTACTGCAGTAAGCACATCTCCTTGATGTAGACTTCTTTGGCTGATGAGCATTCTCTGTCAATCGGATTGCCGCATCCACCGATGGCTTTTGTTTTTTGACGGCTACAATTCCTGTGTTCTGCGATCGTGGACTGTCAGATTTCCTTGATGACACTATCTGTTTACTCAGAAGTCCCTGATAAACTGCTCTTCGGAAGTCTTTGTGACTGTACTGCTCCATTTCCAACTCCTTATGAATGATAAAAGCATTCACAACACAGCAATCAACAAAGTGGAAAAACATCCGGTGCCACCATTTTCTGCTCTTTCTGTCAGTCTCATAGTCTCCTTTGAGACGATCGAAGTTATCTACAAAGTTCATGTGTCTGTTGTAATCATCCAATACTGCAGGGCATGAAACACTGACAGTGGTACCATCTCTCTCTCTGCTTTGAACACTTATAACATTGGTGGGGTCGTGAACAGATGAGAGGAGGTTCACAGCTCGTTTATCCTTCCAACGATACACAGCAATTCCCTCATGACTTACTCTGACATCAAATTCACCCCTCTTCATTGTCCTCTCTGCTTTCAATTCTGGTAAATGTTTTCTGCTTGGATTTATTGTACCAACTGCATAAATTTGCTGTGCTTTCAGTAATACGAATAAACGAAAGGAGGAAAAGTAGTTGTCCATGTAGACAATGTGATTTTTGCCATGTAATTCTTGACATAAATCTGTAACTACGCGTGCACCAAGTTCCTTTTCAGGCTTATTGCCTACTTTTCCTGTATACACTTGGAAACGCAAATTATAATAAGACTCATCGCACAGCATCCAAATTTTATAACCTCTTTTTGTGGGTTTCTTACACATGTACTGTTTCATTACGCTCCTCCCTTTGAATTTCACCATTGACTCATCTACAGCAACTTTTTGATGAGGTTTGTATGACCTTGCAAATGACTCTTCTATCAAATTTAGCAAAGGTCTTACTTTGTACAGTTTATCAAAATTGTCTTCCCCCTTCCTTGGCATCAAATTGTTGTCATTTACATGTAAATGGCTCAATAAAAAACTGAAGCGTTTCACTGTCATTAGGGATGAAATGTAGGAATCATGCAAATCCGGAGAAGACGACCAATAATCTCTATAGCTGGGAAGAACCTTTACGCCCGTAAACAAATTAATGCCAAGAAATACTCTAATTTCTTGTCCACTTGTTGGTACAAAAAGTTTTCCTTTTTGGGTTGCATAAAGGTTTGTGTGAAAAGCAATGTGATCTACCAAATCGTCCGTAAATAGTTCCTGGAACAAGGAATATGGCATAGGATTCTGCAGGTCATGAATATGTTGCGAAACTCCTCCATCTCCGATGAAGTTAGGAACATCAGGCACGGAAGCAGTCTGAGTCCATGTCGGAGTTTGTGGCAGAACTACTGGCACTGAAATGTGAGACGAAGGAACGGGAACACTTTGATTCCGAACAGGCTCGGACTCTTCACTCACACTATCACTGTCACTTTCTCCTGCTGTCATGCACGAAGTGTTATTTGGTTTATAAGTTGGATCGTCGTCTGAATCGGTACAATCATCCAGTTCACTTTCAGGGTCCGAAGGAATGTCTTCAAAGAGAATCTGTTCTATCGTAGTTTTATCAAGATCATTGGATGCCATTTCTGCCTGACACAAAGAAATGTACCTTGTATGTGCTGTGGTTAACGCTGCTAACCACATGCAAAATACAGCATTTCAACAAACAACACGCAACAAAGGCGTTATATACTTATTGCAATCAACAATAGTTCGTGCAGCAAGACGAACCAGACACAAATGTACAACAAAACTTTCCTTACCACTGATTCATTCGTCAAAGTTAATAAATGGCACAAACACCCGAAAACAGCCAACAACGCCAACCACAAGACCGCCGTCTGTTGGCGGTAATCTTTTCAGAATGCAATAACTTTCTTGTGCTGCGATCTATCGGCAAGTATACAAAGTAAATCTGTGGCCAGCAGAACTAACCACATTTGCATGTAGCCTCACACAAATCCAATATATGTGGTTATCGCAACTAACCACTGCCCCTCAACCGGTGCAGTCGCGAGCAAATCCCTGCCCCTGAAAGAGTTAAATCCTGCTTATATTGGGAGGGGGTATAATTTCCCCGTAGAAAAGTGACTGGCCCCTTATATCCTTCTTATATTAGGAGGGGGTATAATTTCCCCGTAGAAAAGTGACAGCCCTATTAAATCCTGCTTATATGAGAAGGGGGTACAATTTCCCCGTAGAAAAGTGACTGGCCTTTTAAATCCTGCTAATATGAGAAGGGGGTACAATTTCCCTGTAGAAAAGTGACTGCCTATTAAATCCTGCTAATATGAGAAGGGGGTACAATTTCCCCGTAGAAAATGACTGCCCTATTAAATCCTACTAATATGAGAAGGGGGTACAATTTCCCTGTAGAAATGTGACTGCCCCCTTATATCCTGCTTATATTAGGAGGGGGTACAAATTCCCCTAAAAAAGTGACGTCCCCCTTAAATCCTGCTTATATTAGGAGGGGGTATAATTTCCCCGTAGAAAAGTGACTGCCCCCTTATATCCTGCTTATATTAGGAGGGTGTACAATTTCCGCGTAGAAAAGTGACTGACCTCTCAAATCCTGCTTATATTAGGAGGGGGTACAAATTCCCCGTAGAAAAGTGACTGCCCCCTTAAATACTGCTTATATTAGGAGGGGGTACAATTTCCCCGTAGAAAAGTGACTGCCCCCTTATATCCTGCTTATATTAGGAGGGGGTACAAATTCCCCTAAAAAAGTGACGTCCCCCTTAAATCCTGCTTATATTAGGAGGGGGTATAATTTCCCCGTAGAAAAGTGACTGCCCCCTTATATCCTGCTTATATTAGGAGGGTGTACAATTTCCGCGTAGAAATGTGACTGCCCTATAAAATCCTGCTAATATGAGGAGGGGGTACAATTTCCCCGTAGAAAAGTGACTGCCCTATTAAATCCTGCTAATATGAGAAGGGGGTACAATTTCCCCGTAGAAAAGTGACTGCTCCCTTATATCCTGCTTATATTAGGAGGGGGTACAATTTCCCGTAGAAAAGTGACTGCCCCTTTAAATCCTGCTTATATTGGGAGGGGGTATAATTTCCCCGTAGAAAAGTGACTGGCCCCTTATATCCTTCTTATATTAGGAGGGGGTATAATTTCCCCGTAGAAAAGTGACAGCCCTATTAAATCCTGCTTATATGAGAAGGGGGTACAATTTCCCCATAGAAAAGTGACTGCCCTTTTAAATCCTGCTAATATGAGAAGGGTGTACAATTTCCCTGTAGAAAAGTGCCTGCCTATTAAATCCTGCTAATATGAGAAGGGGGTACAATTTCCCCGTAGAAAAGTGTCTGCCCCCTTATATCCTGCTTATATTAGGAGGGGGTATAATTTCCCCGTAGAAAAGTGACTGCCCCCTTATATCGTGCTTATATTAGGAGGGGGTATAATTTCCCCGTAGAAAAGTGACTGCCCTATTAAATCCTGCTAATATGAGAAGGGGGTACAATTTCCCCGTAGAAAATTACTGCCCTATTAAATCCTACTAATATGGGAAGGGGGTACAATTTCCCTGTAGAAATGTGACTGCCCCCTTATATCCTGCTTATATTTGAGGGGGTACAAATTCCACTGAAAAAGTTACGGCCCCCTTAAATCCTGCTTATATTAGGAGGGGGTATAATTTCCTCGTAGAAAAGTGACTGCCCCTTTAAATCCTGCTTATATTAGGAGGGGGTATAATTTCCCCGAAAAAAGTGACTGAACCCTTAAATCCTGCTTATATTAGAAGGGGGTACAAATTCCCCGTAGAAAAGTGACTGCCCAATTAAGTCCTGCTTATACTAGGAGGGGGTACAAATTCCCCGTAGAAAAGTGACTGCCCCCTTAAATCCTGCTAATATTAGGAGGGGGTACAATTTCCCCGTAGAAAAGTGACTGCCCCCTTAAATCCTGCTAATATTAGGAGGGGGTATAATTTCCCCGTAGAAAAGTGACTGCCCCCTTAAATCCTGCTAATATTAGGAGGGGGTACAATTTCCCCGTAGAAAAGTGACTGCACACTTAAATCCTGCTTATATTAGGAGGGGGTATAATTTTCCCGTAGAAAAGTGAATGCCCCTTTAAATCCTGCTCATATTAGGAGGGGGTACAAATTCCCCGTAGAAAAGTGACGGCCCTATTAAATCCTGCATATATGAGAAGGGGGTACAATTTCCCCGTAGAAAAGTGACTGCCCTTTTAAATCCTGCTAATATGAGAAGGGGGTACAATTTCCCTGTAGAAAAGTGACTGCCTATTAAATCCTGCTAATATGAGAAGGGGGTACAATTTCCCCGTAGAAAAGTGCCTGCCCCCTTATATCCTGCTTATATTAGGAGGGGGTATAATTTCCCCGTAGAAAAGTGACTGCCCCCTTATATCCTGCTTATATTAGGAGGGGGTATAATTTCCCCGTAGAAAAGTGACTGCCCCTTAAATCCTGATTATATTAGGAGGGGGTATAATTTCCCCGTAGAAAAGTGACTGCCCCCTTATATCCTGCTTATATTAGGAGGGGGTACAATTTCCGCGTAGAAAAGTGACTGACCTCTCAAATCCTGCTTATATTAGGAGGGGGTACAAATTCCCCGTAGAAAAGTGACTGCCCCTTTAAATACTGCTTATATTAGGAGGGGGTAAAATTTCCCCGTAGAAAAGTGACTGCCCCCTTATATCCTCTTTATATTAGGAGGGGGTACAATTTCCGCGTAGAAAAGTGACTGCCCTATTAAATCCTGCTAATATGAGGAGGGGGTACAATTTCCCCGTAGAAAAGTGACTGCCCTATTAAATCCTGCTAATATGAGAATGGGTACAATTTCCCCGTAGAAAAGTGACTGCCCCCTTATATCCTGCTTATATTAGGAGGGGGTACAATTTCCCCGTAGAAAAGTGACTCTTTGAAGGGTGGTGGTTACCTGTGGTAACCACGTTTTTTTCACCCCTTTGAGGGGCACAAATAGAAATTGCACTTCAATTTTGAAAATAATGCTAATGGTAATTCTTATACTTATTTTAATATCATTTCTATAAATATCATCAAACCCTGATCGTTCTTTGTCTAGATATGACGTCATCAAATGTGGTTGCTGATGCTAACCACCACACACACACAATTGGCTATACAGAGAGGCACAAAATGCAAGCAATACATAGAGAGACAAAAATGTATTTTATTTGTAGCATTTATTTAGTGCTCAAACAAATTATGGTAATTACTTCACAGGTGGAGATGAAAGTCTGAATTTTGATATTGTTTCACTTAGTTCACAAGAATTATTGAAGGTAATTATAATAATTATACACAAAATTGTATAGCAAGAGATGTAAGAACAATAAACTCTTGCATGTGAAATGAAATCTTGACATTTGTTTACAAGATATGGTGATATTGGCTGATAAACTCACAACAAATCTCTTACTTCGAATGAAAATCTTGAAAGCAGGTCTTACGGTTCATACATAAGGGTACTTGGCATGTACTACATGACCAGATGGTTCGCACAGGGTTTTTTCTTGTACTGCAGTAAGCACATCTCCTTGATGTAGACTTCTTTGGCTGATGAGCATTCTCTGTCAATCGGATTGCCGCATCCACCGATGGCTTTTGTTTTTTGACGGCTACAATTCCTGTGTTCTGCGATCGTGGACTGTCAGATTTCCTTGATGACACTATCTGTTTACTCAGAAGTCCCTGATAAACTGCTCTTCGGAAGTCTTTGTGACTGTACTGCTCCATTTCCAACTCCTTATGAATGATAAAAGCATTCACAACACAGCAATCAACAAAGTGGAAAAACATCCGGTGCCACCATTTTCTGCTCTTTCTGTCAGTCTCATAGTCTCCTTTGAGACGATCGAAGTTATCTACAAAGTTCATGTGTCTGTTGTAATCATCCAATACTGCAGGGCATGAAACACTGACAGTGGTACCATCTCTCTCTCTGCTTTGAACACTTATAACATTGGTGGGGTCGTGAACAGATGAGAGGAGGTTCACAGCTCGTTTATCCTTCCAACGATACACAGCAATTCCCTCATGACTT
This sequence comes from Lepisma saccharinum, assembly GCF_977018435.1. Taxonomy (NCBI): domain Eukaryota; kingdom Metazoa; phylum Arthropoda; class Insecta; order Zygentoma; family Lepismatidae; genus Lepisma; species Lepisma saccharinum. Next base: position 1,259,710 of record NW_028142894.1, read on the forward strand.
ACTCTGACATCAAATTCACCCCTCTTCATTGTCCTCTCTGCTTTCAATTCTGGTAAATGTTTTCTGCTTGGATTTATTGTACCAACTGCATAAATTTGCTGTGCTTTCAGTAATACGAATAAACGAAAGGAGGAAAAGTAGTTGTCCATGTAGACAATGTGATTTTTGCCATGTAATTCTTGACATAAATCTGTAACTACGCGTGCACCAAGTTCCTTTTCAGGCTTATTGCCTACTTTTCCTGTATACACTTGGAAACGCAAATTATAATAAGACTCATCGCACAGCATCCAAATTTTATAACCTCTTTTTGTGGGTTTCTTACACATGTACTGTTTCATTACGCTCCTCCCTTTGAATTTCACCATTGACTCATCTACAGCAACTTTTTGATGAGGTTTGTATGACCTTGCAAATGACTCTTCTATCAAATTTAGCAAAGGTCTTACTTTGTACAGTTTATCAAAATTGTCTTCCCCCTTCCTTGGCATCAAATTGTTGTCATTTACATGTAAATGGCTCAATAAAAAATTGAAGCGTTTCACTGTCATTAGGGATGAAATGTAGGAATCATGCAAATCCGGAGAAGACGACCAATAATCTCTATAGCTGGGAAGAACCTTTACGCCCGTAAACAAATTAATGCCAAGAAATACTCTAATTTCTTGTCCACTTGTTGGTACAAAAAGTTTTCCTTTTTGGGTTGCATAAAGGTTTGTGTGAAAAGCAATGTGATCTACCAAATCGTCCGTAAATAGTTCCTGGAACAAGGAATATGGCATAGGATTCTGCAGGTCATGAATATGTTGCGAAACTCCTCCATCTCCGATGAAGTTAGGAACATCAGGCACGGAAGCAGTCTGAGTCCATGTCGGAGTTTGTGGCAGAACTACTGGCACTGAAATGTGAGACGAAGGAACGGGAACACTTTGATTCCGAACAGGCTCGGACTCTTCACTCACACTATCACTGTCACTTTCTCCTGCTTTCATGCACGAAGTGTTATTTGGTTTATAAGTTGGATCGTCGTCTGAATCGGTACAATCATCCAGTTCACTTTCAGGGTCCGAAGGAATGTCTTCAAAGAGAATCTGTTCTATCGTAGTTTTATCAAGATCATTGGATGCCATTTCTGCCTGACACAAAGAAATGTACCTTGTATGTGCTGTGGTTAACGCTGCTAACCACATGCAAAATACAGCATTTCAACAAACAACACGCAACAAAGGCGTTATATACTTATTGCAATCAACAATAGTTCGTGCAGCAAGACGAACCAGACACAAATGTACAACAAAACTTTCCTTACCACTGATTCATTCGTCAAAGTTAATAAATGGCACAAACACCCGAAAACAGCCAACAACGCCAACCACAAGACCGCCGTCTGTTGGCGGTAATCTTTTCAGAATGCAATAACTTTCTTGTGCTGCGATCTATCGGCAAGTATACAAAGTAAATCTGTGGCCAGCAGAACTAACCACATTTGCATGTAGCCTCACACAAATCCAATATATGTGGTTATCGCAACTAACCACTGCCCCTCAACCGGTGCAGTCGCGAGCAAATCCCTGCCCCTGAAAGAGTTAAATCCTGCTTATATTGGGAGGGGGTATAATTTCCCCGTAGAAAAGTGACTGGCCCCTTATATCCTTCTTATATTAGGAGGGGGTATAATTTCCCCGTAGAAAAGTGACAGCCCTATTAAATCCTGCTTATATGAGAAGGGGGTACAATTTCCCCGTAGAAAAGTGACTGGCCTTTTAAATCCTGCTAATATGAGAAGGGGGTACAATTTCCCTGTAGAAAAGTGACTGCCTATTAAATCCTGCTAATATGAGAAGGGGGTACAATTTCCCCGTAGAAAATGACTGCCCTATTAAATCCTACTAATATGAGAAGGGGGTACAATTTCCCTGTAGAAATGTGACTGCCCCCTTATATCCTGCTTATATTAGGAGGGGGTACAAATTCCCCTAAAAAAGTGACGGCCCCCTTAAATCCTGCTTATATTAGGAGGGGGTATAATTTCCCCGTAGAAAAGTGACTGCCCCCTTATATCCTGCTTATATTAGGAGGGTGTACAATTTCCGCGTAGAAAAGTGACTGACCTCTCAAATCCTGCTTATATTAGGAGGGGGTACAAATTCCCCGTAGAAAAGTGACTGCCCCCTTAAATACTGCTTATATTAGGAGGGGGTACAATTTCCCCGTAGAAAAGTGACTGCCCCCTTATATCCTGTTTATATTAGGAGGGGGTACAATTTCCGCGTAGAAAAGTGACTGCCCTATAAAATCCTGCTAATATGAGGAGGGGGTACAATTTCCCCGTAGAAAAGTGACTGCCCTATTAAATCCTGCTAATATGAGAAGGGGGTACAATTTCCCCGTAGAAAAGTGACTGCCCCCTTATATCCTGCTTATTTTAGGAGGGGGTACAATTTCCCGTAGAAAAGTGACTGCCCCTTTAAATCCTGCTTATATTGGGAGGGGGTATAATTTCCCCGTAGAAAAGTGACTGGCCCCTTATATCCTTCTTATATTAGGAGGGGGTATAATTTCCCCGTAGAAAAGTGACAGCCCTATTAAATCCTGCTTATATGAGAAGGGGGTACAATTTCCCCGTAGAAAAGTGACTGCCCTTTTAAATCCTGCTAATATGAGAAGGGGGTACAATTTCCCTGTAGAAAAGTGACTGCCTATTAAATCCTGCTAATATGAGAAGGGGGTACAATTTCCCCGTAGAAAAGTGTCTGCCCCCTTATATCCTGCTTATATTAGGAGGGGGTATAATTTCCCCGTAGAAAAGTGACTGGCCCCTTATATCGTGCTTATATTAGGAGGGGGTATAATTTCCCCGTAGAAAAGTGACTGCCCTATTAAATCCTGCTAATATGAGAAGGGGGTACAATTTCCCCGTAGAAAATTACTGCCCTATTAAATCCTACTAATATGAGAAGGGGGTACAATTTCCCTGTAGAAATGTGACTGCCCCCTTATATCCTGCTTATATTTGAGGGGGTACAAATTCCACTGAAAAAGTTACGGCCCCCTTAAATCCTGCTTATATTAGGAGGGGGTATAATTTCCTCGTAGAAAAGTGACTGCCCCTTTAAATCCTGCTTATATTAGGAGGGGGTATAATTTCCCCGAAAAAAGTGACTGAACCCTTAAATCCTGCTTATATTAGAAGGGGGTACAAATTCCCCGTAGAAAAGTGACTGCCCAATTAAGTCCTGCTTATACTAGGAGGAGGTACAAATTCCCCGTAGAAAAGTGACTGCCCCCTTAAATCCTGCTAATATTAGGAGGGGGTACAATTTCCCCGTAGAAAAGTGTCTGCCCCCTTAAATCCTGCTAATATTAGGAGGGGGTATAATTTCCCCGTAGAAAAGTGACTGCCCCCTTAAATCCTGCTAATATTAGGAGGGGGTACAATTTCCCCGTAGAAAAGTGACTGCACACTTAAATCCTGCTTATATTAGGAGGGGGTATAATTTTCCCGTAGAAAAGTGAATGCCCCTTTAAATCCTGCTCATATTAGGAGGGGGTACAAATTCCCCGTAGAAAAGTGACAGCCCTATTAAATCCTGCTTATATGAGAAGGGGGTACAATTTCCCTGTAGAAAAGTGACTGCCCTTTTAAATCCTGCTAATATGAGAAGGGGGTACAATTTCCCTGTAGAAAAGTGACTGCCTATTAAATCCTGCTAATATGAGAAGGGGGTACAATTTCCCCGTAGAAAAGTGCCTGCCCCCTTATATCCTGCTTATATTAGGAGGGGGTATAATTTCCCCGTAGAAAAGTGACTGCCCCCTTATATCCTGCTTATATTAGGAGGGGGTATAATTTCCCCGTAGAAAAGTGACTGCCCCTTAAATCCTGATTATATTAGGAGGGGGTATAATTTCCCCGTAGAAAAGTGACTGCCCCCTTATATCCTGCTTATATTAGGAGGGGGTACAATTTCCGCGTAGAAAAGTGACTGACCTCTCAAATCCTGCTTATATTAGGAGGGGGTACAAATTCCCCGTAGAAAAGTGACTGCCCCTTTAAATACTGCTTATATTAGGAGGGGGTACAATTTCCCCGTAGAAAAGTGACTGCCCCCTTATATCCTCTTTATATTAGGAGGGGGTACAATTTCCGCGTAGAAAAGTGACTGCCCTATTAAATCCTGCTAATATGAGGAGGGGGTACAATTTCCCCGTAGAAAAGTGACTGCCCTATTAAATCCTGCTAATATGAGAAGGGGGTACAATTTCCCCGTAGAAAAGTGACTGCCCCCTTATATCCTGCTTATATTAGGAGGGGGTACAATTTCCCCGTAGAAAAGTGACTCTTTGAGGGGTGGTGGTTACCTGTGGTAACCACGTTTTTTTCACCCCTTTGAGGGGCACAAATAGAAATTGCACTTCAATTTTGAAAATAATGCTAATGGTAATTCTTATACTTATTTTAATATCATTTCTATAAATATCATCAAACCCTGATCGTTCTTTGTCTAGATATGACGTCATCAAATGTGGTTGCTGATGCTAACCACCACACACACACAATTGGCTATACAGAGAGGCACAAAATGCAAGCAATACATAGAGAGACAAAAATGTATTTTATTTGTAGCACTTATTTAGTGCTCAAACAAATTATGGTAATTACTTCACAGGTGGAGATGAAAGTCTGAATTTTGATATTGTTTCACTTAGTTCACAAGAATTATTGAAGGTAATTATAATAATTATACACAAAATTGTATAGCAAGAGATGTAAGAACAATAAACTCTTGCATGTGAAATGAAATCTTGACATTTGTTTACAAGATATGGTGATATTGGCTGATAAACTCACAACAAATCTCTTACTTCGAATGAAAATCTTGAAAGCAGGTCTTACGGTTCATACATAAGGGTACTTGGCATGTACTACATGACCAGATGGTTCGCACAGGGTTTTTTCTTGTACTGCAGTAAGCACATCTCCTTGATGTAGACTTCTTTGGCTGATGAGCATTCTCTGTCAATCGGATTGCCGCATCCACCGATGGCTTTTGTTTTTTGACGGCTACAATTCCTGTGTTCTGCGATCGTGGACTGTCAGATTTCCTTGATGACACTATCTGTTTACTCAGAAGTCCCTGATAAACTGCTCTTCGGAAGTCTTTGTGACTGTACTGCTCCATTTCCAACTCCTTATGAATGATAAAAGCATTCACAACACAGCAATCAACAAAGTGGAAAAACATCCGGTGCCACCATTTTCTGCTCTTTCTGTCAGTCTCATAGTCTCCTTTGAGACGATCGAAGTTATCTACAAAGTTCATGTGTCTGTTGTAATCATCCAATACTGCAGGGCATGAAACACTGACAGTGGTACCATCTCTCTCTCTGCTTTGAACACTTATAACATTGGTGGGGTCGTGAACAGATGAGAGGAGGTTCACAGCTCGTTTATCCTTCCAACGATACACAGCAATTCCCTCATGACTTACTCTGACATCAAATTCACCCCTCTTCATTGTCCTCTCTGCTTTCAATTCTGGTAAATGTTTTCTGCTTGGATTTATTGTACCAACTGCATAAATTTGCTGTGCTTTCAGTAATACGAATAAACGAAAGGAGGAAAAGTAGTTGTCCATGTAGACAATGTGATTTTTGCCATGTAATTCTTGACATAAATCTGTAACTACGCGTGCACCAAGTTCCTTTTCAGGCTTATTGCCTACTTTTCCTGTATACACTTGGAAACGCAAATTATAATAAGACTCATCGCACAGCATCCAAATTTTATAACCTCTTTTTGTGGGTTTCTTACACATGTACTGTTTCATTACGCTCCTCCCTTTGAATTTCACCATTGACTCATCTACAGCAACTTTTTGATGAGGTTTGTATGACCTTGCAAATGACTCTTCTATCAAATTTAGCAAAGGTCTTACTTTGTACAGTTTATCAAAATTGTCTTCCCCCTTCCTTGGCATCAAATTGTTGTCATTTACATGTAAATGGCTCAATAAAAAACTGAAGCGTTTCACTGTCATTAGGGATGAAATGTAGGAATCATGCAAATCCGGAGAAGACGACCAATAATCTCTATAGCTGGGAAGAACCTTTACGCCCGTAAACAAATTAATGCCAAGAAATACTCTAATTTCTTGTCCACTTGTTGGTACAAAATGTTTTCCTTTTTGGGTTGCATAAAGGTTTGTGTGAAAAGCAATGTGATCTACCAAATCGTCCGTAAATAGTTCCTGGAACAAGGAATATGGCATAGGATTCTGCAGGTCATGAATATGTTGCGAAACTCCTCCATCTCCGATGAAGTTAGGAACATCAGGCACGGAAGCAGTCTGAGTCCATGTCGGAGTTTGTGGCAGAACTACTGGCACTGAAATGTGAGACGAAGGAACGGGAACACTTTGATTCCGAACAGGCTCGGACTCTTCACTCACACTATCACTGTCACTTTCTCCTGCTGTCATGCACGAAGTGTTATTTGGTTTATAAGTTGGATCGTCGTCTGAATCGGTACAATCATCCAGTTCACTTTCAGGGTCCGAAGGAATGTCTTCAAAGAGAATCTGTTCTATCGTAGTTTTATCAAGATCATTGGATGCCATTTCTGCCTGACACAAAGAAATGTACCTTGTATGTGCTGTGGTTAACGCTGCTAACCACATGCAAAATACAGCATTTCAACAAACAACACGCAACAAAGGCGTTATATACTTATTGCAATCAACAATAGTTCGTGCAGCAAGACGAACCAGACACAAATGTACAACAAAACTTTCCTTACCACTGATTCATTCGTCAAAGTTAATAAATGGCACAAACACCCGAAAACAGCCAACAACGCCAACCACAAGACCGCCGTCTGTTGGCGGTAATCTTTTCAGAATGCAATAACTTTCTTGTGCTGCGATCTATCGTCAAGTATACAAAGTAAATCTGTGGCCAGCAGAACTAACCACATTTGCATGTAGCCTCACACAAATCCAATATATGTGGTTATCGCAACTAACCACTGCCCCTCAACCGGTGCAGTCGCGAGCAAATCCCTGCCCCTGAAAGAGTTAAATCCTGCTTATATTGGGAGGGGGTATAATTTCCCCGTAGAAAAGTGACTGGCCCCTTATATCCTTCTTATATTAGGAGGGGGTATAATTTCCCCGTAGAAAAGTGACAGCCCTATTAAATCCTGCTTATATGAGAAGGGGGTACAATTTCCACGTAGAAAAGTGACTGCCCCTTTAAATCCTGCTTATATTAGGAGGGGGTATAATTTCCCCGTAGAAAAGTGACTGCCCTATTAAATCCTGCTAATATTAGAAGGGGGTACAATTTCCCCGTAGAAAAGTGACTGCCCCCTTAAATACTACTTATATTAGGAGGGGCTACAATTTCCCCGTAGAAAAGTGACTGCCCCCTTATATCCTGCTAATATTAGAAGGGGGTACAAATTCCCCGTAGAAAAGTGACTGCCCCCTTAAATACTGCTTATATTAGGAGGGGTACAATTTCCGGATAGAAAAGTGACTGCCCCCTTATATCCTGTTTATATTAGGAGGGGGTACAATTTCCGCGTAGAAAAGTGACTGCCCTATTAAATCCTGCTAATATGAGGAGGGGGTACAATTTCCCCGTAGAAAAGTGACTGCCTCCTTATATCCTGCTTATATTAGGAGGGGGTACAATTTCCTGGATAGAAAAGTGACTGCCCCCTTATATCCTGTTTATATTAGGAGGGGGTACAATTTCCCCGTAGAAAAGTGACTGCCCCCTTAAATCCTGCTAATATTAGGAGGGGGTACAATTTCCCCGTAGAAAAGTGACTGCACACTTAAATCCTGCTTATATTAGGAGGGGGTATAATTTTCCCGTAGAAAAGTGAATGCCCCTTTAAATCCTGCTCATATTAGGAGGGGGTACAAATTCCCCGTAGAAAAGTGACAGCCCTATTAAATCCTGCTTATATGAGAAGGGGGTACAATTTCCCCGTAGAAAAGTGACTGCCCTTTTAAATCCTGCTAATATGAGAAGGGGGTACAATTTCCCTGTAGAAAAGTGACTGCCTATTAAATCCTGCTAATATGAGAAGGGGGTACAATTTCCCCGTAGAAAAGTGCCTGCCCCCTTATATCCTGCTTATATTAGGAGGGGGTATAATTTCCCCGTAGAAAAGTGACTGCCCCCTTATATCCTGCTTATATTAGGAGGGGGTATAATTTCCCCGTAGAAAAGTGACTGCCCCTTAAATCCTGATTATATTAGGAGGGGGTATAATTTCCCCGTAGAAAAGTGACTGCCCCCTTATATCCTGCTTATATTAGGAGGGGGTACAATTTCCGCGTAGAAAAGTGACTGACCTCTCAAATCCTGCTTATATTAGGAGGGGGTACAAATTCCCCGTAGAAAAGTGACTGCCCCTTTAAATACTGCTTATATTAGGAGGGGGTACAATTTCCCCGTGGAAAAGTGACTGCCCCCTTATATCCTGTTTATATTAGGAGGGGGTACAATTTCCGCGTAGAAAAGTGACTGCCCTATTAAATCCTGCTAATATGAGGAGGGGGTACAATTTCCCCGTAGAAAAGTGACTGCCCTATTAAATCCTGCTAATATGAGAAGGGGGTACAATTTCCCCGTAGAAAAGTGACTGCCCCCTTATATCCTGCTTATATTAGGAGGGGGTACAATTTCCCCGTAGAAAAGTGACTCTTTGATGGGTGGTGGTTACCTGTGGTAACCACGTTTTTTTCACCCCTTTGAGGGGCACAAATAGAAATTGCACTTCAATTTTGAAAATAATGCTAATGGTAATTCTTATACTTATTTTAATATCATTTCTATAAATATCATCAAACCCTGATCGTTCTTTGTCTAGATATGACGTCATCAAATGTGGTTGCTGATGCTAACCACCACACACACACAATTGGCTATACAGAGAGGCACAAAATGCAAGCAATACATAGAGAGACAAAAATGTATTTTATTTGTAGCATTTATTTAGTGCTCAAACAAATTATGGTAATTACTTCACAGGTGGAGATGAAAGTCTGAATTTTGATATTGTTTCACTTAGTTCACAAGAATTATTGAAGGTAATTATAATAATTATACACAAAATTGTATAGCAAGAGATGTAAGAACAATAAACTCTTGCATGTGAAATGAAATCTTGACATTTGTTTACAAGATATGGTGATATTGGCTGATAAACTCACAACAAATCTCTTACTTCGAATGAAAATCTTGAAAGCAGGTCTTACGGTTCATACATAAGGGTACTTGGCATGTACTACATGACCAGATGGTTCGCACAGGGTTTTTTCTTGTACTGCAGTAAGCACATCTCCTTGATGTAGACTTCTTTGGCTGATGAGCATTCTCTGTCAATCGGATTGCCGCATCCACCGATGGCTTTTGTTTTTTGACGGCTACAATTCCTGTGTTCTGCGATCGTGGACTGTCAGATTTCCTTGATGACACTATCTGTTTACTCAGAAGTCCCTGATAAACTGCTCTTCGGAAGTCTTTGTGACTGTACTGCTCCATTTCCAACTCCTTATGAATGATAAAAGCATTCACAACACAGCAATCAACAAAGTGGAAAAACATCCGGTGCCACCATTTTCTGCTCTTTCTGTCAGTCTCATAGTCTCCTTTGAGACGATCGAAGTTATCTACAAAGTTCATGTGTCTGTTGTAATCATCCAATACTGCAGGGCATGAAACACTGACAGTGGTACCATCTCTCTCTCTGCTTTGAACACTTATAACATTGGTGGGGTCGTGAACAGATGAGAGGAGGTTCACAGCTCGTTTATCCTTCCAACGATACACAGCAATTCCCTCATGACTTACTCTGACATCAAATTCACCCCTCTTCATTGTCCTCTCTGCTTTCAATTCTGGTAAATGTTTTCTGCTTGGATTTATTGTACCAACTGCATAAATTTGCTGTGCTTTCAGTAATACGAATAAACGAAAGGAGGAAAAGTAGTTGTCCATGTAGACAATGTGATTTTTGCCATGTAATTCTTGACATAAATCTGTAACTACGCGTGCACCAAGTTCCTTTTCAGGCTTATTGCCTACTTTTCCTGTATACACTTGGAAACGCAAATTATAATAAGACTCATCGCACAGCATCCAAATTTTATAACCTCTTTTTGTGGGTTTCTTACACATGTACTGTTTCATTACGCTCCTCCCTTTGAATTTCACCATTGACTCATTTACAGCAACTTTTTGATGAGGTTTGTATGACCTTGCAAATGACTCTTCTATCAAATTTAGCAAAGGTCTTACTTTGTACAGTTTATCAAAATTGTCTTCCCCCTTCCTTGGCATCAAATTGTTGTCATTTACATGTAAATGGCTCAATAAAAAACTGAAGCGTTTCACTGTCATTAGGGATGAAATGTAGGAATCATGCAAATCCGGAGAAGACGACCAATAATCTCTATAGCTGGGAAGAACCTTTACGCCCGTAAACAAATTAATGCCAAGAAATACTCTAATTTCTTGTCCACTTGTTGGTACAAAAAGTTTTCCTTTTTGGGTTGCATAAAGGTTTGTGTGAAAAGCAATGTGATCTACCAAATCGTCCGTAAATAGTTCCTGGAACAAGGAATATGGCATAGGATTCTGCAGGTCATGAATATGTTGCGAAACTCCTCCATCTCCGATGAAGTTAGGAACATCAGGCACGGAAGCAGTCTGAGTCCATGTCGGAGTTTGTGGCAGAACTACTGGCACTGAAATGTGAGACGAAGGAACGGGAACACTTTGATTCCGAACAGGCTCGGACTCTTCACTCACACTATCACTGTCACTTTCTCCTGCTGTCATGCACGAAGTGTTATTTGGTTTATAAGTTGGATCGTCGTCTGAATCGGTACAATCATCCAGTTCACTTTCAGGGTCCGAAGGAATGTCTTCAAAGAGAATCTGTTCTATCGTAGTTTTATCAAGATCATTGGATGCCATTTCTGCCTGACACAAAGAAATGTACCTTGTATGTGCTGTGGTTAACGCTGCTAACCACATGCAAAATACAGCATTTCAACAAACAACACGCAACAAAGGCGTTATATACTTATTGCAATCAACAATAGTTCGTGCAGCAAGACGAACCAGACACAAATGTACAACAAAACTTTCCATACCACTGATTCATTCGTCAAAGTTAATAAATGGCACAAACACCCGAAAACAGCCAACAACGCCAACCACAAGACCGCCGTCTGTTGGCGGTAATCTTTTCAGAATGCAATAACTTTCTTGTGCTGCGATCTATCGGCAAGTATACAAAGTAAATCTGTGGCCAGCAGAACTAACCACATTTGCATGTAGCCTCACACAAATCCAATATATGTGGTTATCGCAACTAACCACTGCCCCTCAACCGGTGCAGTCGCGAGCAAATCCCTGCCCCTGAAAGAGTTAAATCCTGCTTATATTGGGAGGGGGTATAATTTCCCCGTAGAAAAGTGACTGGCCCCTTATATCCTTCTTATATTAGGAGGGGGTATAATTTCCCCGTAGAAAAGTGACAGCCCTATTAAATCCTGCTTATATGAGAAGGGGGTACAATTTCCACGTAGAAAAGTGACTGCCCCTTTAAATCCTGCTTATATTAGGAGGGGGTATAATTTCCCCGTAGAAAAGTGACTGCCCTATTAAATCCTGCTAATATTAGAAGGGGGTACAATTTCCCCGTAGAAAAGTGACTGCCCCCTTAAATACTACTTATATTAGGAGGGGGTACAATTTCCCCGTAGAAAAGTGACTGCCCCCCCATATCCTGCTTATATTAGGAGGGGGTACAAATTCCCCGTAGAAAAGTGACTGCCCCCTTAAATACTGCTTATATTAGGAGGGGTACAATTTCCGGATAGAAAAGTGACTGCCCCCTTATATCCTGTTTATATTAGGAGGGGGTACAATTTCCGCGTAGAAAAGTGACTGCCCTATTAAATCCTGCTAATATGAGGAGGGGGTACAATTTCCCCGTAGAAAAGTGACTGCCTCCTTATATCCTGCTTATATTAGGAGGGGGTACAATTTCCGGATAGAAAAGTGACTGCCCCTTTAAGCCTGCTTATATTAGGAGGGGGTACAAATTCCCCGTAGAAGTGACTGCCCCCTTAAATCCTGCTTATATTAGGAGGGGGTACAATTTCCCCGTACAAAAGTGACTGCCCCTTTAAATCCTGCTTATATTAGGAGGGAATATAATTTCCCCGTAGAAAAGTGACTGCCCACTTATATCCTGCTTATATTAGGAGGGGGTATAATTTTTCCGTAGAAAAGTGACTGCCCTATTAAATCCTGCTCATATGAGAAGGGGGTACAATTTCGCGTAGAAAAGTGACTGCCCTATTAAATCCTGCTAATATGAGAAGGGGGTACAATATCCCTGTAGAAATGTGACTGCCCCCTTATATCCTGCTTATATTAGGAGGAGGTACAAATTCCCCGTAGAAAAGTGACTGCCCCCTTAAATCCTACTTATATTAGGAGGGGGTACAAATTCCCCGTAGAAAAGTGACTGCCCCTTAAATCCTGATTATATTAGGAGGGGGTATAATTTCCCCGTAGAAAAGTGACTGCCCCCTTATATCCTGCTTATATTAGGAGGGGGTACAATTTCCGCGTAGAAAAGTGACTGACCTCTCAAATCCTGCTTATATTAGGAGGGGGTACAAATTCCCCGTAGAAAAGTGACTGCCCCCTTAAATACTGCTTATATTAGGAGGGGGTACAATTTCCCCGTAGAAAAGTGACTGCCTCCTTATATCCTGTTTATATTAGGAGGGGGTACAATTTCCGCGTAGAGAAGTGACTGCCCTATTAAATCCTGCTAATATGAGGAGGGGGTACAATTTCCCCGTAGAAAAGTGACTGCCCTATTAAATCCTGCTAATATGAGAAGGGGGTACAATTTCCCCGTAGAAAAGTGACTGCCTCCTTATATCCTGCTTATATTAGGAGGGGGTACAATTTCCCCGTAGAAAAGTGACTGCCTCTTTAAATCCTGCTTATATTGGGAGGGGGTATAATTTCCCCGTAGAAAAGTGACTGGCCCCTTATATACTTCTTATATTAGGAGGGGGTATAATTTCCCCGTAGAAAATTGACAGCCCTATTAAATCCTGCTTATATGAGAAGGGGGTACAATTTCCCCTTAGAAAAGTGACTGCCCTTTTAAATCCTTCTAATTAGAGAAGGGGGTACAATTTCCCTGTAGAGAAGTGACTGCCTATTAAATCCTGCTAATATGAGAAGGGGGTACAATTTCCCCGTAGAAAAGTGTCTGCCCCCTTATATCCTACTTATATTAGGAGGGGGTATAATTTCCCCGTAGAAAAGTGACTGCCCCCTTATATCCTGCTTATATTAGGAGGGGGTATAATTTCCCCGTAGAAAAGTGACTGCCCTATTAAATCCTGCTAATATGAGAAGGGGGTACAATTTCCCCGTAGAAAATGACTGCCCTATTAAATCCTACTAATATGAGAAGGGGGTACAATTTCCCTGTAGAAATGTGACTGCCCATTTATATACTGCTTATATTAGGAGGGGGTACAAATTCTCCTGAAAAAGTGACGGCCCCCTTAAATCCTGCTTATATTAGGAGGGGGTATAATTTCCCCGTAGAAAATTGACTGCCCCTTTAAATCCTGCTTATATTAGGAGGGGGTATAATTTCCCCGAAAAAAGTGACTGAACCCTTAAATCCTGCTTATATTAGAAGAGGGTACAAATTCCCAGAAAAAAATGACTGCCCAATTAAGTCCTGCTTATAATAGGAGGGGGTACAAATTCCCCGTAGAAAAGTGACTGCCCCCTTAAATCCTGCTAATATTAGGAGGGGGTACAATTTCCGCGTAGAAAAGTGACTGCCCTATTAAATCCTGCTAATATGAGGAGGGGGTACAATTTCCCCGTAGAAAAGTGACTGCCCTATTAAATCCTGCTAATATGAGAAGGGGGTACAATTTCCCCGTAGAAAAGTGACTGCCCCCTTATATCCTGCTTATATTAGGAGGGGGTACAATTTCCCCGTAGAAAAGTGACTGCCCCTTTAAATCCTGCTTATATTGGGAGGGGGTATAATTTCCCCGTTGAAAAGTGACTGGCCCCTTATATCCTTCTTATATTAGGAGGGGGTATAATTTCCCCGTAGAAAAGTGACAGCCCTATTAAATCCTGCTTATATGAGAGGGGGGTACAATTTCCTCGTAGAAAAGTGACTGCCCTTTTAAATCCTGCTAATATGAGAAGGGGGTACAATTTCCCTTTAGAAAAGTGACTGCCTATTAAATCCTGCTAACATGAGAAGGGGGTACAATTTCCCAGTAGAAAATGACTGCCCTACTAAATCCTACTAATATGAGAAGGGGGTACAATTTCCCTGTAGAAATGTGACTGCCCCCTTATATCCTGCTTATATTAGGAGGGGGTACAAATTCCCCTAAAAAAGTGACGGCCCCCTTAAATCCTGCTTATATTAGGAGGGGGTATAATTTCCCCGTAGAAAAGTGACTGCCCCTTTAAATCCTGCTTATATTAGGAGGGGGTATAATTTCTCCGAAAAAAGTGACTGAACCTTTAAATCCTGCTTATATTAGAAGGGGGTACAAATTCCCCGTAGAAAAGTGACTGCCCCCTTAAGTCCTGCTTATATTAGGAGGGGGTACAAATTCCCCGTAGAAAAGTGACTGCCCCCTTAAATCCTGCTAATATTAGGAGGGGGTACAATTTCCCCGTAGAAAAGTGACTGCCCCCTTAAATCCTGCCAATATTAGGAGGGGGTATAATTTCCCCGTAGAAAAGTGACTGCCCCCTTAAATACTGCTAATATTAGGAGGGGGTACAATTTCCCCGTAGAAAAGTGACTGCCCACTTAAATCCTGCTTATATTAGGAGGGGGTATAATTTTCCCGTAGAAAAGTGACTGCCCCTTTAAATCCTGCTCATATTAGGAGGGGGTACAATTTCCCCGTAGAAAAGTGACTGCCCAATTAAGTCCTGCTTATATGAGAAGGGGGTACAATTTCCCTGTAGAAAAGTGACTGATTATTAAATCCTGCTAATATGAGAAGGTGGTACAATTTCCCCGTAGAAAAGTGCCTGCCCCCTTATATCCTGCTTATATTAGGAGGGGGTATAATTTCCTCGTAGAAAAATGACTGCCCCCTTATATCCTGCTTATATTAGGAGGGGGTATAATTTCCCCGTAGAAAAGTGACTGCCCCATTAAATCCTGCTAATATGAGAAGGGGGTACAATTTCCCCGTAGAAAAGTGACTGCCCTATTAAATCCTACTAATATGAGAAGGGGGTACAATTTCCCTGTAGAAATGTGACTGCCCCGTTATATCCTGCTTATATTAGGAGGGGGTACAAATTCCCCTAAAAAAGTGACGGCCCCCTTAAATCCTGCTTATATTAGGAGGGGATGTAATTTCCCCGTAGAAAAGTGACTGCCCCTTTAAATCCTGCTTATATTAGGAGGGGGTATAATTTCCCCGAAAAAAGTGACTGAACCCTTAAATCCTGCTTATATTAGAAGGGGGTACAAATTCCCCGTAGAAAAGTGACTGCCCAATTAAGTCCTGCTTATATTAGGAGGGGGTACAAATTCCCCGTAGAAAAGTGACTGCCCCCTTATATCCTGTTTATATTAGGAGGGGGTACAATTTCCGCGTAGAAAAGTGACTGCCCTATTAAATCCTGCTAATATGAGAAGGGGGTACAATTTCCCTGTAGAAATGTGACTGCCCCCTTATATCCTGCTTATATTAGGAGGGGGTAAAATTTCCCCGTAGAAAAGTGACTGCCCCTTAAATCCTGCTTATATTAGGAGGGGAATAATTTCCTAGTAGAAAAGTGACTGCCCCCTTATATCCTGCTAATATTAGGAGGGGGTACAAATTTCCCGTAGAAAAGTGACTGTCCCCTTTAATCCTGCTTATATTAGGAGGGGGTACAAATTCCCCGTAGAAAAGTGACTGCCCCCTTATATCCTGCTAATATTAGGAGGGGGTACAAATTTCCCGTAGAAATGTGACTATCCCCTTAAATCCTGCTTATATTACGAGGGGGTACAAATTCCCAGCAAAAGTGACTGCCCCCTTAAATACTGCTTATATTAGGAGGGGGTACAATTTCCCCGTAGAAAAGTGACTGCCCCCTTAAATACTGCTTATATTGGGAGGGGGTATAATTTCCCCGTAGAAAGGTGACTGCCCCCTTATATCCTGCTTATATTAGGAGGGGGTATAATTTCCCCGTAGAAAAGTGACTGCCCTATTAAATCCTGCTAATATGAGAAGGAGGTACAATTTCCCCGTAGAAAAGTGACTGTCCTATTAAATCCTGCTAATATGAGAAGGGGGTACAATTTCCCTGTAGAAATGTGACTGCCCCCTTATATCCTGCTTATATTAGGAGGGGGTAAAATTTCCCCGTAGAAGAGTGACTGCCCCTTAAATCCTGCTTATATTAGGAGGGGAATAATTTCCTAGTAGAAAAGTGACTGCCCCTTTAAATCCTGCTTATATTAGGAGGGGGTACAAATTCCCCGTAGAAAAGTGACTGCCCCCTTATATCCTGCTAATATTAGGAGGGGGTACAAATTCCCCGTAGAAAAGTGACTGCCCCTTAAATCCTGCTTATATTAGGAGGGGGTATAGTTTCCCCGTAGAAAAGTGACTGCCCCCTTATATCCTGCTTATATTAGGAGGGGGTACAATTTCCGGATAAAAAAGTGACTGCCCCCTTATATCCTGTTTATATTAGGAAGGGGTACAATTTCCGCGTAGAAAAGTGACTGCCCCCTTATATCCTGCTTATATTAGGAGGGGGTACAATTTCCCCGTAGAAAAGTGACTGCCCCCTTAAAGCCTGCTTATATTAGGAGGGGGTACAAATTCCCCGTAGAAGTGACTGCCCCTTAAATCCTGCTTATATTAGGAGTGGGTACAATTTCCCCGTACAAAAGTGACTGCCCCTTTAAATCCTGCTTATATTAGGAGGGTGTACAATTTCCCCGTAGAAAAGTGACTGCCCCCTTATATCCTGCTTATATTAGGAGGGGGTACAATTTCCCCGTAGAAAAGTGACTGCCCCTTTAAATCCTGCTTATATTGGGAGGGGGTATAATTTCCCCGTAGAAAAGTGACTGCCCCCTTATATCCTGCTTATATTAGGAGGGGGTACAATTTCCGGATAGAAAAGTGACTGCCCCCTTATATCCTGTTTATATTACGAGGGGGTACAATTTCCGCGTAGAAAAGTGACTGCCCCCTTATATCCTGCTTATATTAGGAGGGGGTACAATTTCCCCGTAGAAAAGTGACTGCCCCCTTAAAGCCTGCTTATATTAGGAGGGGGTACAAATTCCCCGTAGAAGTGACTGCCCCCTTAAATCCTGCTTATATTAGGAGTGGGTACAATTTCCCCGTACAAAAGTGACTGCCCCTTTAAATCCTGCTTATATTAGGAGGGGGTACAATTTCCCCGTAGAAAAGTGACTGCCCCCTTATATCCTGCTTATATTAGGAGGGGGTACAATTGCCCCGTAGAAAAGTGACTGCCCCTTTAAATCCTGCTTATATTGGGAGGGGGTATAATTTCCCAGTAGAAAAGTGACTGGCCCCTTATATCCTTCTTATATTAGGAGGGGGTATAATTTCCCCGTAGAAAAGTGACAGCCCTATTAATTCCTGCTTATATGAGAAGGGGGTACAATTTCCTCGTAGAAAAGTGACTGCCCTTTTAAATCCTGCTAATATGAGAAGGGGGTACAATTTCCCTGTAGAAAAGTGACTGCCTATTAAATCCTGCTAACATGAGAAGGGGGTACAATTTCCCGGTAGAAAATGACTGCCCTATTAAATCCTACTAATATGAGAAAGGGGTACAATTTCCCTGTAGAAATGTGACTGACCCCTTATATCCTGCTTATATTAGGAGGGGGTACAAATTCCCCTAAAAATGTGACGGCCCCCTTAAATCCTGCTTATATTAGGAGGGGGTATAATTTCCCCGTAGAAAAGTGACTGCCCCTTTAAATCCTGCTTATATTAGGAGGGGGTTTAATTTCCCCGAAAAAAGTGACTGAACCTTTAAATCCTGCTTATATTAGAAGGGGGTACAAATTCCCCGTAGAAAAGTGACTGCCCCTTAAGTCCTGCTTATATTAGGAGGGGGTACAAATTCCCCGTAGAAAAGTGACTGCCCCCTTAAATCCTGCTAATATTAGGAGGGGGTACAATTTCCCCGTAGAAAAGTGACTGGCCCCTTAAATCCTGCTAATATTAGGAGGGGGTATAATTTCCCCGTAGAAGAGTGACTGCCCCCTTAAATACTGCCAATATTAGGAGGGGGTACAATTTCCCCGTAGAAAAGTGACTGAACCCTTAAATCCTGCTTATATTAGAAGGGGGTACAAATTCCCCGTAGAAAAGTGACTGCCCAATTAAGTCCTGCTTATATTAGGAGGGGGTACAAATTCCCCGTAGAAAAGTGACTGCCCCCTTATATCCTGTTTATATTAGGAGGGGGTACAATTTCCGCGTAGAAAAGTGACTGCCCTATTAAATCCTGCTAATATGAGAAGGGGGTACAATTTCCCTGTAGAAATGTGACTGCCCCCTTATATCCTGCTTATATTAGGAGGGGGTAAAATTTCCCCGTAGAAAAGTGACTGCCCCTTAAATCCTGCTTATATTAGGAGGGGGAATAATTTCCTAGTAGAAAAGTGACTGCCCCTTTAAATCCTGCTTATATTAGGAGGGGGTACAAATTCCCCGTAGAAAAGTGACTGTCCCCTTATATCCTGCTAATATTAGGAGGGGGTACAAATTTCCCGTAGAAAAGTGACTGTCCCCTTTAATCCTGCTTATATTAGGAGGGGGTATAAATTCCCCGTAGAAAAGTGACTGCCCCCTTATATCCTGCTAATATTAGGAGGGGGTACAAATTTCCCGTAGAAATGTGACTATCCCCTTAAATCCCGCTTATATTAGGAGGGGGTACAAATTCCCCGTAAAAGTGACTGCCCCCTTAAATACTGCTTATATTAGGAGGGGGTACAATTTCCCCGTAGAAAAGTGACTGCCCCCTTAAATACTGCTTATATTGGGAGGGGGTATAATTTCCCCGTAGAAAAGTGACTGCCCCCTTATATCCTGCTTATATTAGGAGGGGGTATAATTTCCCCGTAGAAAAGTGACTGCCCTATTAAATACTGCTAATATGAGAAGGAGGTACAATTTCCCCGTAGAAAATGACTGTCCTATTAAATCCTGCTAATATGAGAAGGGGGTACAATTTCCCCGTAGAAAAGTGACTGCCCTATTAAATCCTGCGAATATGAGAAGGGGTTACAATTTCCCTGTAGAAATGTGACTGCCCCCTTATATCCTGCTTATATCAGGAGGGGGTACAAATTCCCCGTAGAAAAGTGACTGCCCCCTTAAATCCTGCTTATATTAGGAGGGGGTACAAATTCCCCGTAGAAAAGTGACTGCCCCTTAAATCCTGTTTATATTAGGAGGAGGTATAGTTTCCCCGTAGAAAAGTGACTGCCCCCTTATATCCTGTTTATATTAGGAGGGGGTACAATTTCCGCGTAGAAAAGTGACTGTCCCCTTAAATCCTGCTAATATTAGGAGAGGGTACAAATTCCCCGTAGAAAAGTGACTGCCCCTTAAATCCTGCTTATATTAGGAGGGGGTATAGTTTCCCCGTAGAAAAGTGACTGCCCCCTTATATCCTGCTTATATTAGGAGGGGGTACAATTTCCGGATAGAAAAGTGACTGCCCCCTTATATCCTGTTTATATTAGGAGGGGGTACAATTTCCGCGTAGAAAAGTGACTGCCCCCTTATATCCTGCTTATAGTAGGAGGGGGTACAATTTCCCCGTAGAAAAGTGACTGTCCCCTTAAAGCCTGCTTATATTAGGAGGGGGTACAAATTCCCCGTAGAAGTGACTGCCCCCTTAAATCCTGCTTATATTTGGAGTGGGTACAATTTCCCCGTACAAAAGTGACTGCCCCTTATATCCTGCTTATATTAGGAGGGGGTATAATTTCCCCGTAGAAAAGTGACTGCCCCCTTATATCCTGCTTATATTAGGAGGGGGTACAATTTCCCCGTAGAAAAGTGACTGCCCCCTTAAAGCCTGCTTATATTAGGAGGGGGTACAAATTCCCCGTAGAAGTGACTGCCCCTTAAATCCTGCTTATATTAGGAGTGGGTACAATTTCCCCGTACAAAAGTGACTGCCCCTTTAAATCCTGCTTATATTAGGAGGGTGTACAATTTCCCCGTAGAAAAGTGACTGCCCCCTTATATCCTGCTTATATTAGGAGGGGGTACAATTTCCCCGTAGAAAAGTGACTGCCCCTTTAAATCCTGCTTATATTGGGAGGGGGTATAATTTCCCCGTAGAAAAGTGACTGCCCCCTTATATCCTGCTTATATTAGGAGGGGGTACAATTTCCGGATAGAAAAGTGACTGCCCCCTTATATCCTGTTTATATTACGAGGGGGTACAATTTCCGCGTAGAAAAGTGACTGCCCCCTTATATCCTGCTTATATTAGGAGGGGGTACAATTTCCCCGTAGAAAAGTGACTGCCCCCTTAAAGCCTGCTTATATTAGGAGGGGGTACAAATTCCCCGTAGAAGTGACTGCCCCCTTAAATCCTGCTTATATTAGGAGTGGGTACAATTTCCCCGTACAAAAGTGACTGCCCCTTTAAATCCTGCTTATATTAGGAGGGGGTACAATTTCCCCGTAGAAAAGTGACTGCCCCCTTATATCCTGCTTATATTAGGAGGGGGTACAATTGCCCCGTAGAAAAGTGACTGCCCCTTTAAATCCTGCTTATATTGGGAGGGGGTATAATTTCCCAGTAGAAAAGTGACTGGCCCCTTATATCCTTCTTATATTAGGAGGGGGTATAATTTCCCCGTAGAAAAGTGACAGCCCTATTAATTCCTGCTTATATGAGAAGGGGGTACAATTTCCTCGTAGAAAAGTGACTGCCCTTTTAAATCCTGCTAATATGAGAAGGGGGTACAATTTCCCTGTAGAAAAGTGACTGCCTATTAAATCCTGCTAACATGAGAAGGGGGTACAATTTCCCGGTAGAAAATGACTGCCCTATTAAATCCTACTAATATGAGAAAGGGGTACAATTTCCCTGTAGAAATGTGACTGACCCCTTATATCCTGCTTATATTAGGAGGGGGTACAAATTCCCCTAAAAATGTGACGGCCCCCTTAAATCCTGCTTATATTAGGAGGGGGTATAATTTCCCCGTAGAAAAGTGACTGCCCCTTTAAATCCTGCTTATATTAGGAGGGGGTTTAATTTCCCCGAAAAAAGTGACTGAACCTTTAAATCCTGCTTATATTAGAAGGGGGTACAAATTCCCCGTAGAAAAGTGACTGCCCCTTAAGTCCTGCTTATATTAGGAGGGGGTACAAATTCCCCGTAGAAAAGTGACTGCCCCCTTAAATCCTGCTAATATTAGGAGGGGGTACAATTTCCCCGTAGAAAAGTGACTGGCCCCTTAAATCCTGCTAATATTAGGAGGGGGTATAATTTCCCCGTAGAAGAGTGACTGCCCCCTTAAATACTGCCAATATTAGGAGGGGGTACAATTTCCCCGTAGAAAAGTGACTGAACCCTTAAATCCTGCTTATATTAGAAGGGGGTACAAATTCCCCGTAGAAAAGTGACTGCCCAATTAAGTCCTGCTTATATTAGGAGGGGGTACAAATTCCCCGTAGAAAAGTGACTGCCCCCTTATATCCTGTTTATATTAGGAGGGGGTACAATTTCCGCGTAGAAAAGTGACTGCCCTATTAAATCCTGCTAATATGAGAAGGGGGTACAATTTCCCTGTAGAAATGTGACTGCCCCCTTATATCCTGCTTATATTAGGAGGGGGTAAAATTTCCCCGTAGAAAAGTGACTGCCCCTTAAATCCTGCTTATATTAGGAGGGGGAATAATTTCCTAGTAGAAAAGTGACTGCCCCTTTAAATCCTGCTTATATTAGGAGGGGGTACAAATTCCCCGTAGAAAAGTGACTGTCCCCTTATATCCTGCTAATATTAGGAGGGGGTACAAATTTCCCGTAGAAAAGTGACTGTCCCCTTTAATCCTGCTTATATTAGGAGGGGGTATAAATTCCCCGTAGAAAAGTGACTGCCCCCTTATATCCTGCTAATATTAGGAGGGGGTACAAATTTCCCGTAGAAATGTGACTATCCCCTTAAATCCCGCTTATATTAGGAGGGGGTACAAATTCCCCGTAAAAGTGACTGCCCCCTTAAATACTGCTTATATTAGGAGGGGGTACAATTTCCCCGTAGAAAAGTGACTGCCCCCTTAAATACTGCTTATATTGGGAGGGGGTATAATTTCCCCGTAGAAAAGTGACTGCCCCCTTATATCCTGCTTATATTAGGAGGGGGTATAATTTCCCCGTAGAAAAGTGACTGCCCTATTAAATACTGCTAATATGAGAAGGAGGTACAATTTCCCCGTAGAAAAGTGACTGTCCTATTAAATCCTGCTAATATGAGAAGGGGGTACAATTTCCCCGTAGAAAAGTGACTGCCCTATTAAATCCTGCGAATATGAGAAGGGGTTACAATTTCCCTGTAGAAATGTGACTGCCCCCTTATATCCTGCTTATATCAGGAGGGGGTACAAATTCCCCGTAGAAAAGTGACTGCCCCCTTAAATCCTGCTTATATTAGGAGGGGGTACAAATTCCCCGTAGAAAAGTGACTGCCCCTTAAATCCTGTTTATATTAGGAGGAGGTATAGTTTCCCCGTAGAAAAGTGACTGCCCCCTTATATCCTGTTTATATTAGGAGGGGGTACAATTTCCGCGTAGAAAAGTGACTGTCCCCTTAAATCCTGCTAATATTAGGAGAGGGTACAAATTCCCCGTAGAAAAGTGACTGCCCCTTAAATCCTGCTTATATTAGGAGGGGGTATAGTTTCCCCGTAGAAAAGTGACTGCCCCCTTATATCCTGCTTATATTAGGAGGGGGTACAATTTCCGGATAGAAAAGTGACTGCCCCCTTATATCCTGTTTATATTAGGAGGGGGTACAATTTCCGCGTAGAAAAGTGACTGCCCCCTTATATCCTGCTTATAGTAGGAGGGGGTACAATTTCCCCGTAGAAAAGTGACTGTCCCCTTAAAGCCTGCTTATATTAGGAGGGGGTACAAATTCCCCGTAGAAGTGACTGCCCCCTTAAATCCTGCTTATATTTGGAGTGGGTACAATTTCCCCGTACAAAAGTGACTGCCCCTTATATCCTGCTTATATTAGGAGGGGGTATAATTTCCCCGTAGAAAAGTGACTGCCCACTTATATCCTGCTTATATTAGGAGGGGGTATAATTTCCCCGTAGAAAAGTGACTGCCCCCTTATATCCTGCTTATATTAGGAGGGGGTACAATTTCCCCGTAGAAAAGTGACTGCCCTATTAAATCCTGCTAATATGAGAAGGGGGTACAATTTCCCCGTAGAAAATGACTGCCCTATTAAATCCTACTAATATGAGAAGGGGGTACAATTTCCCTGTAGAAATGTGACTGCCCCCTTATATCCTTCTTATATTAAGAGGGGGTACAAATTCCCCTGAAAAAGTTACGGCCCCCTTAAATCCTGCTTATATTAGGAGGGGGTATAATTTCCCCGTAGAAAAGTGACTGTCCCTTTAAATCCTGCTTATATTAGGAGGGGGTATAATTTCCCCGAAAAAAGTGACTGAACCCTTAAATCCTGCTTATATTAGAAGGGGGTACATATTCCCCGTAGAAAAGTGACTGCCCAATTAAGTCCTGCTTATACTAGGAGGGGGTACAAATTCCCCGTAGAAAAGTGACTGCCCCCTTAAATCCTGCTAATATTAGGAGGGGGTACAATTTCCCCGTAGAAAAGTGACTGCCCCCTTAAATCCTGCTAATATTAGGAGGGGGTATAATTTCCCCGTGGAAAAGTGACTGCCCCCTTAAATCCTGCTAATATTAGGAGGGGGTATAATTTTCCCGTAGAAAAGTGAATGCCCCTTTAAATCCTGCTCATATTAGGAGGGGGTACAATTTCCCCGTAGAAAAGTGACAGCCCTATTAAATCCTGCTTATATGAGAAGGGGTACAATTTCCCCGTAGAAAAGTGACTGCCCTTTTAAATCCTGCTAATATGAGAAGGGGGTACAATTTCCCTGTAGAAAAGTGACTGCCTATTAAATCCTGCTAATATGAGAAGGGGGTACAATTTTCCCGTAGAAAAGTGCCTGCCCCCTTATATCCTGCTTATATTAGGAGGGGGTATAATTTCCCCGTAGAAAAGTGACTGCCCCCTTATATCCTGCTTATATTAGGAGGGGGTATAATTTCCCCGTAGAAAAGTGACTGCCCCTTAAATCCTGATTACATTAGGAGGGGGTATAATTTCCCCGTAGAAAAGTGACTGCCCTCTTATATCCTGCTTATATTAGGAGGGGGTACAATTTCCGCGTAGAAAAGTGACTGACCTCTCAAATCCTCCGTATATTAGGAGGGGGTACAAATTCCCCGTAGAAAAGTGACTGCCCCTTAAATACTGCTTATATTAGGAGGGGGTACAATTTCCCCGTAGAAAAGTGACTGCCCCCTTATATCCTGTTTATATTAGGAGGGGGTACAATTTCCGCGTAGAAAAGTGACTGCCCTATTAAATCCTGCTAATATGAGGAGGGGGTACAATTTCCCCGTAGAAAAGTGACTGCCCTATTAAATCCTTCTAATATGAGAAGGGGGTACAATTTCCCCGTAGAAAAGTGACTGCCCCCTTATATCCTGCTTATATTAGGAGGGGGTACAATTTCCCCGTAGAAAAGTGACTCTTTGAAGGGTGGTGGTTACCTGTGGTAACCATGTTTTTTTCACCCCTTTGAGGGGCACAAATAGAAATTGCACTTCAATTTTGAAAATAATGCTAATGGTAATTCTTATACTTATTTTAATATCATTTCTATAAATATCATCAAACCCTGATCGTTCTTTGTCTAGATATGACGTCATCAAATGTGGTTGCTGATGCTAACCACCACACACACACAATTGGCTATACAGAGAGGCACAAAATGCAAGCAATACATAGAGAGACAAAAATGTATTTTATTTGTAGCATCTATTTAGTGCTCAAACAAATTATGGTAATTACTTCACAGGTGGAGA
Organism: Lepisma saccharinum; assembly: GCF_977018435.1. Classification (NCBI taxonomy): domain Eukaryota; kingdom Metazoa; phylum Arthropoda; class Insecta; order Zygentoma; family Lepismatidae; genus Lepisma; species Lepisma saccharinum. The sequence continues at coordinate 1,284,994 of NW_028142894.1, forward strand.
TGAAAGTCTGAATTTTGATATTGTTTCACTTAGTTCACAAGAATTATTGAAGGTAATTATAATAATTATACACAAAATTGTATAGCATGAGATGTAAGAACAATAAACTCTTGCATGTGAAATGAAATCTTGACATTTGTTTACAAGATATGGTGATATTGGCTGATAAACTCACAACAAATCTCTTACTTCGAATGAAAATCTTGAAAGCAGGTCTTACGGTTCATACATAAGGGTACTTGGCATGTACTACATGACCAGATGGTTCGCACAGGGTTTTTTCTTGTACTGCAGTAAGCACATCTCCTTGATGTAGACTTCTTTGGCTGATGAGCATTCTCTGTCAATCGGATTGCCGCATCCACCGATGGCTTTTGTTTTTTGACGGCTACAATTCCTGTGTTCTGCGATCGTGGACTGTCAGATTTCCTTGATGACACTATCTGTTTACTCAGAAGTCCCTGATAAACTGCTCTTCGGAAGTCTTTGTGACTGTACTGCTCCATTTCCAACTCCTTATGAATGATAAAAGCATTCACAACACAGCAATCAACAAAGTGGAAAAACATCCGGTGCCACCATTTTCTGCTCTTTCTGTCAGTCTCATAGTCTCCTTTGAGACGATCGAAGTTATCTACAAAGTTCATGTGTCTGTTGTAATCATCCAATACTGCAGGGCATGAAACACTGACAGTGGTACCATCTCTCTCTCTGCTTTGAACACTTATAACATTGGTGGGGTCGTGAACAGATGAGAGGAGGTTCACAGCTCGTTTATCCTTCCAACGATACACAGCAATTCCCTCATGACTTACTCTGACATCAAATTCACCCCTCTTCATTGTCCTCTCTGCTTTCAATTCTGGTAAATGTTTTCTGCTTGGATTTATTGTACCAACTGCATAAATTTGCTGTGCTTTCAGTAATACGAATAAACGAAAGGAGGAAAAGTAGTTGTCCATGTAGACAATGTGATTTTTGCCATGTAATTCTTGACATAAATCTGTAACTACGCGTGCACCAAGTTCCTTTTCAGGCTTATTGCCTACTTTTCCTGTATACACTTGGAAACGCAAATTATAATAAGACTCATCGCACAGCATCCAAATTTTATAACCTCTTTTTGTGGGTTTCTTACACATGTACTGTTTCATTACGCTCCTCCCTTTGAATTTCACCATTGACTCATCTACAGCAACTTTTTGATGAGGTTTGTATGACCTTGCAAATGACTCTTCTATCAAATTTAGCAAAGGTCTTACTTTGTACAGTTTATCAAAATTGTCTTCCCCCTTCCTTGGCATCAAATTGTTGTCATTTACATGTAAATGGCTCAATAAAAAACTGAAGCGTTTCACTGTCATTAGGGATGAAATGTAGGAATCATGCAAATCCGGAGAAGACGACCAATAATCTCTATAGCTGGGAAGAACCTTTACGCCCGTAAACAAATTAATGCCAAGAAATACTCTAATTTCTTGTCCACTTGTTGGTACAAAAAGTTTTCCTTTTTGGGTTGCATAAAGGTTTGTGTGAAAAGCAATGTGATCTACCAAATCGTCCGTAAATAGTTTCTGGAACAAGGAATATGGCATAGGATTCTGCAGGTCATGAATATGTTGCGAAACTCCTCCATCTCCGATGAAGTTAGGAACATCAGGCACGGAAGCAGTCTGAGTCCATGTCGGAGTTTGTGGCAGAACTACTGGCACTGAAATGTGAGACGAAGGAACGGGAACACTTTGATTCCGAACAGGCTCGGACTCTTCACTCACATTATCACTGTCACTTTCTCCTGCTGTCATGCACGAAGTGTTATTTGGTTTATAAGTTGGATCGTCGTCTGAATCGGTACAATCATCCAGTTCACTTTCAGGGTCCGAAGGAATGTCTTCAAAGAGAATCTGTTCTATCGTAGTTTTATCAAGATCATTGGATGCCATTTCTGCCTGACACAAAGAAATGTACCTTGTATGTGCTGTGGTTAACGCTGCTAACCACATGCAAAATACAGCATTTCAACAAACAACACGCAACAAAGGCGTTATATACTTATTGCAATCAACAATAGTTCGTGCAGCAAGACGAACCAGACACAAATGTACAACAAAAGTTTCCTTACCACTGACTCATTCGTCAAAGTTAATAAATGGCACAAACACCCGAAAACAGCCAACAACGCCAACCACAAGACCGCCGTCTGTTGGCGGTAATCTTTTCAGAATGCAATAACTTTCTTGTGCTGCGATCTATCGGCAAGTATACAAAGTAAATCTGTGGCCAGCAGAACTAACCACATTTGCATGTAGCCTCACACAAATCCAATATATGTGGTTATCGCAACTAACCACTGCCCCTCAACCGGTGCAGTCGCGAGCAAATCCCTGCCCCTGAAAGAGTTAAATCCTGCTTATATTGGGAGGGGGTATAATTTCCCCGTAGAAAAGTGACTGGCCCCTTATATCCTTCTTATATTAGGAGGGGGTATAATTTCCCCGTAGAAAAGTGACAGCCCTATTAAATCCTGCTTATATGAGAAGGGGGTACAATTTCCCCGTAGAAAAGTGACTGGCCTTTTAAATCCTGCTAATATGAGAAGGGGGTACAATTTCCCTGTAGAAAAGTGACTGCCTATTAAATCCTGCTTATATGAGAAGGGGGTACAATTTCCCCGTAGAAAATGACTGCCCTATTAAATCCTACTAATATGAGAAGGGGGTACAATTTCCCTGTAGAAATGTGACTGCCCCCTTATATCCTGCTTATATTAGGAGGGGGTACAAATTCCCCTAAAAAAGTGACGGCCCCCTTAAATCCTGCTTATATTAGGAGGGGGTATAATTTCCCCGTAGAAAAGTGACTGCCTCCTTATATCCTGCTTATATTAGGAGGGTGTACAATTTCCGCGTAGAAAAGTGACTGACCTCTCAAATCCTGCTTATATTAGGAGGGGTACAAATTCCCCGTAGAAAAGTGACTGCCCCCTTAAATACTGCTTATATTAGGAGGGGGTACACTTTCCCCGTAGAAAAGTGACTGCCCCCTTATATCCTGTTTATATTAGGAGGGGGTACAATTTCCGCGTAGAAAAGTGACTGCCCTATAAAATCCTGCTAATATGAGGAGGGGGTACAATTTCCCCGTAGAAAAGTGACTGCCCTATTAAATCCTGCTAATATGAGAAGGGGGTACAATTTCCCCGTAGAAAAGTGACTGCCCCCTTATATCCTGCTTATATTAGGAGGGGGTACAATTTCCCGTAGAGAAGTGACTGCCCCTTTAAATCCTGCTTATATTGGGAGGGGGTATAATTTCCCCGTAGAAAAGTGACTGGCCCCTTATATCCTTCTTATATTAGGAGGGGGTATAATTTCCCCGTAGAAAAGTGACAGCCCTATTAAATCCTGCTTATATGAGAAGGGGGTACAATTTCCCCGTAGAAAAGTGACTGCCCTTTTAAATCCTGCTAATATGAGAAGGGGGTACAATTTCCCTGTAGAAAAGTGACTGCCAAATAAATCCTGCTAATATGAGAAGGGGGTACAATTTCCCCGTAGAAAAGTGTCTGCCCCCTTATATCCTGCTTATATTAGGAGGGGGTATAATTTCTCCGTAGAAAAGTGACTGCCCCCTTATATCGTGCTTATATTAGGAGGGGGTATAATTTCCCCGTAGAAAAGTGACTGCCCTATTAAATCCTGCTAATATGAGAAGGGGGTACAATTTCCCCGTAGAAAATGACTGCCCTATTAAATCCTACTAATATGAGAAGGGGGTACAATTTCCCTGTAGAAATGTGACTGCCCCCTTATATCCTGCTTATATTAGGAGGGGGTACAAATTCCCCTGAAAAAGTTACGGCCCCCTTAAATCCTGCTTATATTAGGAGGGGGTATAATTTCCCCGTAGAAAAGTGACTGCCCCTTTAAATCCTGCTTATATTAGGAGGGGGTATAATTTCCCCGAAAAAAGTGACTGAACCCTTAAATCCTGCTTATATTAAAAGGGGGTACAAATTCCCCGTAGAAAAGTGACTGCCCAATTAAGTCCTGCTTATACTAGGAGGGGGTACATATTCCCCGTAGAAAAGTGACTGCCCCCTTAAATCCTGCTAATATTAGGAGGGGGTACAATTTCCCCGTAGAAAAGTGACTGCCCCCTTAAATCCTGCTAATATTAGGAGGGGGTATAATTTCCCCGTAGAAAAGTGACTGCCCCCTTAAATCCTGCTAATATTAGGAGGGGGTACAATTTCCCCGTAGAAAAGTGACTGCACACTTAAATCCTGCTTATATTAGGAGGGGGTATAATTTTCCCGTAGAAAAGTGAATGCCCCTTTAAATCCTGCTCATATTAGGAGGGGGTACAAATTCCCCGTAGAAAAGTGACAGCCCTATTAAATCCTGCTTATATGAGAAGGTTGTACAATTTCCCCGTAGAAAAGTGACTGCCCTTTTAAATCCTGCTAATATGAGAAGGGGGTACAATTTCCCTGTAGAAAAGTGACTGCCTATTAAATCCTGCTAATATGAGAAGGGGGTACAATTTCCCCGTAGAAAAGTGCCTGCCCCCTTATATCCTGCTTATATTAGGAGGGGGTATAATTTCCCCGTAGAAAAGTGACTGCCCCCTTATATCCTGCTAATATTAGGAGGGGGTACAATTTCCCCGTAGAAAAGTGACTGCACACTTAAATCCTGCTTATATTAGGAGGGGGTATAATTTTCCCGTAGAAAAGTGAATGCCCCTTTAAATCCTGCTCATATTAGGAGGGGGTACAAATTCCCCGTAGAAAAGTGACAGCCCTATTAAATCCTGCTTATATGAGAAGGTTGTACAATTTCCCCGTAGAAAAGTGACTGCCCTTTTAAATCCTGCTAATATGAGAAGGGGGTACAATTTCCCTGTAGAAAAGTGACTGCCTATTAAATCCTGCTAATATGAGAAGGGGGTACAATTTCCCCGTAGAAAAGTGCCTGCCCCCTTATATCCTGATTATATTAGGAGGGGGTATAATTTCCCCGTAGAAAAGTGACTGCCCCCTTATATCCTGCTTATATTAGGAGGGGGTACAATTTCCGCGTAGAAAAGTGACTGACCTCTCAAATCCTGCTTATATTAGGAGGGGGTACAAATTCCCCGTAGAAAAGTGACTGCCCCCTTAAATACTGCTTATATTAGGAGGGGGTACAATTTCCCCGTAGAAAAGTGACTGCCCCCTTATATCCTCTTTATATTAGGAGGGGGTACAATTTCCGCGTAGAAAAGTGACTGCCCTATTAAATCCTGCTAATATGAAGAGGGGGTACAATTTCCCCGTAGAAAAATGACTGCCCTATTAAATCCTGCTAATATGAGAAGGGGGTACAATTTCCCCGTAGAAAAGTGACTGCCCCCTTATATCCTGCTTATATTAGGAGGGGGTACAATTTCCCCGTAGAAAAGTGACTCTTTGAAGGGTGGTGGTTACCTGTGGTAACCACGTTTTTTTCACCCCTTTGAGGGGCACAAATAGAAATTGCACTTCAATTTTGAAAATAATGCTAATGGTAATTCTTATACTTATTTTAATATCATTTCTATAAATATCATCAAACCCTGATCGTTCTTTGTCTAGATATGACGTCATCAAATGTGGTTGCTGATGCTAACCACCACACACACACAATTGGCTATACAGAGAGGCACAAAATGCAAGCAATACATAGAGAGACAAAAATGTATTTTATTTGTAGCATTTATTTAGTGCTCAAACAAATTATGGTAATTACTTCACAGGTGGAGATGAAAGTCTGAATTTTGATATTGTTTCACTTAGTTCACAAGAATTATTGAAGGTAATTATAATAATTATACACAAAATTGTATAGCAAGAGATGTAAGAACAATAAACTCTTGCATGTGAAATGAAATCTTGACATTTGTTTACAAGATATGGTGATATTGGCTGATAAACTCACAACAAATCTCTTACTTCGAATGAAAATCTTGAAAGCAGGTCTTACGGTTCATACATAAGGGTACTTGGCATGTACTACATGACCAGATGGTTCGCACAGGGTTTTTTCTTGTACTGCAGTAAGCACATCTCCTTGATGTAGACTTCTTTGGCTGATGAGCATTCTCTGTCAATCGGATTGCCGCATCCACCGATGGCTTTTGTTTTTTGACGGCTACAATTCCTGTGTTCTGCGATCGTGGACTGTCAGATTTCCTTGATGACACTATCTGTTTACTCAGAAGTCCCTGATAAACTGCTCTTCGGAAGTCTTTGTGACTGCACTGCTCCATTTCCAACTCCTTATGAATGATAAAAGCATTCACAACACAGCAATCAACAAAGTGGAAAAACATCCGGTGCCACCATTTTCTGCTCTTTCTGTCAGTCTCATAGTCTCCTTTGAGACGATCGAAGTTATCTACAAAGTTCATGTGTCTGTTGTAATCATCCAATACTGCAGGGCATGAAACACTGACAGTGGTACCATCTCTCTCTCTGCTTTGAACACTTATAACATTGGTGGGGTCGTGAACAGATGAGAGGAGGTTCACAGCTCGTTTATCCTTCCAACGATACACAGCAATTCCCTCATGACTTACTCTGACATCAAATTCACCCCTCTTCATTGTCCTCTCTGCTTTCAATTCTGGTAAATGTTTTCTGCTTGGATTTATTGTACCAACTGCATAAATTTGCTGTGCTTTCAGTAATACGAATAAACGAAAGGAGGAAAAGTAGTTGTCCATGTAGACAATGTGATTTTTGCCATGTAATTCTTGACATAAATCTGTAACTACGCGTGCACCAAGTTCCTTTTCAGGCTTATTGCCTACTTTTCCTGTATACACTTGGAAACGCAAATTATAATAAGACTCATCGCACAGCATCCAAATTTTATAACCTCTTTTTGTGGGTTTCTTACACATGTACTGTTTCATTACGCTCCTCCCTTTGAATTTCACCATTGACTCATCTACAGCAACTTTTTGATGAGGTTTGTATGACCTTGCAAATGACTCTTCTATCAAATTTAGCAAAGGTCTTACTTTGTACAGTTTATCAAAATTGTCTTCCCCCTTCCTTGGCATCAAATTGTTGTCATTTACATGTAAATGGCTCAATAAAAAACTGAAGCGTTTCACTGTCATTAGGGATGAAATGTAGGAATCATGCAAATCCGGAGAAGACGACCAATAATCTCTATAGCTGGGAAGAACCTTTACGCCCGTAAACAAATTAATGCCAAGAAATACTCTAATTTCTTGTCCACTTGTTGGTACAAAAAGTTTTCCTTTTTGGGTTGCATAAAGGTTTGTGTGAAAAGCAATGTGATCTACCAAATCGTCCGTAAATAGTTCCTGGAACAAGGAATATGGCATAGGATTCTGCAGGTCATGAATATGTTGCGAAACTCCTCCATCTCCGATGAAGTTAGGAACATCAGGCACGGAAGCAGTCTGAGTCCATGTCGGAGTTTGTGGCAGAACTACTGGCACTGAAATGTGAGACGAAGGAACGGGAACACTTTGATTCCGAACAGGCTCGGACTCTTCACTCACACTATCACTGTCACTTTCTCCTGCTGTCATGCACGAAGTGTTATTTGGTTTTATAAGTTGGATCGTCGTCTGAATCGGTACAATCATCCAGTTCACTTTCAGGGTCCGAAGGAATGTCTTCAAAGAGAATCTGTTCTATCGTAGTTTTATCAAGATCATTGGATGCCATTTCTGCCTGACACATAGAAATGTACCTTGTATGTGCTGTGGTTAACGCTGCTAACCACATGCAAAATACAGCATTTCAACAAACAACACGCAACAAAGGCGTTATATACTTATTGCAATCAACAATAGTTCGTGCAGCAAGACGAACCAGACACAAATGTACAACAAAACTTTCCTTACCACTGATTCATTCGTCAAAGTTAATAAATGGCACAAACACCCGAAAACAGCCAACAACGCCAACCACAAGACCGCCGTCTGTTGGCGGTAATCTTTTCAGAATGCAATAACTTTCTTGTGCTGCGATCTATCGGCAAGTATACAAAGTAAATCTGTGGCCAGCAGAACTAACCACATTTGCATGTAGCCTCACACAAATCCAATATATGTGGTTATCGCAACTAACCACTGCCCCTCAACCGGTGCAGTCGCGAGCAAATCCCTGCCCCTGAAAGAGTTAAATCCTGCTTATATTGGGAGGGGGTATAATTTCCCCGTAGAAAAGTGACTGGCCCCTTATATCCTTCTTATATTAGGAGGGGGTATAATTTCCCCGTAGAAAAGTGACAGCCCTATTAAATCCTGCTTATATGAGAAGGGGGTACAATTTCCCCGTAGAAAAGTGACTGGCCTTTTAAATCCTGCTAATATGAGAAGGGGGTACAATTTCCCTGTAGAAAAGTGACTGCCTATTAAATCCTGCTAATATGAGAAGGGGGTACAATTTCCCCGAAGAAAATGACTGCCCTATTAAATCCTACTAATATGAGAAGGGGGTACAATTTCCCTGTAGAAATGTGACTGCCCCCTTATATCCTGCTTATATTAGGAGGGGGTACAAATTCCCCTAAAAAAGTGACGGCCCCCTTAAATCCTGCTTATATTAGGAGGGGGTATAATTTCCCCGTAGAAAAGTGACTGCCCCTTTAAATCCTGCTTATATTAGGAGGGGGTATAATTTCCCCGAAAAAAGTGACTGAACCCTTAAATCCTGCTTATATTAGAAGAGGGTACAAATTCCACGTAGAAAAGTGACTGCCCAATTAAGTCCTGCTTATATTAGGAGGGGGTACAAATTCCCCGTAGAAAAGTGACTGCCCCCTTAAATCCTGCTAATATTAGGAGGGGGTACAATTTCCCCGTAGAAAAGTGACTGCCCACTTAAATCCTGCTTATATTAGGAGGGGGTATAATTTTCCCGTAGAAAAGTGACTGCCCCTTTAAATCCTGCTCATATTAAGAGGGGGTACAATTTCCCCGTAGAAAAGTGACTGCCCTATTAAATCCTGCTAATATGAGAAGGGGGTACAATTTCCCCGTAGAAAAGTGACTGCCCCCTTATATCCAGTTTATATTAGGAGGGGGTACAATTTCCCCGTAGAAAAGTGACTGCCCCCTTATATCCTGCTTATATTAGGAGGGGGTACAATTTCCCCGTAGAAAAGTGACTGCCCTATTAAATCCTGCTAATATGAGAAGGGGTACAATTTCCCCGTAGAAAATTGACTGCCCCCTTATATCCTGCTTATATTAGGAGGGGGTACAAATTCCCCGTAGAAACGTGACTGCCCTATTAATTCCTGCTAATATGAGAAGGGGGTACAATTTCCCCGTAGAAAAGTGACTGCCCTATTAAATCCTGCTAATATGAGAAGGGGGTACAATTTCCCCGTAGAAAAGTGACTGCCCTATTAAATCCTGCTAATATGAGAAGGGGGTACAATTTCCCTGTAGAAATGTGACTGCCCCCTTATATCCTGCTTATATTAGGAGGGGGAACAAATTCCCCGTAGAAAAGTGACTGCCCCCTTAAATCCTGCTTATATTAGGAGGGGGTACAAATTCCGCGTAGAGAACTGACTGCCCCTTATATCCTGCTTATATTAGGAGGGGGTACAATTTCCCCGTAGAAAAGTGACTGCCCCCTTAAAGCCTGCTTATACTAGGAGGGGGTACAAATTCCCCGTAGAAGTGACTGCCCCCTTAAATCCTGCTTATATTAGGAGGGGGTACAATTTCCCCGTAGAAAAGTGACAGCCCTATTAAATCCTGCTTATATTAGGAGGGGGGTATAATTTCCCCGTAGAAAAGTGACTGCCCACTTATATCCTGCTTATATTAGGAGGGGGTATAATTTCCCCGTAGAAAAGTGACTGCCCTATTAAATCCTGCTAATATGACAAGGGGGTACAATTTCCCCGTAGAAAAGTGACTGCCCTATTAAATCCTGCTAATATGAGAAGAGGGTACAATTTCCCCGTAGAAAAGTGACTGCCCTATTAAATCCTGCTAATATGAGAAGGGGGTACAATTTCCCTGTAGAAATGTGACTGCCCCTTATATCCTGCTTATATTAGGAGGGGGTACAAATTCCAAGTAGAAAAGTGACTGCCCCCTTAAATCCTGCTTATATTAGGAGGGGGTACAAATTCCCCGTAGAAAAGTGGCTGCCCCTTAAATCCTGATTATATTAGGAGGGGGTATAATTTCCCCGTAGAAAAGTGACTACCCCCTTATATCCTGCTTATATTAGGAGGGGGTACAATTTCCGCGTAGAAAAGTGACTGACCTCTCAAATCCTGCTTATATTAGGAGGGGGTACAAATTCCCCGTAGAAAAGTGACTGCCCCCTTAAATACTGCTTATATTAGGAGGGGGTACAATTTCCCCGTAGAAAAGTGACTGCCCCCTTATATCCTGTTTATATTAGGAGGGGGTACAATTTCCGCGTAGAAAAGTGACTGCCCTATTAAATCCTGCTAATATGAGGATGGGGTACAATTTCCCCGTAGAGAAGTGACTGCCCTATTAAATCCTGCTAATATGAGAAGGGGGTACAATTTACACGTAGAAAAGTGATTGCCCCCTTATATCCTGCTTATATTAGGAGGGGGTACAATTTCCCCGTAGAAAACTGACTGCCCCTTTATATCCTGCTTATATTGGGAGGGGGTATAATTTCCCCGTAGAAAAGTGACAGCCCTATTAAATCCTTCTTATATGAGAAGGGGGTACAATTTCCCCGTAGAAAAGTGACTGCCCTTTTAAATCCTGCTAATATGAGAAGGGGGTACAATTTCCCTGTAGAAAAGAGACTGCCTATTAAATCCTGCTAATATTAGGAGGGGGTACAATTTCCCTTAAGAAATGTGACTGCCCCCTTATATCCTGCTTATATTAGGAGGGGGTAAAAATTCCCCGTAGAAAAGTGACTGCCCCCTTAAATCCTGCTTATATTAGGAGGGGGTACAAATTCCCCGTAGAAAAGTGACTGCCCCTTAAATCCTGATTATATTAGGAGGGGGTATAATTTCCCGGTAGAAAAGTGACTACCCCCTTATATCCTGCTTATATTAGGAGGGGGTACAATTTCCGCTTAGAAAAGTGACTGACCTCTCAAATCCTTCTTATATTAGGAGGGGGTACAAATTCCCCGTAGAAAAGTGACTGCCCCCTTAAATACTGCTTATATTAGGAGGGGGTACAATTTCCCCGTAGAAAAGTGACAGCCCTATTAAATCCTTCTTATATGAGAAGGGGGTACAATTTCCCCGTAGAAAAGTGACTGCCCTTTTAAATCCTGCTTATATTAGGAGGGGGTACAATTTCCCTGTAGAAAAGTGACTGCCTATTAAATCCTGCTAATATGAGAAGGGGGTACAATTTCCCCGTAGAAAAGTGACTTCCCCCTTATATCCTGTTTATATTAGGAGGGGGTACAATTTCCGCGTAGAAAAGTGACTGCCCTATTAAATCCTGCTAATATGAGGATGGGGTACAATTTCCCCGTAGAAAAGTGACTGCCCTATTAAATCCTGCTAATATGAGAAGGGGGTACAATTTCCCCGTAGAAAAGTGACTGCCCCCTTATATCCTGCTTATATTAGGAGGGGGTACAATTTCCCCGTAGAAAAGTGACTGCCCCCTTATATCCTTCTTATATTAGGAGGGGGTATAATTTCCCCGTAGAAAAGTGACAGCCCTATTAAATCCGTCTTATATGAGAAGGGGGTACAATTTCCCCGTAGAAAAGTGACTGCCCTTTTAAATCCTGCTTATATTAGGAGGGGGTACAATTTCCCTGTAGAAAAGTGACTGCCTATTAAATCCTGCTAATATGAGAAGGGGGTACAATTTCCCCGTAGAAAAGTGACTTCCCTCTTATATCCTGCTTATATTAGGAGGGGGTACAATTTCCCGTAGAAAAGTGACTGCCCCTTTAAATCCTGCTTATATTGGGAGGGGGTATAATTTCCCCGTAGAAAAGTGACTTTCCCCTTATATCCTTCTTATATTAGGAGGGGTATAATTTCCCCGTAGAAAAGTGACAGCCCTATTAAATCCTGCTTATATGAGAAGGGGGTACAATTTCCCCGTAGAAAAGTGACTGCCCTTTAAAATCCTGCTAATATGAGAAGGGGGTACATTTCCCTGTAGAAAAGTGACTGCCTATTAAATCCTGCTAATATGAGAAGGGGGTACAATTTCCCCGTAGAAAAGTGCCTGCCCCTTATATCCTGCTTATATTAGGAGGGGGTATAATTTCCCCGTAGAAAAGTGACTGCCCCCTTATATCCTGCTTATATTAGGAGGGGGTATAATTTCCCCGTAGAAATGTGACTGCCCTATTAAATCCTACTAATATGAGAAGGGGGTACAATTTCCCCGTAGAAAATGACTGCCCTATTAAATCCTACTAATATGAGAAGGGGGTACAATCTCCCTGTAGAAATGTGACTGCCCCCTTATATCCTGCTTATATTAGGAGGGGGTACAAATTCCCCTAAAAAAGTGACGGCCCCCTTAAATCCTGCTTATATTAGGAGGGGGTGTAATTTCCTCGTAGAAAAGTGACTGCCCCTTTAAATCCTGCTTATATTAGGAGGGGGTATAATTTCCCCGAAAAAAGTGACTGAACCCTTAAATCCTGCTTATATTAGAAGGGGGTACAAATTCCCCGTAGAAAGGTGACTGCCCCCTTAAGTCCTGCTTATATTAGGAGGGGGTACAAATTCCCCGTAGAAAAGTGACTGCCCCCTTAAATCCTGCTAATATTAGGAGGGGGTACAATTTCCCGTAGAAAAGTGACTGCCCCCTTAAATCCTGCTAATATTAGGAGGGGGTATAATTTCCCCGTAGAAAAGTGACTGCCCCCTTAAATCCTGCTAATATTAGGAGGGGGTACAATTTCCCCGTAGAAAAGTGACTGCCCTATTAAATCCTGCTTATATTAGGAGGGGGTATAATTTTCCCGTAGAAAAGTGACTGCCCACTTATATCCTGCTTATATTAGGAGGGGGTACAATTTCCCCGTAGAAAAGTGACAGCCCTATTAAATCCTGCTTATATGAGAAGGGGGTACAATTTCCCCGTAGAAAAGTGACTGCCCTTTTAAATCCTGCTAATATGAGAAGGGGGTACAATTTCCCTGTAGAAAAGTGACTGCCTATTAAATCCTGCTAATATGAGAAGGGGGTACAATTTCCCCGTAGAAAAGTGTCTGCCCCCTTATATCCTGCTTATATTAGGAGGGGGTATAATTTCGCCGTAGAAAAGTGACTGCCCCCTTATATCGTGCTTATATTAGGAGGGGGTATAATTTCCCTGTAGAAAAGTGACTGCCCTATTAAATCCTGCTAATATGAGAAGGGGGTACAATTTCCCGTAGAAAATGACTGCCCTATTAAATCCTACTAATATGAGAAGGGGGTACAATTTCCCTGTAGAAATGTGACTGCCCCCTTATATCCTGCTTATATTAGGAGGGGGTACAAATTCCCCTGAAAAAGTTACGGCCCCCTTAAATCCTGCTTATATTAGGAGGGGGTATAATTTCCCCGTAGAAAAGTGACTGCCCCTTTAAATCCTGCTTATATTAGGAGGGGGTATAATTTCCCCGAAAAAAGTGACTGAACCCTTAAATCCTGCTTATATTAGAAGGGGGTACAAATTCCCCGTAGAAAAGTGACTGCCCAATTAAGTCCTGCTTATACTAGGAGGGGGTACAAATTCCCCGTAGAAAAGTGACTGCCCCCTTAAATCCTGCTAATATTAGGAGGGGGTACAATTTCCCCGTAGAAAAGTGACTGCCCCCTTAAATCCTGCTAATATTAGGAGGGGGTATAATTTCCCCGTAGAAAAGTGACTGCCCCCTTAAATCCTGCTAATATTACGAGGGGGTACAATTTCCCCGTAGAAAAGTGACTGCACACTTAAATCCTGCTTATATTAGGAGGGGGTATAATTTTCCCGTAGAAAAGTGAATGCCCCTTTAAATCCTGCTCATATTAGGAGGGGGTACAAATTCCCCGTAGAAAAGTGACAGCCCTATTAAATCCTTCTTATATGAGAAGGGGGTACAATTTCCCCGTAGAAAAGTGACTGCCCTTTTAAATCCTGCTAATATGAGAAGGGGGTACAATTTCCCTGTAGAAAAGTGACTGCCTATTAAATCCTGCTAATATGAGAAGGGGGTACAATTTCCCCGTAGAAAAGTGACTGCCCTTTTAAATCCTGCTAATATGAGAAGGGGGTACAATTTCCCTGTAGAAAAGTGACTGCCTATTAAATCCTGCTAATATGAGAAGGGGGTACAATTTCCCCGTAGAAAAGTGCCTGCCCCCTTATATCCTGCTTATATTAGGAGGGGGTACAATTTCCCCGTAGAAAAGTGACTGCCCTATTAAATCCTGCTAATATGAGAAGGGGTACAATTTCCCCGTAGAAAATTGACTGCCCCCTTATATCCTGCTTATATTAGGAGGGGGTACAAATTCCCCGTAGAAACGTGACTGCCCTATTAATTCCTGCTAATATGAGAAGGGGGTACAATTTCCCCGTAGAAAAGTGACTGCCCTATTAAATCCTGCTAATATGAGAAGGGGGTACAATTTCCCCGTAGAAAAGTGACTGCCCTATTAAATCCTGCTAATATGAGAAGGGGGTACAATTTCCCTGTAGAAATGTGACTGCCCCCTTATATCCTGCTTATATTAGGAGGGGGAACAAATTCCCCGTAGAAAAGTGACTGCCCCCTTAAATCCTGCTTATATTAGGAGGGGGTACAAATTCCGCGTAGAAAACTGACTGCCCCTTATATCCTGCTTATATTAGGAGGGGGTACAATTTCCCCGTAGAAAAGTGACTGCCCCCTTAAAGCCTGCTTATACTAGGAGGGGGTACAAATTCCCCGTAGAAGTGACTGCCCCCTTAAATCCTGCTTATATTAGGAGGGGGTACAATTTCCCCGTAGAAAAATGACAGCCCTATTAAATCCTGCTTATATTAGGAGGGGGGTATAATTTCCCCGTAGAAAAGTGACTGCCCACTTATATCCTGCTTATATTAGGAGGGGGTATAATTTCCCCGTAGAAAAGTGACTGCCCTATTAAATCCTGCTAATATGACAAGGGGGTACAATTTCCCTGTAGAAAAGTGACTGCCTATTAAATCCTGCTAATATGAGAAGGGGGTACAATTTCCCCGAAGAAAATGACTGCCCTATTAAATCCTACTAATATGAGAAGGGGGTACAATTTCCCTGTAGAAATGTGACTGCCCCCTTATATCCTGCTTATATTAGGAGGGGGTACAAATTCCCCTAAAAAAGTGACGGCCCCCTTAAATCCTGCTTATATTAGGAGGGGGTATAATTTCCCCGTAGAAAAGTGACTGCCCCTTTAAATCCTGCTTATATTAGGAGGGGGTATAATTTCCCCGAAAAAAGTGACTGAACCCTTAAATCCTGCTTATATTAGAAGAGGGTACAAATTCCACGTAGAAAAGTGACTGCCCAATTAAGTCCTGCTTATATTAGGAGGGGGTACAAATTCCCCGTAGAAAAGTGACTGCCCCCTTAAATCCTGCTAATATTAGGAGGGGGTACAATTTCCCCGTAGAAAAGTGACTGCCCACTTAAATCCTGCTTATATTAGGAGGGGGTATAATTTTCCCGTAGAAAAGTGACTGCCCCTTTAAATCCTGCTCATATTAAGAGGGGGTACAATTTCCCCGTAGAAAAGTGACTGCCCTATTAAATCCTGCTAATATGAGAAGGGGGTACAATTTCCCCGTAGAAAAGTGACTGCCCCCTTATATCCAGTTTATATTAGGAGGGGGTACAATTTCCCCGTAGAAAAGTGACTGCCCCCTTATATCCTGCTTATATTAGGAGGGGGTACAATTTCCCCGTAGAAAAGTGACTGCCCTATTAAATCCTGCTAATATGAGAAGGGGTACAATTTCCCCGTAGAAAATTGACTGCCCCCTTATATCCTGCTTATATTAGGAGGGGGTACAAATTCCCCGTAGAAACGTGACTGCCCTATTAATTCCTGCTAATATGAGAAGGGGGTACAATTTCCCCGTAGAAAAGTGACTGCCCTATTAAATCCTGCTAATATGAGAAGGGGGTACAATTTCCCCGTAGAAAAGTGACTGCCCTATTAAATCCTGCTAATATGAGAAGGGGGTACAATTTCCCTGTAGAAATGTGACTGCCCCCTTATATCCTGCTTATATTAGGAGGGGGAACAAATTCCCCGTAGAAAAGTGACTGCCCCCTTAAATCCTGCTTATATTAGGAGGGGGTACAAATTCCGCGTAGAGAACTGACTGCCCCTTATATCCTGCTTATATTAGGAGGGGGTACAATTTCCCCGTAGAAAAGTGACTGCCCCCTTAAAGCCTGCTTATACTAGGAGGGGGTACAAATTCCCCGTAGAAGTGACTGCCCCCTTAAATCCTGCTTATATTAGGAGGGGGTACAATTTCCCCGTAGAAAAGTGACAGCCCTATTAAATCCTGCTTATATTAGGAGGGGGGTATAATTTCCCCGTAGAAAAGTGACTGCCCACTTATATCCTGCTTATATTAGGAGGGGGTATAATTTCCCCGTAGAAAAGTGACTGCCCTATTAAATCCTGCTAATATGACAAGGGGGTACAATTTCCCCGTAGAAAAGTGACTGCCCTATTAAATCCTGCTAATATGAGAAGAGGGTACAATTTCCCCGTAGAAAAGTGACTGCCCTATTAAATCCTGCTAATATGAGAAGGGGGTACAATTTCCCTGTAGAAATGTGACTGCCCCTTATATCCTGCTTATATTAGGAGGGGGTACAAATTCCAAGTAGAAAAGTGACTGCCCCCTTAAATCCTGCTTATATTAGGAGGGGGTACAAATTCCCCGTAGAAAAGTGGCTGCCCCTTAAATCCTGATTATATTAGGAGGGGGTATAATTTCCCCGTAGAAAAGTGACTACCCCCTTATATCCTGCTTATATTAGGAGGGGGTACAATTTCCGCGTAGAAAAGTGACTGACCTCTCAAATCCTGCTTATATTAGGAGGGGGTACAAATTCCCCGTAGAAAAGTGACTGCCCCCTTAAATACTGCTTATATTAGGAGGGGGTACAATTTCCCCGTAGAAAAGTGACTGCCCCCTTATATCCTGTTTATATTAGGAGGGGGTACAATTTCCGCGTAGAAAAGTGACTGCCCTATTAAATCCTGCTAATATGAGGATGGGGTACAATTTCCCCGTAGAGAAGTGACTGCCCTATTAAATCCTGCTAATATGAGAAGGGGGTACAATTTACACGTAGAAAAGTGATTGCCCCCTTATATCCTGCTTATATTAGGAGGGGGTACAATTTCCCCGTAGAAAACTGACTGCCCCTTTATATCCTGCTTATATTGGGAGGGGGTATAATTTCCCCGTAGAAAAGTGACAGCCCTATTAAATCCTTCTTATATGAGAAGGGGGTACAATTTCCCCGTAGAAAAGTGACTGCCCTTTTAAATCCTGCTAATATGAGAAGGGGGTACAATTTCCCTGTAGAAAAGAGACTGCCTATTAAATCCTGCTAATATTAGGAGGGGGTACAATTTCCCTTAAGAAATGTGACTGCCCCCTTATATCCTGCTTATATTAGGAGGGGGTAAAAATTCCCCGTAGAAAAGTGACTGCCCCCTTAAATCCTGCTTATATTAGGAGGGGGTACAAATTCCCCGTAGAAAAGTGACTGCCCCTTAAATCCTGATTATATTAGGAGGGGGTATAATTTCCCGGTAGAAAAGTGACTACCCCCTTATATCCTGCTTATATTAGGAGGGGGTACAATTTCCGCTTAGAAAAGTGACTGACCTCTCAAATCCTTCTTATATTAGGAGGGGGTACAAATTCCCCGTAGAAAAGTGACTGCCCCCTTAAATACTGCTTATATTAGGAGGGGGTACAATTTCCCCGTAGAAAAGTGACAGCCCTATTAAATCCTTCTTATATGAGAAGGGGGTACAATTTCCCCGTAGAAAAGTGACTGCCCTTTTAAATCCTGCTTATATTAGGAGGGGGTACAATTTCCCTGTAGAAAAGTGACTGCCTATTAAATCCTGCTAATATGAGAAGGGGGTACAATTTCCCCGTAGAAAAGTGACTTCCCCCTTATATCCTGTTTATATTAGGAGGGGGTACAATTTCCGCGTAGAAAAGTGACTGCCCTATTAAATCCTGCTAATATGAGGATGGGGTACAATTTCCCCGTAGAAAAGTGACTGCCCTATTAAATCCTGCTAATATGAGAAGGGGGTACAATTTCCCCGTAGAAAAGTGACTGCCCCCTTATATCCTGCTTATATTAGGAGGGGGTACAATTTCCCCGTAGAAAAGTGACTGCCCCCTTATATCCTTCTTATATTAGGAGGGGGTATAATTTCCCCGTAGAAAAGTGACAGCCCTATTAAATCCGTCTTATATGAGAAGGGGGTACAATTTCCCCGTAGAAAAGTGACTGCCCTTTTAAATCCTGCTTATATTAGGAGGGGGTACAATTTCCCTGTAGAAAAGTGACTGCCTATTAAATCCTGCTAATATGAGAAGGGGGTACAATTTCCCCGTAGAAAAGTGACTTCCCTCTTATATCCTGCTTATATTAGGAGGGGGTACAATTTCCCGTAGAAAAGTGACTGCCCCTTTAAATCCTGCTTATATTGGGAGGGGGTATAATTTCCCCGTAGAAAAGTGACTTTCCCCTTATATCCTTCTTATATTAGGAGGGGTATAATTTCCCCGTAGAAAAGTGACAGCCCTATTAAATCCTGCTTATATGAGAAGGGGGTACAATTTCCCCGTAGAAAAGTGACTGCCCTTTAAAATCCTGCTAATATGAGAAGGGGGTACATTTCCCTGTAGAAAAGTGACTGCCTATTAAATCCTGCTAATATGAGAAGGGGGTACAATTTCCCCGTAGAAAAGTGCCTGCCCCTTATATCCTGCTTATATTAGGAGGGGGTATAATTTCCCCGTAGAAAAGTGACTGCCCCCTTATATCCTGCTTATATTAGGAGGGGGTATAATTTCCCCGTAGAAATGTGACTGCCCTATTAAATCCTACTAATATGAGAAGGGGGTACAATTTCCCCGTAGAAAATGACTGCCCTATTAAATCCTACTAATATGAGAAGGGGGTACAATCTCCCTGTAGAAATGTGACTGCCCCCTTATATCCTGCTTATATTAGGAGGGGGTACAAATTCCCCTAAAAAAGTGACGGCCCCCTTAAATCCTGCTTATATTAGGAGGGGGTGTAATTTCCTCGTAGAAAAGTGACTGCCCCTTTAAATCCTGCTTATATTAGGAGGGGGTATAATTTCCCCGAAAAAAGTGACTGAACCCTTAAATCCTGCTTATATTAGAAGGGGGTACAAATTCCCCGTAGAAAGGTGACTGCCCCCTTAAGTCCTGCTTATATTAGGAGGGGGTACAAATTCCCCGTAGAAAAGTGACTGCCCCCTTAAATCCTGCTAATATTAGGAGGGGGTACAATTTCCCGTAGAAAAGTGACTGCCCCCTTAAATCCTGCTAATATTAGGAGGGGGTATAATTTCCCCGTAGAAAAGTGACTGCCCCCTTAAATCCTGCTAATATTAGGAGGGGGTACAATTTCCCCGTAGAAAAGTGACTGCCCTATTAAATCCTGCTTATATTAGGAGGGGGTATAATTTTCCCGTAGAAAAGTGACTGCCCACTTATATCCTGCTTATATTAGGAGGGGGTACAATTTCCCCGTAGAAAAGTGACAGCCCTATTAAATCCTGCTTATATGAGAAGGGGGTACAATTTCCCCGTAGAAAAGTGACTGCCCTTTTAAATCCTGCTAATATGAGAAGGGGGTACAATTTCCCTGTAGAAAAGTGACTGCCTATTAAATCCTGCTAATATGAGAAGGGGGTACAATTTCCCCGTAGAAAAGTGTCTGCCCCCTTATATCCTGCTTATATTAGGAGGGGGTATAATTTCGCCGTAGAAAAGTGACTGCCCCCTTATATCGTGCTTATATTAGGAGGGGGTATAATTTCCCTGTAGAAAAGTGACTGCCCTATTAAATCCTGCTAATATGAGAAGGGGGTACAATTTCCCGTAGAAAATGACTGCCCTATTAAATCCTACTAATATGAGAAGGGGGTACAATTTCCCTGTAGAAATGTGACTGCCCCCTTATATCCTGCTTATATTAGGAGGGGGTACAAATTCCCCTGAAAAAGTTACGGCCCCCTTAAATCCTGCTTATATTAGGAGGGGGTATAATTTCCCCGTAGAAAAGTGACTGCCCCTTTAAATCCTGCTTATATTAGGAGGGGGTATAATTTCCCCGAAAAAAGTGACTGAACCCTTAAATCCTGCTTATATTAGAAGGGGGTACAAATTCCCCGTAGAAAAGTGACTGCCCAATTAAGTCCTGCTTATACTAGGAGGGGGTACAAATTCCCCGTAGAAAAGTGACTGCCCCCTTAAATCCTGCTAATATTAGGAGGGGGTACAATTTCCCCGTAGAAAAGTGACTGCCCCCTTAAATCCTGCTAATATTAGGAGGGGGTATAATTTCCCCGTAGAAAAGTGACTGCCCCCTTAAATCCTGCTAATATTACGAGGGGGTACAATTTCCCCGTAGAAAAGTGACTGCACACTTAAATCCTGCTTATATTAGGAGGGGGTATAATTTTCCCGTAGAAAAGTGAATGCCCCTTTAAATCCTGCTCATATTAGGAGGGGGTACAAATTCCCCGTAGAAAAGTGACAGCCCTATTAAATCCTTCTTATATGAGAAGGGGGTACAATTTCCCCGTAGAAAAGTGACTGCCCTTTTAAATCCTGCTAATATGAGAAGGGGGTACAATTTCCCTGTAGAAAAGTGACTGCCTATTAAATCCTGCTAATATGAGAAGGGGGTACAATTTCCCCGTAGAAAAGTGACTGCCCTTTTAAATCCTGCTAATATGAGAAGGGGGTACAATTTCCCTGTAGAAAAGTGACTGCCTATTAAATCCTGCTAATATGAGAAGGGGGTACAATTTCCCCGTAGAAAAGTGCCTGCCCCCTTATATCCTGCTTATATTAGGAGGGGGTACAATTTCCCCGTAGAAAAGTGACTGCCCTATTAAATCCTGCTAATATGAGAAGGGGTACAATTTCCCCGTAGAAAATTGACTGCCCCCTTATATCCTGCTTATATTAGGAGGGGGTACAAATTCCCCGTAGAAACGTGACTGCCCTATTAATTCCTGCTAATATGAGAAGGGGGTACAATTTCCCCGTAGAAAAGTGACTGCCCTATTAAATCCTGCTAATATGAGAAGGGGGTACAATTTCCCCGTAGAAAAGTGACTGCCCTATTAAATCCTGCTAATATGAGAAGGGGGTACAATTTCCCTGTAGAAATGTGACTGCCCCCTTATATCCTGCTTATATTAGGAGGGGGAACAAATTCCCCGTAGAAAAGTGACTGCCCCCTTAAATCCTGCTTATATTAGGAGGGGGTACAAATTCCGCGTAGAAAACTGACTGCCCCTTATATCCTGCTTATATTAGGAGGGGGTACAATTTCCCCGTAGAAAAGTGACTGCCCCCTTAAAGCCTGCTTATACTAGGAGGGGGTACAAATTCCCCGTAGAAGTGACTGCCCCCTTAAATCCTGCTTATATTAGGAGGGGGTACAATTTCCCCGTAGAAAAATGACAGCCCTATTAAATCCTGCTTATATTAGGAGGGGGGTATAATTTCCCCGTAGAAAAGTGACTGCCCACTTATATCCTGCTTATATTAGGAGGGGGTATAATTTCCCCGTAGAAAAGTGACTGCCCTATTAAATCCTGCTAATATGACAAGGGGGTACAATTTCCCCGTAGAAAAGTGACTGCCCTATTAAATCCTGCTAATATGAGAAGAGGGTACAATTTCCCCGTAGAAAAGTGACTGCCCTATTAAATCCTGCTAATATGAGAAGGGGGTACAATTTCCCTGTAGAAATGTGATTGCCCCTTATATCCTGCTTATATTAGAAGGGGGTACAAATTCCCCGTAGAAAAGTGACTGCCCCCTTAAATCCTGCTTATATTAGGAGGGGGTACAAATTCCCCGTAGAAAAGTGGCTGCCCCTTAAATCCTGATTATATTAGGAGGGGGTATAATTTCCCCGTAGAAAAGTGACTACCCCCTTATATCCTGCTTATATTAGGAGGGGGTACAATTTCCGCGTAGAAAAGTGACTGACCTCTCAAATCCTGCTTATATTAGGAGGGGGTACAAATTCCCCGTAGAAAAGTGACTGCCCCCTTAAATACTGCTTATATTAGGAGGGGGTACAATTTCCCCGTTGAAAAGTGACTGCCCCCTTATATCCTGTTTATATTAGGAGGGGGTACAATTTCCGCGTAGAAAAGTGACTGCCCTATTAAATCCTGCTAATATGAGGATGGGGTACAATTTCCCCGTAGAGAAGTGACTGCCCTATTAAATCCTGCTAATATGAGAAGGGGGTACAATTTACCCGTAGAAAAGTGATTGCCCCCTTATATCCTGCTTATATTAGGAGGGGGTACAATTTCCCCGTAGAAAACTGACTGCCCCTTTATATCCTGCTTATATTGGGAGGGGGTATAATTTCCCCGTAGAAAAGTGACAGCCCTATTAAATCCTTCTTATATGAGAAGGGGGTACAATTTCCCCGTAGAAAAGTGACTGCCTATTAAATCCTGCTAATATTGGGAGGGGGTACAATTTCCCTTAAGAAATGTGACTGCCCCCTTATATCCTGCTTATATTAGGAGGGGGTAAAAATTCCCCGTAGAAAAGTGACTGCCCCCTTAAATCCTGCTTATATTAGGAGGGGGTACAAATTCCCCGTAGAAAAGTGACTGCCCCTTAAATCCTGATTATATTAGGAGGGGGTATAATTTCCCGGTAGAAAAGTGACTACCCCCTTATATCCTGCTTATATTAGGAGGGGGTACAATTTCCGCTTAGAAAAGTGACTGACCTCTCAAATCCTTCTTATATTAGGAGGGGGTACAAATTCCCCGTAGAAAAGTGACTGCCCCCTTAAATACTGCTTATATTAGGAGGGGGTACAATTTCCCCGTAGAAAAGTGACTGCCCCCTTATATCCTGTTTATATTAGGAGAGGTTACAATTTCCGCGTAGAAAAGTGACTGCCCTATTAAATCCTGCTAATATGAGGATGGGGTACAATTTCCCCGTAGAAAAGTGACTGCCCTATTAAATCCTGCTAATATGAGAAGGGGGTACAATTTCCCCGTAGAAAAGTGACTGCCCCCTTATATCCTGCTTATATTAGGAGGGGGTACAATTTCCCCGTAGAAAAGTGACTGCCCCCTTATATCCTTCTTATATTAGGAGGGGGTATAATTTCCCCGTAGAAAAGTGACAGCCCTATTAAATCCTTCTTATATGAGAAGGGGGTACAATTTCCCCGTAGAAAAGTGACTGCCTTTTTAAATCCTGCTTATATTAGGAGGGGGTACAATTTCCCTGTAGAAAAGTGACTGCCTATTAAATCCTGCTAATATGAGAAGGGGGTACAATTTCCCCGTAGAAAAGTGACTTCCCTCTTATATCCTGCTTATATTAGGAGGGGGTACAAATTCCGCGTAGAAAAGTGACTGCCCCCTTAAATACTGCTTATATTAGGAGGGGGTACAATTTCCCCGTAGAAAAGTGACTGCCCCCTTATATCCTGTTTATATTAGGAGAGGTTACAATTTCCGCGTAGAAAAGTGACTGCCCTATTAAATCCTGCTAATATGAGGATGGGGTACAATTTCCCCGTAGAAAAGTGACTGCCCTATTAAATCCTGCTAATATGAGAAGGGGGTACAATTTCCCCGTAGAAAAGTGACTGCCCCCTTATATCCTGCTTATATTAGGAGGGGGTACAATTTCCCCGTAGAAAAGTGACTGCCCCCTTATATCCTTCTTATATTAGGAGGGGGTATAATTTCCCCGTAGAAAAGTGACTGCCCTATTAAATCCTGCTAATATGAGAAGGGGGTACAATTTCCCCGTAGAAAAGTGACTGCCCTATTAAATCCTGCTAATATGAGAAGGGGGTACAATTTCCCTGTAGAAATGTGACTGCCCCCTTATATCCTGCTTATATTAGGAGGGGGAACAAATTCCCCGTAGAAAAGTGACTGCCCCCTTAAATCCTGCTTATATTAGGAGGGGGTACAAATTCCGCGTAGAAAACTGACTGCCCCTTATATCCTGCTTATATTAGGAGGGGGTACAATTTCCCCGTAGAAAAGTGACTGCCCCCTTAAAGCCTGCTTATACTAGGAGGGGGTACAAATTCCCCGTAGAAGTGACTGCCCCCTTAAATCCTGCTTATATTAGGAGGGGGTACAATTTCCCCGTAGAAAAATGACAGCCCTATTAAATCCTGCTTATATTAGGAGGGGGGTATAATTTCCCCGTAGAAAAGTGACTGCCCACTTATATCCTGCTTATATTAGGAGGGGGTATAATTTCCCCGTAGAAAAGTGACTGCCCTATTAAATCCTGCTAATATGACAAGGGGGTACAATTTCCCCGTAGAAAAGTGACTGCCCTATTAAATCCTGCTAATATGAGAAGAGGGTACAATTTCCCCGTAGAAAAGTGACTGCCCTATTAAATCCTGCTAATATGAGAAGGGGGTACAATTTCCCTGTAGAAATGTGATTGCCCCTTATATCCTGCTTATATTAGAAGGGGGTACAAATTCCCCGTAGAAAAGTGACTGCCCCCTTAAATCCTGCTTATATTAGGAGGGGGTACAAATTCCCCGTAGAAAAGTGGCTGCCCCTTAAATCCTGATTATATTAGGAGGGGGTATAATTTCCCCGTAGAAAAGTGACTACCCCCTTATATCCTGCTTATATTAGGAGGGGGTACAATTTCCGCGTAGAAAAGTGACTGACCTCTCAAATCCTGCTTATATTAGGAG
Source organism: Lepisma saccharinum (assembly GCF_977018435.1). NCBI lineage: Eukaryota > Metazoa > Arthropoda > Insecta > Zygentoma > Lepismatidae > Lepisma > Lepisma saccharinum. The sequence goes on from NW_028142894.1 coordinate 1,310,003, forward strand.
GGGGTACAAATTCCCCGTAGAAAAGTGACTGCCCCCTTAAATACTGCTTATATTAGGAGGGGGTACAATTTCCCCGTTGAAAAGTGACTGCCCCCTTATATCCTGTTTATATTAGGAGGGGGTACAATTTCCGCGTAGAAAAGTGACTGCCCTATTAAATCCTGCTAATATGAGGATGGGGTACAATTTCCCCGTAGAGAAGTGACTGCCCTATTAAATCCTGCTAATATGAGAAGGGGGTACAATTTACCCGTAGAAAAGTGATTGCCCCCTTATATCCTGCTTATATTAGGAGGGGGTACAATTTCCCCGTAGAAAACTGACTGCCCCTTTATATCCTGCTTATATTGGGAGGGGGTATAATTTCCCCGTAGAAAAGTGACAGCCCTATTAAATCCTTCTTATATGAGAAGGGGGTACAATTTCCCCGTAGAAAAGTGACTGCCTATTAAATCCTGCTAATATTGGGAGGGGGTACAATTTCCCTTAAGAAATGTGACTGCCCCCTTATATCCTGCTTATATTAGGAGGGGGTAAAAATTCCCCGTAGAAAAGTGACTGCCCCCTTAAATCCTGCTTATATTAGGAGGGGGTACAAATTCCCCGTAGAAAAGTGACTGCCCCTTAAATCCTGATTATATTAGGAGGGGGTATAATTTCCCGGTAGAAAAGTGACTACCCCCTTATATCCTGCTTATATTAGGAGGGGGTACAATTTCCGCTTAGAAAAGTGACTGACCTCTCAAATCCTTCTTATATTAGGAGGGGGTACAAATTCCCCGTAGAAAAGTGACTGCCCCTTAAATACTGCTTATATTAGGAGGGGGTACAATTTCCCCGTAGAAAAGTGACTGCCCCCTTATATCCTGTTTATATTAGGAGAGGTTACAATTTCCGCGTAGAAAAGTGACTGCCCTATTAAATCCTGCTAATATGAGGATGGGGTACAATTTCCCCGTAGAAAAGTGACTGCCCTATTAAATCCTGCTAATATGAGAAGGGGGTACAATTTCCCCGTAGAAAAGTGACTGCCCCCTTATATCCTGCTTATATTAGGAGGGGGTACAATTTCCCCGTAGAAAAGTGACTGCCCCCTTATATCCTTCTTATATTAGGAGGGGGTATAATTTCCCCGTAGAAAAGTGACAGCCCTATTAAATCCTTCTTATATGAGAAGGGGGTACAATTTCCCCGTAGAAAAGTGACTGCCTTTTTAAATCCTGCTTATATTAGGAGGGGGTACAATTTCCCTGTAGAAAAGTGACTGCCTATTAAATCCTGCTAATATGAGAAGGGGGTACAATTTCCCCGTAGAAAAGTGACTTCCCTCTTATATCCTGCTTATATTAGGAGGGGGTACAATTTCCCGTAGAAAAGTGACTGCCCCTTTAAATCCTTCTTATATTGGGAGGGGGTATAATTTCCCCGTAGAAAAGTGACTTTCCCCTTATATCCTTCTTATATTAGGAGGGGTATAATTTCCCCGTAGAAAAGTGACAGCCCTATTAAATCCTGCTTATATGAGAAGGGGGTACAATTTCCCCGTAGAAAAGTGACTGCCCTTTTAAATCCTGCTAATATGAGAAGGGGGTACATTTCCCTGTAGAAAAGTGACTGCCTATTAAATCCTGCTAATATGAGAAGGGGGTACAATTTCCCCGTAGAAAAGTGCCTGCCCCCTTATATCCTGCTAATATTAGGAGGGGGTATAATTTCCCCGTAGAAAAGTGACTGCCCCCTTATATCCTGCTTATATTAGGAGGGGGTATAATTTCCCCGTAGAAATGTGACTGCCCTATTAAATCCTACTAATATGAGAAGGGGGTACAATTTCCCCGTAGAAAATGACTGCCCTATTAAATCCTACTAATATGAGAAGGGGGTACAATCTCCCTGTAGAAATGTGACTGCCCCCTTATATCCTGCTTATATTAGGAGGGGGTACAAATTCCCCTAAAAAAGTGACGGCCCCCTTAAATCCTGCTTATATTAGGAGGGGGTGTAATTTCCTCGTAGAAAAGTGACTGCCCCTTTAAATCCTGCTTATATTAGGAGGGGGTATAATTTCCCCGAAAAAGGTGACTGAACCCTTAAATCCTGCTTATATTAGAAGGGGGTACAAATTCCCCGTAGAAAAGTGACTGCCCCCTTAAGTCCTGCTTATATTAGGAGGGGGTACAAATTCCCCGTAGAAAAGTGACTGCCCCCGTAAATCCTGCTAATATTAGGAGGGGGTACAATTTCCCGTAGAAAAGTGACTGCCCCCTTAAATCCTGCTAATATTAGGAGGGGGTATAATTTCCCCGTAGAAAAGTGACTGCCCCCTTAAATCCTGCTAATATTAGGAGGGGGTACAATTTCCCCGTAGAAAAGTGACTGCCCTATTAAATCCTGCTTATATTAGGAGGGGGTATAATTTTCCCGTAGAAAAGTGACTGCCCACTTATATCCTGCTTATATTAGGAGGGGGTACAATTTCCCCGTAGAAAAGTGACAGCCCTATTAAATCCTGCTTATATGAGAAGGGGGTACAATTTCCCCGTAGAAAAGTGACTGCCCTTTTAAATCCTGCTAATATGAGAAGGGGGTACAATTTCCCTGTAGAAAAGTGACTACCTATTAAATCCTGCTAATATGAGAAGGGGGTACAATTTCCCCGTAGAAAAGTGTCTGCCCCCTTATATCCTGCTTATATTAGGAGGGGGTATAATTTCGCCGTAGAAAAGTGACTGCCCCCTTATATCGTGCTTATATTAGGAGGGGGTATAATTTCCCCGTAGAAAAGTGACTGCCCTATTAAATCCTGCTAATTTGAGAAGGGGGTACAATTTCCCGTAGAAAATGACTGCCCTATTAAATCCTACTAATATGAGAAGGGGGTACAATTTCCCTGTAGAAATGTGACTGCCCCCTTATATCCTGCTTATATTAGGAGGGGGTACAAATTCCCCTGAAAAAGTTACGGCCCCCTTAAATCCTGCTTATATTAGGAGGGGGTATAATTTCCCCGTAGAAAAGTGACTGCCCCTTTAAATCCTGCTTATATTAGGAGGGGGTATAATTTCCCCGAAAAAAGTGACTGAACCCTTAAATCCTGCTTATATTAGAAGGGGGTACAAATTCCCCGTAGAAAAGTGACTGCCCAATTAAGTCCTGCTTATACTAGGAGGGGGTACAAATTCCCCGTAGAAAAGTGACTGCCCCCTTAAATCCTGCTAATATTAGGAGGGGGTACAATTTCCCCGTAGAAAAGTGACTGCCCCCTTAAATCCTGCTAATATTAGGAGGGGGTATAATTTCCCCGTAGAAAAGTGACTGCCCCCTTAAATCCTGCTAATATTACGAGGGGGTACAATTTCCCCGTAGAAAAGTGACTGCCCACTTAAATCCTGCTTATATTAGGAGGGGGTATAATTTTCCCGTAGAAAAGTGAATGCCCCTTTAAATCCTGCTCATATTAGGAGGGGGTACAAATTCCCCGTAGAAAAGTGACAGCCCTATTAAATCCTTCTTATATGAGAAGGGGGTACAATTTCCCCGTAGAAAAGTGACTGCCCTTTTAAATCCTGCTAATATGAGAAGGGGGTACAATTTCCCTGTAGAAAAGTGACTGCCTATTAAATCCTGCTAATATGAGAAGGGGGTACAATTTCCCCGTAGAAAAGTGCCTGCCCCCTTATATCCTGCTTATATTAGGAGGGGGTATAATTTCCCCGTAGAAAAGTGACTGCCCCCTTATATCCTGCTTATATTAGGAGGGGGTATAATTTCCCCGTATAAAAGTGACTGCCCCTTAAATCCTGATTATATTAGGAGGGGGTATAATTTCCCCGTAGAAAAGTGACTGCCCCCTTATATCCTGCTTATATTAGGAGGGGGTACAATTTCCGCGTAGAAAAGTGACTGACCTCTCAAATCCTGCTTATATTAGGAGGGGGTACAAATTCCCCGTAGAAAAGTGACTGCCCCCTTAAATACTGCTTATATTAGGAGGGGGTACAATTTCCCCGTAGAAAAGTGACTGCCCCCTTATATCCTCTTTATATTAGGAGGGGGTACAATTTCCGCGTAGAAAAGTGACTGCCCTATTAAATCCTGCTAATATGAGGAGGGGGTACAATTTCCCCGTAGAAAAGTGACTGCCCTATTAAATCCTGCTAATATGAGAAGGGGGTACAATTTCCCCGTAGAAAAGTGACTGCCCCCTTATATCCTGCTTATATTAGGAGGGGGTACAATTTCCCCGTAGAAAAGTGACTCTTTGAAGGGTGGTGGTTACCTGTGGTAACCACGTTTTTTTCACCCCTTTGAGGGGCACAAATAGAAATTGCACTTCAATTTTGAAAATAATGCTAATGGTAATTCTTATACTTATTTTAATATCATTTCTATAAATATCATCAAACCCTGATCGTTCTTTGTCTAGATATGACGTCATCGAATGTGGTTGCTGATGCTAACCACCACACACACACAATTGGCTATACAGAGAGGCACAAAATGCAAGCAATACATAGAGAGACAAAAATGTATTTTATTTGTAGCATTTATTTAGTGCTCAAACAAATTATGGTAATTACTTCACAGGTGGAGATGAAAGTCTGAATTTTGATATTGTTTCACTTAGTTCACAAGAATTATTGAAGGTAATTATAATAATTATACACAAAATTGTATAGCAAGAGATGTAAGAACAATAAACTCTTGCATGTGAAATGAAATCTTGACATTTGTTTACAAGATATGGTGATATTGGCTGATAAACTCACAACAAATCTCTTACTTCGAATGAAAATCTTGAAAGCAGGTCTTACGGTTCATACATAAGGGTACTTGGCATGTACTACATGACCAGATGGTTCGCACAGGGTTTTTTCTTGTACTGCAGTAAGCACATCTCCTTGATGTAGACTTCTTTGGCTGATGAGCATTCTCTGTCAATCGGATTGCCGCATCCACCGATGGCTTTTGTTTTTTGACGGCTACAATTCCTGTGTTCTGCGATCGTGGACTGTCAGATTTCCTTGATGACACTATCTGTTTACTCAGAAGTCCCTGATAAACTGCTCTTCGGAAGTCTTTGTGACTGTACTGCTCCATTTCCAACTCCTTATGAATGATAAAAGCATTCACAACACAGCAATCAACAAAGTGGAAAAACAGCCGGTGCCACCATTTTCTGCTCTTTCTGTCAGTCTCATAGTCTCCTTTGAGACGATCGAAGTTATCTACAAAGTTCATGTGTCTGTTGTAATCATCCAATACTGCAGGGCATGAAACACTGACAGTTGTACCATCTCTCTCTCTGCTTTGAACACTTATAACATTGGTGGGGTCGTGAACAGATGAGAGGAGGTTCACAGCTCGTTTATCCTTCCAACGATACACAGCAATTCCCTCATGACTTACTCTGACATCAAATTCACCCCTCTTCATTGTCCTCTCTGCTTTCAATTCTGGTAAATGTTTTCTGCTTGGATTTATTGTACCAACTGCATAAATTTGCTGTGCTTTCAGTAATACGAATAAACGAAAGGAGGAAAAGTAGTTGTCCATGTAGACAATGTGATTTTTGCCATGTAATTCTTGACATAAATCTGTAACTACGCGTGCACCAAGTTCCTTTTCAGGCTTATTGCCTACTTTTCCTGTATACACTTGGAAACGCAAATTATAATAAGACTCATCGCACAGCATCCAAATTTTATAACCTCTTTTTGTGGGTTTCTTACACATGTACTGTTTCATTACGCTCCTCCCTTTGAATTTCACCATTGACTCATCTACAGCAACTTTTTGATGAGGTTTGTATGACCTTGCAAATGACTCTTCTATCAAATTTAGCAAAGGTCTTACTTTGTACAGTTTATCAAAATTGTCTTCCCCCTTCCTTGGCATCAAATTGTTGTCATTTACATGTAAATGGCTCAATAAAAAACTGAAGCGTTTCACTGTCATTAGGGATGAAATGTAGGAATCATGCAAATCCGGAGAAGACGACCAATAATCTCTATAGCTGGGAAGAACCTTTACGCCCGTAAACAAATTAATGCCAAGAAATACTCTAATTTCTTGTCCACTTGTTGGTACAAAAAGTTTTCCTTTTTGGGTTGCATAAAGGTTTGTGTGAAAAGCAATGTGATCTACCAAATCGTCCGTAAATAGTTCCTGGAACAAGGAATATGGCATAGGATTCTGCAGGTCATGAATATGTTGCGAAACTCCTCCATCTCCGATGAAGTTAGGAACATCAGGCACGGAAGCAGTCTGAGTCCATGTCGGAGTTTGTGGCAGAACTACTGGCACTGAAATGTGAGACGAAGGAACGGGAACACTTTGATTCCGAACAGGCTCGGACTCTTCACTCACACTATCACTGTCACTTTCTCCTGCTGTCATGCACGAAGTGTTATTTGGTTTATAAGTTGGATCGTCGTCTGAATCGGTACAATCATCCAGTTCACTTTCAGGGTCCGAAGGAATGTCTTCAAAGAGAATCTGTTCTATCGTAGTTTTATCAAGATCATTGGATGCCATTTCTGCCTGACACAAAGAAATGTACCTTGTATGTGCTGTGGTTAACGCTGCTAACCACATGCAAAATACAGCATTTCAACAAACAACACGCAACAAAGGCGTTATATACTTATTGCAATCAACAATAGTTCGTGCAGCAAGACGAACCAGACACAAATGTACAACAAAACTTTCCTTACCACTGATTCATTCGTCAAAGTTAATAAATGGCACAAACACCCGAAAACAGCCAACAACGCCAACCACAAGACCGCCGTCTGTTGGCGGTAATCTTTTCAGAATGCAATAACTTTCTTGTGCTGCGATCTATCGGCAAGTATACAAAGTAAATCTGTGGCCAGCAGAACTAACCACATTTGCATGTAGCCTCACACAAATCCAATATATGTGGTTATCGCAACTAACCACTGCCCCTCAACCGGTGCAGTCGCGAGCAAATCCCTGCCCCTGAAAGAGTTAAATCCTGCTTATATTGGGAGGGGGTATAATTTCCCCGTAGAAAAGTGACTGGCCCCTTATATCCTTCTTATATTAGGAGGGGGTATAATTTCCCCGTAGAAAAGTGACAGCCCTATTAAATCCTGCTTATATGAGAAGGGGGTACAATTTCCCCGTAGAAAAGTGACTGGCCTTTTAAATCCTGCTAATATGAGAAGGGGGTACAATTTCCCTGTAGAAAAGTGACTGCCTATTAAATCCTGCTAATATGAGAAGGGGGTACAATTTCCCCGTAGAAAATGACTGCCCTATTAAATCCTACTAATATGAGAAGGGGGTACAATTTCCCTGTAGAAATGTGACTGCCCCCTTATATCCTGCTTATATTAGGAGGGGGTACAAATTCAGTAGGTGAAATGGTAGGTCCTGGGCCTGCCCTTTGACCTACTTTCTCGCCTTAATGGATTGCTCTCGTAAGGCAAGCCTCAAGCGGTGTTGCCAACTTGACCTTGACCTATTTTTGAAATGCCTTACGATATTTTACTGTAAGGGGGCCACCTCTTACTCGTAAGGCAAGCCTCAAGCAGTGTTGCCACCTCCTTTGTTCTGGCTGGATTCTTTGACCTACTTTCTTGCCTTAATGGATTGCTCTCGTAAGGCAAGCCTCAAGCGGTGTTGCCAACTTGCTCTTGACCTACTTTTGAAATGCCTTACGATATTTTACTGTAAGGGCGCCACCTCTTACTCGTAAGGCAAGCCTCAAGCAGTGTTGCCAACTCACTCGAAAAAAAATCACCAAGGTTTTTATCTTGGCCTAACCTAACCTAAAGCAAGAAGCTGGCAACCTTGCTTGAGGCTTGCCTTGCACTGTTGCCAACTCCTCACTCGAAAAGTCGCCAAGGTTTTTATTTGGTCTAATCTAACCTAAAGCAAGAAGCTGGCAACCTTGCTTGAGGCTTGCCTTACAGTGCATAAAGCAATTTGCCAACCTACTGGTATTTTTGCCATAGCTTTTTATAAAAAAAGAGAGAGGAGAGAGAGAGGGGGGGAAGAGTTAAACAACCGACAGTGCTGCCAACACCCCACCTACAGCTTTTTTTTTGGTGTAACCTAACCTAAAGCAAAGAGCTGGCAAGTTTGCTTGAGGCTTGCCTTACAGTGCATAAAGCAATTTTTGCCAACCTACACACACTGGGCGAGGAGAGCCGGCAACAAATATATACTGCCGTAAAAAAGAGGGATAGATGGATTGCAACACAGTATGTGTGTGCGTGTGTGTATATGTAGCATTATTAACTAGAGTGTGTTGGCAACCCACCTGCAACTAAAAAAAATAGAGATGCCAATGTTGCTGTAAGATAAAGAGAGAGAGACCTATCGTGACTTTTGTAAACCTCTCTCGGGGAAAACACGATGTGCCACACACACGTGCGCGCGCTGGCGCCTCTTATTATTTTCGTATTGTGACGCAAACAAACAAATAATAATTGTTGTTTTTTAGGATTCCTGGCCCCTACAACCTCGCCAGGGTGCGTGGTGCCCAACCAAAAAAGTAAAAGGTTCTAACGGTTGTGGTTTCGTACGACCTTCGAATGTAGAATTGATTGACGTGGGGGCGAATCTCTTTCGGAATGTTTTTTAATTCGCACATCTGACTATACATGCTGTTTATTATTAATTTAGCCGTATTCTGTTTGGCGTCTATTTCGAGCAGTTTGCCCAGCGGTAAAATTTTGTTGTTTTTAAATTTTTTGATTTTTTTTACACAAAACCATGATCTTACGAATATATGTGATACGTTAAGCGTATTCTATAAGAAATATATGTGAAAATCAACTTGCGTGCATTTTGTTGGATTCGTAATGCTGCGATAGACCCAAATAGAGAGTTCTGCGCCCGAAAGTGAGGCTCGGTGAGGCTCGCCTTAATGGATTTTTTTTGTAAGGCATGAGCCTTATTTTCTCGCAGTGTTGCCAACACCTTACTCGAAAAAATCACCAAGGTTTTTTTTGGGTCTAACCTAACCTAAAGCAAGGAGCTGGCAACCTTGCTTGAGGCTTGGCTTATAGTGCCTGTGTCTGGATTGGCAAGTGCTTCGTTCTGTTCTCCCCTGTTGCTCTCGCGTGCCGTCGAAGTCACGTCCAAGTTGACTGAATCTGCATGTCCCCTTGTAGTATGGTTGTCACTTTTCTCGCTAGGTGTCAGCCCGAACTTCACCCATTGCGCTCTGGGGCGCAGGCGCATCGCACGGAAGCAGAAGGCAGGCGCCAAACAAACATCACAATGATTTCCATCTATTTACTACTTATATTAAAAATGTAACATGCTATTTTATTATTTACAATTTTTCTATATTCAGTATTATCGATAAAATGTTAAAGTATCACTGAGTTTTACATCGTCAAATCAGTAAATGTTGTCTGTACAAAGTGAAAGTTAGAATATGGTTGCCAAGCGCAGGGTCACAGCGAGTTCAAGCGTGCATCTGTTGTGCCTCTCTGCTCTCCCCTCTGACTCCAAGTCTGTCGCGAATTTGGTCAACGGACGTTGGCTGAGTCCCCGGATGGAATGGTGCTCTAGGTGACATCTCCTGCCGATTCGGACGCGGCCGAAGTCACGTCCAAGTTGTCCGAATCTACATGTCCTCTTGTAGTATGGTTGTCACTTTTCTCGCTAGGTGTCAGCCCCAACTTCATGCACTGCGCTCTGGGGGCGCAGGCGCATCGCACGGAAGATGCCAAACAAACATGACAATGATTTCCACCTATTTATTACTCATATTAAAAACGTAACATGCTATTTTATTATTTAAAATTTTTCTACATTGAGTATTATCGATAAAATGTTAAAGTATAACTGAGTTTTACATCCTCCAATCAGTAAATGTTGTCTGTACAAAGTGAAAGTTAGAATATGGCTGCCAAGCGCAGCGTCACAGCGAGTTCAAGCGTGCATATGTCGCGCCTCTCTGCTCTCTCCTCAGACTCCACGTCTGGTGTGAATTCAGACAACGGAGATTGGCTGAGTCCCCCGGATGGAACGGTGCTCTAGGTGACATCTGCTGCTGATTTGGACGCGGCCAGTACATAAGCTCTATTTTCTTGCAGTGTTGCCAACATCTTACTCGAAAAAATCACCAAGGTTTTTTTCTTGGTCTAACCTAACCTAAAGCAAGGAGCTGGCAACCTTGCTTGAAGCTTGGCTTACAGTGCATAAGCTCTATTTTTTTGCAGTGTTGCCAATATCTTACTCGAAAAAATCACCAAGGTTTTTTTTCTTGGTCTAACTTAACCTAAAGCAAGAAGCTGGCAACCTTGCTTGAGGCTTAGCTTACAGTACATAAGCTCTATTTTCTTGCAGTGTTGCCAACTCCTACCTATATTTTTTTTACTTAGCAAGGGCTTACACTGGCATAACATACATATACTGGGCAAGGAGAGCCGGCAACAAATATATACTGCCGTAAAAGAGAGAGAGATGGATGGATAGATAGCAACACAGTATGTGTGTGCGTGTGTGTGTATAATATGTAGTATTATTGACTAGAGTGTGTTGACAACCCACCTACAACTAAAAAAAAGATAGATATGCCAATGTTGCTGTAAGATGAAGAGAGAGAGAGAGACCGAGGGCCAATGTTTATATATATCGTGATTTTTGTAAACCTCTCTCGGGGGAACGATGTGCCACATACGCGCGCGCGCGTGCCTCTTATTATTTCCGTATTGTGATGCAAACAAACAAATAATAATTGTTGTTTTTTAGGATTTCTGGCCCCTATAACCTCGCCAGGGTGCGTGGTGCCCAACCAAAAAAGTAAAAAGTTCTCTAACGGCTGCGGTTGTAGATAACCATACCTCTGTAGAGTTTCACGTGTTTTTTTTTCTCCCAAACTTCCATGAAACTCTACAGAGGACCTCTGTAATGCATGCAACATGTACTAACGACTCTAGTGTTATTTGATGTTGTAATATTTTGGATATAGAGTTTTATTGTGAGATAGATAAAAATAATTATGTTTATTATAATATTTTCTTGATAAAGATAGAGAATATATATGTGTGTGTTACAAATAAAGTTGCATGCTTATTTTTTCTAGTGTGTGTATGTATGTGTATGTGTGTTTTTGATGTTCGACAGTATCTGAAACGATAAAAAAGAATTTTATTGTTAATTTTCTTATGTAAAACAACAACAACAAAATTTTTGTGCTATAGTGCAAAAACTGATGAGAAAAAAGATATTGTAACTGATAACTGATGAAATTGATATTGTAACTGATTTTGTCACGTCGAATTTCATGTGACTTCCTGACGTCAACTTCTGCATGCACTGGTAACCGTGAAAGTGAATCGGTACCTGCAGATTTTTCAAGATCTTCGCTTTGTACTTGAGTGCGTAGTTGGTTTTGTATTCCACGATCGGCATTCTCAACTCCATGCTCTGGATGATGCATTTTGCTGCTTCGGGTAAAGTGTTGGCTATTGGCGTGCTGTCTGCGTTCAAGTTGGTGTATCGCATTAGTGTGTTGTTGTTGTTGGCTACTCTTCGAAATGTGACCCCCAATTCTTTTTTTACATGATCTTCTTGTAGTCCGAGAAGAATCCCGGCAGCAGATGCATGGGAAAGAGCACTGTGTGACTTCCTGTTTCAATTTAACTTCGTGCTGAGCGAGTTACTGACTGAGCTAGAAGGAAAGAGAGTCAGATTAATCGTAGCGCGCTTAAACTTGGTATGGGTATTTTCTATTATCATAAAATGTTTTTTTGAAGTCAAAATCACGGTCTGTTTTGCTATATTTTTTACTGTTTTCGAGATATGGTCTATTAAAGTTAAATTTTGGGAGTGGGCCAACATGGTTCGCAGACAACAACTATTGAAAACATCATACACAGGTAGCTTATACCGTGTGTTTTTGGTTAAGCTTTTTGATTTTTTAATTGTTTTTGCTCTATCTCTAACTGTTCTCGAGATGTGGTCCACTGACGAAATTTCGGGGGTTGTTCATATTAGTCGTAGCGTGCTCAAACTTGGTATGGGTATTCTCTACTATCATAAAATGCTTTTTTGAAGTCAAAATCACAGTCTGTTTTGCTTTATCTCTTACTGTTTTCGAGATATTAAATTTTTTCTATTAAGGAAACCTAGGGGGGGGGATAAATTTTGTTCTATGACGACCTATACCAAATTTTGGTAGAGGAAGACAGAGGACACCGAGACGATGTTAACGCAAGAAACCTCATGTCTCTACGTCTATTTGTTCGAAAATTACGAAGTCTAGAATTTTTTGGAAGTTGGCTCACCTCTTGACTTAGGACCACCAAACTTGGTATTCGTAATCTACATTACCTAAATCGACAAGGGGATTGCTATTTTTGCTCTATCTCTTACTGTTTTCGAGATATTTGAGGGTTTTTTTTTATTGAAAATTTTCGGAGGAGGAAAGTGGGCGCCATCATATGCAGTCCCCGAAATGAGATGGATGAGGCTTATGAACCTCGACCTATACAGTTGTACAATCTGGCAATGAATGGATGTTTTTTTTTGTTTTTTTTTATTAAACATAGCAGTGTGTTTTTGCTTATTTTAATATCAGGCAACAATGTTAGAAAGTGGTCCCCAAGAATACAATTTAAAATTAGTAATGTGATATGAATTTTTTTTACTTGAGTGTATTTGAATATGAAAGTGAGGTATTTTGAATAATTGAGGAGAACAATCACAAATAAGCTTGCAACGGTATTGGGAGGGGTCACGAGTTCAAACTTCAGACGATTTCTGTTAATCTGCTAAGGCGATATCAGTACGAAAATTTGTAAAAAAGAATAGGCAATTTTGGCTAATGGCAACGATGAGGATGAATAATGATAATTATGATGAAATTGATGTGTGTGGCACTTGGAAAACAAAACTTCAAAGTGTATTGCACCAACAGCTACCCCCTCACCAAATACAAGGCAGTTAACAGAGGTGTATATTTGTTGGTTTACGAGTCTGAGGGCTTAAGTTAGTATGTTCACTATAGCTATACATATTAAAAAAGAAATGACCTGAGCAATAAAATATAACAATACCGATCCTGACTTTTTTTGTCGGATGACGTAGTGGTAATGTTGTTGCAATCACACCTCTGATGGCGTATAGACTTAAATGTTTTGCATAACATGAAATACTGTTAATGGGAATGTGTTGTTTCTAATGTTCAATATAGAAAGCAGATAACAAGAAAAAGAAGAAAAGAAATGTTGCAGGTAGATACGGAGCCTCAACCCAAACACATATATGATCAGACAGGATGTCAATAATGTATTCATAACTAACATGTGATTAATTCAAAAAATTGAAACAGTACAGTGGGGAAAGTGCCAACTAACTAACTCTCTAGGCTTTTTAAACCCGAAGAGAGCAAAATACAAGCACAAGCGTAAATAATTAAATAAGTTACAAGGGGTTCGAATTTTTTGATCTAGGTATGGATGCAGACAGGTACTAAGTTTTGTGTGTGAACACAATTGATAATGGAAAATCCTCTTCAATATAATAACATAGTGGTAATGTGTGTTTTGCCTTGTTCCTATCGATAACACAGGCAACACAGGTATTCCATCTCCCCCTATTTTTGAGCAAGTTCTATATACTTTTTCCACCCCCTACCGATTTTTTAGGTTCATCTCAATTTTGTCCTCTCCATCTTCGTCTTGGTCTTCCTACAGGTCTCTTAAGTGGAGTTTCGATATTTTCGACACCGTCATTTGCGACACTAAGGCAAAAAACAGGTTTTTTCCCGTCATAAGGGACACTGCTTGGATTCCCCCCCCCCCACGATTTCTAATTAGTTTACCAGAATTAGCGACATTTGCGTACGTGCAGCAGCAATAGTGTCTCTGAAGAAAGTATTTCCCGAGGCTCAGATCAGTGCTTGTAATTTTCACTTTAACAAATGTTTGTGGCGAAAGGCGTAGGAGTTGGGACTGACAAACGATTACAAAACAGATCCAGACGTGCGGCTGTGTATAAGAATGTGTTCAGCTCTGGCTTACCCCCCTGTGCTGACGTCGATGATAGATGGCTGTGTGTGTGATGGAAGATGCACCAAACCACGACATATTGAGAATTTTTTTAGATTATTTCGTTGAATAGTGGATGAATAACTCTGATTTCAACATATCCGTGTGGAACAACTCCCAACAGCGGTACAGGACTAACAATACAGTCGAGAGATGGAACCATACAGTTATGACGGAAAAGTCAAGTCCTAACGTGTACTAATTAGTGAAGACTTTAGATTAGAAGCTGTGTACAACGATTACTTAAGTGTGAGGAAGGCCTTGAATCTTAAAGGGAAACGTAGACGACGTCAGTGCATTACATTAGATGAGAGAATACAAAGAGCGTTTGCCGACTATGAAATGTATAGAGATCTTAAGTGTTTTTGAGGAGAATGGCATACGTTCAGAAATTAGAATCAAAATAGTAAGATGCTGATTCAACTACAAGAGAAACTACGCATTCTACATTTCTACATTGACAAGGGATTGCAGTCTTCTCCTATACCCACATGGGATCTAAACAATCAGTTATTGACAAAGGATAAATACATCCAGCTTTTAAACACCCAGCTTCAATGATGCCATTGTGAAGGAAAACTAATAAAGGTTTTAAAAAACACACAAGCTTCCATGATGCTGTCAGTCCTAAGCCTGGGAAAAGTGTGACTGGAAGCTATTTGCACTTTGTGTCACAGATGACGATGTCGCAAATGTCATGGAATATATTTTCCATAGTGTGTCGCATATGACGGCAGAAATGCTAGTGTCGCATACGACGGTGTCGCAAATGTCGTGGATTCCTCTTAAGTAGGATTAATTCAGGAAATGCATGTTACTTCTCTCTTTATAAACTTTTAACTTCTAGTTTAATATCTAAGAAACTAGAAGTTAAAATATACAAAACAGTAATTTTGCCTGTAGTATTATATGGGTGTGAAACTTGGTCTCTTATATTGAAAGATGATCATAAATTGAGAGTATTTGAAAATAAGATCCTTAGGAAAATATTTCAGTCTAAAAGGGATAAAGAAACAAGTGAATGGCGAAGGTTACATAATTTAGAAGTACGTAATTTATGTTTGTTTCCAAAATATTATTAGATTGATGATTAAATCACAAAGACCTAGGTGGGCACGAATGAGGAAAGAATAAAGGAGAGTTTACAGGAGTCTTGTTGGGGAAAACCTGATGGTAAGAGACCAAAACGAAGATGGAGGCGAACCTAAAAAGAAATCGGTAAAGATGGAATGGAATATATAAATCTTGCTCAGGATAAGGACAAATGGAAAAACTATATTGTTGCAGCCATGAATTTTCGGATTCAAGAAGGCTAGAGAGTTAGTTAGTTAATTGATATTCAATGTAATATAATTTAACATATTTCAGAAACCAAAAGGCAGCAACATGGTACTCATATTGACAAGGGAATTCCTACAAAACTTTTTTTTTTTTTTGTCGTATTCGTCCAGAATCGCGTCTATCTCTCTCGTTCTTATATAAACGTTTCAACGTTCCATCGGATGCATCAGCATCGTTTAACGAAACGTTTCGACGTTTGTTAACGTATTAACAAATGTCGAAACGTTTCGTTAAACGATGCTGATGCATCCGATGGAACGTTGAAACGTTTATATAAGAACGAGAGAGATAGACGCGATTCTGGACGAATACGACAAAAAAAAAATAAGTTTTGTAGGAATTCCCTTGTCAATATGAGTACCATGTTGCTGCCTTTTGGTTTCTGAAATATGTTAAATTATATTACATTGAATATCAATTAACTAACTAACTCTCTAGCCTTCTTGAATCCGAAAATTCATGGCTGCAACAATATAGTTTTTCCATTTGTCCTTATCCTGAGCAAGATTTATATATTCCATTCCATCTTTACCGATTTCTTTTTAGGTTCGCCTCCATCTTCGTTTTGGTCTCTTACCATCAGGTTTTCCCCAACAAGACTCCTGTAAACTCTCCTTTATTCTTTCCTCATTCGTGCCCACCTAGGTCTTTGTGATTTAATCATCAATCTAATAATATTTTGGAAACAAACATAAATTACGTACTTCTAAATTATGTAACCTTCGCCATTCACTTGTTTCTTTATCCCTTTTAGACTGAAATATTTTCCTAAGGATCTTATTTTCAAATACTCTCAATTTATGATCATCTTTCAATATAAGAGACCAAGTTTCACACCCATATAATACTACAGGCAAAATTACTGTTTTGTATATTTTAACTTCTAGTTTCTTAGATATTAAACTAGAAGTTAAAAGTTTATAAAGAGAGAAGTAACATGCATTTCCTGAATTAATCCTACTTAAGAGGAATCCACGACATTTGCGACACCGTCGTATGCGACACTAGCATTTCTGCCGTCATATGCGACACACTATGGAAAATATATTCCATGACATTTGCGACATCGTCATCTGTGACACAAAGTGCAAATAGCTTCCAGTCACACTTTTCCCAGGCTTAGGACTGACAGCATCATGGAAGCTTGTGTGTTTTTTAAAACCTTTATTAGTTTTCCTTCACAATGGCATCATTGAAGCTGGGTGTTTAAAAGCTGGATGTATTTATCCTTTGTCAATAACTGATTGTTTAGATCCCATGTGGGTATAGGAGAAGACTGCAATCCCTTGTCAATGTAGAAATGTAGAATGCGTAGTTTCTCTTGTAGTTGAATCAGCATCTTACTATTTTGATTCTAATTTCTGAACGTATGCCATTCTCCTCAAAAACACTTAAGATCTCTATACATTTCATAGTCGGCAAACGCTCTTTGTATTCTCTCATCTAATGTAATGCACTGACGTCGTCTACGTTTCCCTTTAAGATTCAAGGCCTTCCTCACACTTAAGTAATCGTTGTACACAGCTTCTAATCTAAAGTCTTCACTAATTAGTACACGTTAGGACTTGACTTTTCCGTCATAACTGTATGGTTCCATCTCTCGACTGTATTGTTAGTCCTGTACCGCTGTTGGGAGTTGTTCCACACGGATATGTTGAAATCAGAGTTATTCATCCACTATTCAACGAAATAATCTAAAAAAATTCTCAATATGTCGTGGTTTGGTGCATCTTCCATCACACACACAGCCATCTATCATCGACGTCAGCACAGGGGGGTAAGCCAGAGCTGAACACATTCTTATACACAGCCGCACGTCTGGATCTGTTTTGTAATCGTTTGTCAGTCCCAACTCCTACGCCTTTCGCCACAAACATTTGTTAAAGTGAAAATTACAAGCACTGATCTGAGCCTCGGGAAATACTTTCTTCAGAGACACTATTGCTGCTGCACGTACGCAAATGTCGCTAATTCTGGTAAACTAATTAGAAATCGTGGGGGGGGGGGGAATCCAAGCAGTGTCCCTTATGACGGGAAAAAACCTGTTTTTTGCCTTAGTGTCGCAAATGACGGTGTCGAAAATATCGAAACTCCACTTAAGAGACCTGTAGGAAGACCAAGACGAAGATGGAGAGGACAAAATTGAGATGAACCTAAAAAATCGGTAGGGGGTGGAAAAAGTATATAGAACTTGCTCAAAAATAGGGGGAGATGGAATACCTGTGTTGCCTGTGTTATCGATAGGAACAAGGCAAAACACACATTACCACTATGTTATTATATTGAAGAGGATTTTCCATTATCAATTGTGTTCACACACAAAACTTAGTACCTGTCTGCATCCATACCTAGATCAAAAAATTCGAACCCCTTGTAACTTATTTAATTATTTACGCTTGTGCTTGTATTTTGCTCTCTTCGGGTTTAAAAAGCCTAGAGAGTTAGTTAGTTGGCACTTTCCCCACTGTACTGTTTCAATTTTTTGAATTAATCACATGTTAGTTATGAATACATTATTGACATCCTGTCTGATCATATATGTGTTTGGGTTGAGGCTCCGTATCTACCTGCAACATTTCTTTTCTTCTTTTTCTTGTTATCTGCTTTCTATATTGAACATTAGAAACAACACATTCCCATTAACAGTATTTCATGTTATGCAAAACATTTAAGTCTATACGCCATCAGAGGTGTGATTGCAACAACATTACCACTACGTCATCCGACAAAAAAAGTCAGGATCGGTATTGTTATATTTTATTGCTCAGGTCATTTCTTTTTTAATATGTATAGCTATAGTGAACATACTAACTTAAGCCCTCAGACTCGTAAACCAACAAATATACACCTCTGTTAACTGCCTTGTATTTGGTGAGGGGGTAGCTGTTGGTGCAATACACTTTGAAGTTTTGTTTTCCAAGTGCCACACACATCAATTTCATCATAATTATCATTATTCATCCTCATCGTTGCCATTAGCCAAAATTGCCTATTCTTTTTTACAAATTTTCGTACTGATATCGCCTTAGCAGATTAACAGAAATCGTCTGAAGTTTGAACTCGTGACCCCTCCCAATACCGTTGCAAGCTTATTTGTGATTGTTCTCCTCAATTATTCAAAATACCTCACTTTCATATTCAAATACACTCAAGTAAAAAAAATTCATATCACATTACTAATTTTAAATTGTATTCTTGGGGACCACTTTCTAACATTGTTGCCTGATATTAAAATAAGCAAAAACACACTGCTATGTTTAATAAAAAAAAACAAAAAAAAACATCCATTCATTGCCAGATTGTACAACTGTATAGGTCGAGGTTCATAAGCCTCATCCATCTCATTTCGGGGACTGCATATGATGGCGCCCACTTTCCTCCTCCGAAAATTTTCAATAAAAAAAAACCCTCAAATATCTCGAAAACAGTAAGAGATAGAGCAAAAATAGCAATCCCCTTGTCGATTTAGGTAATGTAGATTACGAATACCAAGTTTGGTGGTCCTAAGTCAAGAGGTGAGCCAACTTCCAAAAAATTCTAGACTTCGTAATTTTCGAACAAATAGACGTAGAGACATGAGGTTTCTTGCGTTAACATCGTCTCGGTGTCCTCTGTCTTCCTCTACCAAAATTTGGTATAGGTCGTCATAGAACAAAATTTATCCCCCCCCCCCCTAGGTTTCCTTAATAGAAAAAATTTAATATCTCGAAAACAGTAAGAGATAAAGCAAAACAGACTGTGATTTTGACTTCAAAAAAGCATTTTATGATAGTAGAGAATACCCATACCAAGTTTGAGCACGCTACGACTAATATGAACAACCCCCGAAATTTCGTCAGTGGACCACATCTCGAGAACAGTTAGAGATAGAGCAAAAACAATTAAAAAATCAAAAAGCTTAACCAAAAACACACGGTATAAGCTACCTGTGTATGATGTTTTCAATAGTTGTTGTCTGCGAACCATGTTGGCCCACTCCCAAAATTTAACTTTAATAGACCATATCTCGAAAACAGTAAAAAATATAGCAAAACAGACCGTGATTTTGACTTCAAAAAAACATTTTATGATAATAGAAAATACCCATACCAAGTTTAAGCGCGCTACGATTAATCTGACTCTCTTTCCTTCTAGCTCAGTCAGTAACTCGCTCAGCACGAAGTTAAATTGAAACAGGAAGTCACACAGTGCTCTTTCCCATGCATCTGCTGCCGGGATTCTTCTCGGACTACAAGAAGATCATGTAAAAAAAGAATTGGGGGTCACATTTCGAAGAGTAGCCAACAACAACAACACACTAATGCGATACACCAACTTGAACGCAGACAGCACGCCAATAGCCAACACTTTACCCGAAGCAGCAAAATGCATCATCCAGAGCATGGAGTTGAGAATGCCGATCGTGGAATACAAAACCAACTACGCACTCAAGTACAAAGCGAAGATCTTGAAAAATCTGCAGGTACCGATTCACTTTCACGGTTACCAGTGCATGCAGAAGTTGACGTCAGGAAGTCACATGAAATTCGACGTGACAAAATCAGTTACAATATCAATTTCATCAGTTATCAGTTACAATATCTTTTTTCTCATCAGTTTTTGCACTATAGCACAAAAAGTTTGTTGTTGTTGTTTTACATAAGAAAATTAACAATAAAATTCTTTTTTATCGTTTCAGATACTGTCGAACATCAAAAACACACATACACATACATACACACACTAGAAAAAATAAGCATGCAACTTTATTTGTAACACACACATATATATTCTCTATCTTTATCAAGAAAATATTATAATAAACATAATTATTTTTATCTATCTCACAATAAAACTCTATATCCAAAATATTACAACATCAAATAACACTAGAGTCGTTAGTACATGTTGCATGCATTACAGAGGTCCTCTGTAGAGTTTCATGGAAGTTTGGGAGAAAAAAAAACACGTGAAACTCTACAGAGGTATGGTTATCTACAACCGCAGCCGTTAGAGAACTTTTTACTTTTTTGGTTGGGCACCACGCACCCTGGCGAGGTTATAGGGGCCAGAAATCCTAAAAAACAACAATTATTATTTGTTTGTTTGCATCACAATACGGAAATAATAAGAGGCACGCGCGCGCGCGTATGTGGCACATCGTTCCCCCGAGAGAGGTTTACAAAAATCACGATATATATAAACATTGGCCCTCGGTCTCTCTCTCTCTCTTCATCTTACAGCAACATTGGCATATCTATCTTTTTTTTAGTTGTAGGTGGGTTGTCAACACACTCTAGTCAATAATACTACATATTATACACACACACGCACACACATACTGTGTTGCTATCTATCCATCCATCTCTCTCTCTTTTACGGCAGTATATATTTGTTGCCGGCTCTCCTTGCCCAGTATATGTATGTTATGCCAGTGTAAGCCCTTGCTAAGTAAAAAAAATATAGGTAGGAGTTGGCAACACTGCAAGAAAATAGAGCTTATGTACTGTAAGCTAAGCCTCAAGCAAGGTTGCCAGCTTCTTGCTTTAGGTTAAGTTAGACCAAGAAAAAAAACCTTGGTGATTTTTTCGAGTAAGATATTGGCAACACTGCAAAAAAATAGAGCTTATGCACTGTAAGCCAAGCTTCAAGCAAGGTTGCCAGCTCCTTGCTTTAGGTTAGGTTAGACCAAGAAAAAAACCTTGGTGATTTTTTCGAGTAAGATGTTGGCAACACTGCAAGAAAATAGAGCTTATGTACTGGCCGCGTCCAAATCAGCAGCAGATGTCACCTAGAGCACCGTTCCATCCGGGGGACTCAGCCAATCTCCGTTGTCTGAATTCACACCAGACGTGGAGTCTGAGGAGAGAGCAGAGAGGCGCGACATATGCACGCTTGAACTCGCTGTGACGCTGCGCTTGGCAGCCATATTCTAACTTTCACTTTGTACAGACAACATTTACTGATTGGAGGATGTAAAACTCAGTTATACTTTAACATTTTATCGATAATACTCAATGTAGAAAAATTTTAAATAATAAAATAGCATGTTACGTTTTTAATATGAGTAATAAATAGGTGGAAATCATTGTCATGTTTGTTTGGCATCTTCCGTGCGATGCGCCTGCGCCCCCAGAGCGCAGTGCATGAAGTTGGGGCTGACACCTAGCGAGAAAAGTGACAACCATACTACAAGAGGACATGTAGATTCGGACAACTTGGACGTGACTTCGGCCGCGTCCGAATCGGCAGGAGATGTCACCTAGAGCACCATTCCATCCGGGGACTCAGCCAACGTCCGTTGACCAAATTCGCGACAGACTTGGAGTCAGAGGGGAGAGCAGAGAGGCACAACAGATGCACGCTTGAACTCGCTGTGACCCTGCGCTTGGCAACCATATTCTAACTTTCACTTTGTACAGACAACATTTACTGATTTGACGATGTAAAACTCAGTGATACTTTAACATTTTATCGATAATACTGAATATAGAAAAATTGTAAATAATAAAATAGCATGTTACATTTTTAATATAAGTAGTAAATAGATGGAAATCATTGTGATGTTTGTTTGGCGCCTGCCTTCTGCTTCCGTGCGATGCGCCTGCGCCCCAGAGCGCAATGGGTGAAGTTCGGGCTGACACCTAGCGAGAAAAGTGACAACCATACTACAAGGGGACATGCAGATTCAGTCAACTTGGACGTGACTTCGACGGCACGCGAGAGCAACAGGGGAGAACAGAACGAAGCACTTGCCAATCCAGACACAGGCACTATAAGCCAAGCCTCAAGCAAGGTTGCCAGCTCCTTGCTTTAGGTTAGGTTAGACCCAAAAAAAAAACCTTGGTGATTCTTTCGAGTAAGGTGTTGGCAACACTGCGAGAAAATAAGGCTCATGCCTTACAAAAAAAATCCATTAAGGCGAGCCTCACCGAGCCTCACTTTCGGGCGCAGAACTCTCTATTTGGGTCTATCGCAGCATTACGAATCCAACAAAATGCACGCAAGTTGATTTTCACATATATTTCTTATAGAATACGCTTAACGTATCACATATATTCGTAAGATCATGGTTTTGTGTAAAAAAAATCAAAAAATTTAAAAACAACAAAATTTTACCGCTGGGCAAACTGCTCGAAATAGACGCCAAACAGAATACGGCTAAATTAATAATAAACAGCATGTATAGTCAGATGTGCGAATTAAAAAACATTCCGAAAGAGATTCGCCCCCACGTCAATCAATTCTACATTCGAAGGTCGTACGAAACCGCAACCGTTAGAACCTTTTACTTTTTTGGTTGGGCACCACGCACCCTGGCGAGGTTGTAGGGGCCAGGAATCCTAAAAAACAACAATTATTATTTGTTTGTTTGCGTCACAATACGAAAATAATAAGAGGCGCCAGCGCGCGCACGTGTGTGTGGCACATCGTGTTTTCCCCGAGAGAGGTTTACAAAAGTCACGATAGGTCTCTCTCTCTTTATCTTACAGCAACATTGGCATCTCTATTTTTTTTAGTTGCAGGTGGGTTGCCAACACACTCTAGTTAATAATGCTACATATACACACACGCACACACATACTGTGTTGCCATCCATCTATCCCTCTTTTTTACGGCAGTATATATTTGTTGCCGGCTCTCCTCGCCCAGTGTGTGTAGGTTGGCAAAAATTGCTTTATGCACTGTAAGGCAAGCCTCAAGCAAACTTGCCAGCTCTTTGCTTTAGGTTAGGTTACACCAAAAAAAAAAGCTGTAGGTGGGGTGTTGGCAGCACTGTCGGTTGTTTAACTCTTCCCCCCCTCTCTCTCTCCTCTCTCTTTTTTTATAAAAAGCTATGGCAAAAATACCAGTAGGTTGGCAAATTGCTTTATGCACTGTAAGGCAAGCCTCAAGCAAGGTTGCCAGCTTCTTGCTTTAGGTTAGATTAGACCAAATAAAAACCTTGGCGACTTTTCGAGTGAGGAGTTGGCAACAGTGCAAGGCAAGCCTCAAGCAAGGTTGCCAGCTTCTTGCTTTAGGTTAGGTTAGGCCAAGATAAAAACCTTGGTGATTTTTTTTCGAGTGAGTTGGCAACACTGCTTGAGGCTTGCCTTACGAGTAAGAGGTGGCGCCCTTACAGTAAAATATCGTAAGGCATTTCAAAAGTAGGTCAAGAGCAAGTTGGCAACACCGCTTGAGGCTTGCCTTACGAGAGCAATCCATTAAGGCAAGAAAGTAGGTCAAAGAATCCAGCCAGAACAAAGGAGGTGGCAACACTGCTTGAGGCTTGCCTTACGAGTAAGAGGTGGCCCCCTTACAGTAAAATATCGTAAGGCATTTCAAAAATAGGTCAAGGTCAAGTAGTAGATAGTAAATATGCCTTTGACTGCAACTTTGATTTCTTGACCAAACGACCACAAAAACCTCAAAAACCCACTTTCTCTCCCCGTTTCGCGCCTCATTTATTACGCTGACGATGTTTCACGGCGCAGAAAAGCAGTGATGAGTGAAAGATGAGCTCTCATCCTCTCATCCTCTCATCTTCTCATCCTCTCATCCTCTCATCTTCTTATTTTCTTATCCTCTCATCTTCTCATCCTCTCATCTTATGCATCTTATCGTAATCTTCCAAGTCTCGAGGACACCAATGTTTGTATATCGTGACCTTTGTAAACCTCTCTCGGGAACGATGTGCCACACACGCGCGCGCGCGCCTCATTTATTACGCTGACGATGTTTCGCAACGAAGAAAACGGCACCAAAACATCAAAAATTCATTTTACTCATTTGGCGTTCGCCAAAACCTCAAAAGTCCCGGTCAAATGTTTGTATATCGTGACCTTTGTAAACCTCTCTCGGGAACGATGTGCCACATACGCGTGCGCGCGCCTCATTTATTACGCTAGGACATTGACTATAGTGCTTATTGTGTTTTAGTTTACTGCGTGTTTCGAGCTTCGAAGCGACGACTACAAATTCTCCTCCCTTTGGGGAGGACTATGCCCCGAGAAGCAAGATATCATTATTTCAAATGCTGGCCTGTTGCATGTTTCGAGTTTCCGAAACAACCCACCTGGCAGGCTATCAATCATCCAACCTGCGTGGAAATTCTCCCCTCGCAACTCTATGCCCGAGAAGCGAGATATCATCATTTCTGAAATGCTGGCCTGTTGCGTGTTTCGAGCTTCGAAACGACCCACCTGGCAGACTATCAATCATCCAACCTGCGTGGAAATTCTCTTCTCGCAACTCTATACCCCGGATATCATCATCCGGCCTATTGTGTGCCTCGAGCCTCGAAGCGACTCACCTGAAAGGCCATCAATTACCCGGCCTGCGTGGAAATTCTCTTCTCGCAACTCTACCCCGTGATATTATCATCCGGTCGGCCTGCTGCGTGTTTCGTGCCTCGAAGCGATTGCAGGTCATCACCCCACCAAAGAAGGGGTGGTCCTGTGGGGTGGGGATTCCTATATAAACGTAGCAGTTTTCTTCCTATCATAGTGAACGTCAATCGTGGCAGTTCAGTATTTTTTAATTTGTTTGTCTGGCAGTATACATACTGTTTGACCAGCGAACCGAGAGCTCCAGTTGGCAAAGTGCCAAGAAAAAGGGGAAGTTGGCGATAGGAAGGCAGGCGCGAGAACGCCGCTCCCAGTTGCAGGTTGAACAGTGTTACCAATCTGCGAGGATGCTTATCCACCAGAACATAGATAACGAAAACCGAGGGACATGCACAACTATGCTGTTTGCCAATTTTAGTTTCACTGTTGGTATTGAAGAGTTGAATCTCGATTAGTGTTATTGTGCTATGCTATTTTTTTATATATAATATAAAGACCTTGGGAGTAAAACGTCGCAGTGAATGAATGGATGTCTAAACACTGCAGGCAAAAGTGACGACAGCGCTTTACGGAAAAACAGGTGGTGGCCATGGATGTTCGCAGGATTTTTTCCAGGGAGGGGCAAGGAAGGTTTTTTTCAGGGGGGGGGGCAAACAAGGCATATTTTCTCCAACTTCCGGATGCCCATAGTGGTGGCTCGAAACGAGATACGGGTCCAGTCGGCTTCCTCTGGGGTTGGGTCAAAGATGCCGAACTGGTGCTACGTTCAAGACTTCAGCTTTTGCAAAGATGCCTCTCCACGGCGAGAACACTTCCAATATCTTGTGACAATATTCTCCGGTTGGCAACATTGCTCTCTTTCCCCACGTGACACTCGCGCTGCTCGCGTTTCAGAGAAGCGGTTCCGCAAACTCCCCCCCCAATTTACGACTGGACTCTTCTACTTCGGGCATGCGCAGAAAACTCGAGAGCTCTCGGATTGCTGGTCAAACAGTACATACATATCATCGTGGAAGTTTTTTAGTGAGCTACAAGTTTTATTTTGAAGTCTCTCTATCTCTCTTGAAAAGTGAACGTCAATCGTGGCAGTTCAGTATTTTTTAATTTGTTTGTCTAGCAGTATACATACATACATATCATCGTGGAAGTTTTTTTTAGTGAGCTACAAGTTTTTTGAAGTCTCTCTATCTCTCTTGAAAGGTAAGTTTTTATTTTTTTCATGATATATTTATATTTTGTTTTGCGTCTGACACACACATATTCAAGAGGAGTCATAAAAAATTGACACACACACTTACATGTCGCATATTTTTTACCTCCTACAACAGTGCACACACACACACACACACACACACACACACACACACACACACACACACACACACACACACATATACACATATACTGTTCGCGTCTATAGAGGAGCCCAAGTTAAGAGTTCAGTATGGGCTGTTATGGGCTTTTACTTTTGAGATCCCCATCCCTATTCTGCCAGAAACAAAAGTTATTAACATGCGAAGAGAAAATAATAAATATGCAAAAAGGAGAGGAAATGTAAGGTTTTGATGCTCTATACCTTCTATTACAATTCAGAACATTCAAAAATGCGCTTTCCTTTCTTATGTTAAGCGCGATTTGGGGAGTCAAAAATAACAGCCATCCCCCTGTTGCCACTCGCTGCAAACACGTGTTGGGAAGAGGGAAGGGGGTGGGGAATGGCCAGGCAAAAGTTCGTGAATAGGCTTCCGTCTTGGGGCCAGGTCAAGAAATTTATTATTTGTGTGTGGGCTTTCTTGTTTTGGGGAATTTTTCTCTGAAAACAGGCATATTGTATGCATTGGTGGATCTAGCGGGAATACCCCCGGTTTACTTGCTCTTCCCAAAGGATGACTAACTATTATAAAAAGTTAGATAGTATTATATTAAAAGAACATAAAATGATCGAGCAGTTTTTTTCCAGTTAGTAAAGTTTGACACAAATGCATAAATAGGGAATAGATTTATGAGATACCTAAGTAAATTTAATCTGGAACTTGTTGTTTGAAAAGGCAATAAACGTTAACTGATGGATACAAAGCGAGAGCATTTTAGATTGAATATTTCCAATGTCTGTCTTTCTTTCTATTATTATTGTTTACACAAATACAACAGAACTTCATCTATTTCACACCTCTAGTTTTTTGATTAATTGAGTTTTAAATTCACTTTTCTGCACAGATATGTTAATTGGGACTGGACGGACTTACGGTTTTTATGTGAGATACGAACCTTTAAATGCCTCCACAGGGTATGGAACTCTAATCCCTTAATTAAAATGCGACGACCGGGTTTTTTTTGGTGTATGCCGGTATTATAATGAACACTGTTCTGTTTCAAATGAGACAGTGCACCGAAAAATGTGAAAGAGGCCTCCCCGATGGCGCAGTTGTAACGTTGTCGCCTTTATGTGCATAAAGGAAAGAAAAACACTGTGATAAAATAGAGAGCAACACGTATAAAAAGTATATTCGGAAACAGTTATTTTCAAATCTTCCTCCACGGACCGTTATTATTGTGGACCAACAGCTGCAAGAATGAACAGCTTCCCTCCAAGTCATGCATTCTTGTATGTTCCAGTCAAAGCAAACTATTGTAGGTGCCAGCACCCATGTTGTGACCCCACACTTTTGATGGGCAATTGTTCTCCCATATTTAAATATAAGGGGAATTTGATGCTGAACGTGCTGCTATTACATTAAATTGCAAGTTTAATTTCATCTTAACATCGGAAATTATATCGGAACATCAGTGTTGTGAAACTAAGAATTTTAATAAGACGATCGTCAATAACAGAAAAGATATCGGATCTAAAAATAGCATTAAATTTGCACAGCACTTGTTTACGTCACTTTGAATTTTCACAATTTAAGTGTTTTATTCTTCTGAATCTGGTAAAGAATAATACATAATAATTCCACGCAACTGCACTTTTTTTTATAGCTAGTTGTTATTAATACCCGACTTATTTTTTATCGTGATATCATATTTTTCCTCATAGCTAGTAAATATAGTTCTCTATTTTATACATACACATTTATTGAGAAGAATAGTTATTACAAGAAATATGTTACATTTTGTTTCATATCTCGCAACCTCTAGGATTTTCTTATTTACAGGAATTATAATCTTAAAAGGACGAAAATACGAGGGGGAAATGTCTGCTTCATACAAAGAAAACATATGTTAATATTAAGTTATAGGATAGGGCATAGTGTATAATAATAAATATTATGCGCTTATCCACTTAATACATTTTCTTTTTTTTTTGTAATTTAGGTAGTTTCCCCGATTCCTACTCTCGCCGTTGAATTGCACATACTCGCAAGTTGCAACAAGAGGAAACATAAAACCGTAGTGCAGAAATCTATTTTTTTTTTTTTAAATTATAGACCTATAGCAGCTAGGGACGACCAAAATAACGTCTAGTTTAGTGCTCTTTGTGCATAAATATACTATATTTAGCCCGTCTGAGCTACCCTGTCGTTGCGCTTTAATATATTAATTCTTAGGTTCAGGACAACATAATTTTCAGAAATTTATGACTTGCTACATAATCCTAAAGCTTTGCTAAACAATTTTTGTTATCGATTTACACAAGAAGTTCTTACCTTCGTTGAAAATAACGTTTGAATAGCTATCCTATCGCACTCCAATGTAAAGCTTAGGGCAACCAGATGACGAATGAAATTATTTAGGGACAAACAGGGGTGGTGCCTCTAGAGGAAAAGTTTGGCAGTGAACAGCCCCGTTGACCACTAACTTTTGTTGTTGCGTGTACTACAGCAGACGCTCGATGTGCACTAAAACTTTCTTCTACTACACACCATGGGGCAACGCTGTTACCATAAACCCCATACTGAACTCTTAAGTTGGGCTCGCTAATAATATATATATGTGGAAGGAAAAAAAAAAAAAAGTCTAGCATTTTTTCAACTTTTTTTCCTTCTGTTTCAGTGTGCTTTCCCCTACCAACCCCCCCCCCCCAAAAAATTTATCTGTATATATAAATAACAGAGGAAAAATGGAACCGCAACCAGGTCCCTCCGGTCTTTGCGGGAAAGTGGCATGTCGCAACTGTGGAAAATTAATTTCTAAACCTAATATTGCTAGGCATTTGAAAAAATGTCGTCTACCGGAACATGATGTTGTAGTCCCTCTGGCAAAGAAATCTCGCATTGATGCACATGAAGGCGGCGGTGCTTTAAATAAAAGTGCACGCATCATGACGTATGAATCTGGAGCTGACGAAAAATGTGACTCGAGCATCTTCCTCGACAATGTGAAATCTATGGTAGTCGATCAATTACGGGATTGCCTCGTTAATGTTGCAATTAAAATTCATCTCGTCTTGACCCTGCTGTATGAGAAAGTTGTCTCGTCCGAGTCAAGCACTTTCAGCTTTTACGTAGGGTGCGAAGGTTTACATGAGAGCAATCACGACGATCTGGAGGAAATTGTGACACGGCTATTCGAGCACTTGGGACAAAAACAAGAAGAGTTTGAAGGGCGTGGAAGTGGATGGAGTCTTTGCGGTCGCAGCCACATGTTACAGCTTCGAGTCTGCAATTTCAAACCGTTACGCAGCGCTCAAAAAAACAAAAAAACAAAAAAAAAAGCAAAATGCAGTGTTGAACATACAAAGTAATGATGCGAAAAGTTTCCTATGGTCTGTCATCGCCGCATTACACCCAGCTAATAATGTTAACCCCGAACGCCTGTCCAATTACAGAGGATATGAGGGGGGGATATGAGAATATGATGAGAGGAATTTCCTATCCTGTGCCCCTGAATAAGATCAATCAATTTTTAAAAAACTATAGAGAGGAAAAAAAAGAAGATCTCGATATTTCCGTGTTTGGGGTTGACGATTGCGACAACATTCGTGTGTTAAGACCTGCGAGAAGCCAGAATAATGTAATTCGACTCTTGCTTGTAGATGGCCGTTACAGTTTGATACGGAATTTCTCACGATTAGTAGGAAGACAGATCAGCAAGGATCACGATAAGATCGAAATTTGCGATCGATGTTTGGGAATTTTTCGCGTGGGAAAGAAGACGAAAGAACAGCACAAGTGTTTTGCCTCCGTGACTGCAGAACCCGAAGATGTCATGCCGGAACCCGGAACCAAGATGAAATTTCAGAAACACCAGGCTCTTCTCCACCATCCCGCTGTTCTTTATGCCGACTTTGAAAGCTTCCAAGTTCCCATGACGTCTTGCAACCCTGATCCCTCTACCTCAAGCACGATCCAAATTTTTCACCACGAGCCTTGCAGTTTCTCCATCTACGGAGAAAAATTGAATGATGTCATCTTGTATTGCGGACCTGATGCGGCAAAACATTTTGTTAAGAAGATAGCGGAATGCGCGAGAGAACTTGCACCCAGCCTGAAAGGCTCTAATGTTTCTCCACCTGCTCTCACGACGGAACAACAGCGGAGACATGACACGGCGACAAGATGCGCGGAGTGTGAGCAGGCTTTCACCCCCAAAAATCACAAGGTCATACACCATGACCATCAGAATGGATTATTCCTGAGCACAATCTGTAATTCGTGCAATCTTAGGATTAAGGAGTCGCATTTTGTTGTCGTGTTTCTGCACTACACCGAGAAGTACGATACGCATCTCTTCGTCAAAGAGCTCTACAACATAACTTCTCGAATCAGCATCATCCCGAGAACAAGCGAGAAGTACATCGCGGTGAGAGTGTGGATCCCTCTCGAAGAAGGAGGAAGTGTGGAAGTTAGAATCCTGGATTCGTACAATTTCCTGTCCTCCAGCCTGGCCACCCTTGCAGCTCAACTCGGCAACGAAGATCTTGTGGCCACCAAGCAAATGTGTTTTTCGGGAGGAGATGAAAATTTGAATCTGTTGCGTCGCAAGGGCGTCTACCCCTACGAGTACGTCAACGATTTCGACAAATTTGACGAGACGGAACTTCCACCCCGGGAGGCATTTTATTCCCATCTCACGGAGGACGTCTGTTCCGAAGAGGACTACGAACACGCTCGTAGTGTGTGGACGGCCTTCAATTGCCAAACTTTTCGTGATTATCACGACCTGTATTTGAAATTGGACGTGACTCTCCTCATGGACATTTTCGAGTCGTTTCGCAAGAGATGCATGTCGATCTACAAGTTGGATCCTGCGTATTTCTTCACGACGCCGGGATTGACTTGGGAATCGATGATGAAATACACCAATGTGGAACTGGGACTCATCGCAGAGAAGGAACAGTATGCCTTCATGGAGAGTGCGATACGCGGTGGCATCGTCCAATGTCCCCGACGCCATGCTCAGGCAAACAATCCTCGTACGTCTGGTTACGATGCATCGAAGCCCAACACCTACATCGTCTACTGGGATGTCAACAACCTGTACGGCCACTCCATGTCCCAGTGTCTTCCCATCAGCGACTACGCGTGGATGACCAAAGAGGAACTCTCCTGCGAGGATTTTTTTCTCAACTGGAGCGAAGATAACGAATGGGGCTGTTTCTTGGAAGTGGATCTCGATTATCCCGAAACACTTCACGAGAAACATCACGGATTCGCCCTGGCCCCCACCAAAGAGAAGCCACCTGGAGGATCATCGGAGCCAAAACTCATACTAAGCGTGGAGAACAAGAGGAATTATGTTGTGCACTACCGACTCCTTCAATTCTACGTGCGTCACGGCTTGCAGCTGAAGAAAATACACAGAGGATTGAAATTTAGGCAGAGCAGGTGGCTGGAACCCTACATAGCCGAGAACACGCGACGCAGAGCGCAATCGACATCGCCTGCAGACAAGGATCTGTACAAACTGTTCAACAACGCCATCTACGGCAAGACGATGGAGAACGTGCGCAATTACATCGACGCAACGTTGGTCACGGACGAAAAGAAATTCGAAAAGATTGTCGCGTCCCCCTACTTCAAAAACTTCACCATTTTCGACGAGAATCTGGTATTCGTCGAGAAGAACAAGAAGCAAGTGATGCTCGACAAGCCGATTGCCATAGGTGCCACCGTCCTTGAACTATCAAAATTGCACATGTACCAATCGTACTACGACCAGTTTCAACTCTTTTACGGAGATAACATCCAAATATGCTACATTGACACGGATAGCTTTATTTTTCTAATCCAAACACCAAGCCTCGAACGTGATCTGAGTTCGATAAAGCATCTTTTTGATTTCAGTAACTTACCATCAGGCCATCACTTGCATTCGACGGAAAACAAAATGACCATAGGAAAGTTCAAAGACGAAGCGGCTGGTAATTACATCAGCGAATTTGCGGGGCTTCGTGCCAAAATGTACTGCGTCAAGATTGCAGATAAGAAAGAGATCAAGAAAGCGAAAGGGGTAGGAAGAACAAGTACTGCTAAATTCAACATGAAAGACTACAAAGAATGCCTCTTTCATGGTGAAAAAAAACTCAGCACAGATCATCGCATTGCGAATACTTTACACGAACTGTACACGACGCGCGTAACCAAGGTCGCATTGGATGCAAGGGACAACAAGTTGCGTGTTCTCGATTGTCAAATACATACCAGAGAGTGGGGCCACTGCAATGGAAGCGATAAATGTGACGTGTGTTAACTGTAACCCCATAGCCATGAAGTTCGCTGTGTCTTTTGCCATTTTTCAAAAAACAGACGGAGGAAAAGAATGAAAGGGGAGCCCTCGGGCGATGAAAAGTTGCAAGTTGTAATTATGTCGTTAAGGCTCGCTCTAAACACGAGGCTCATTAAATTCAACTCTTACTTTTTTCTTCTTCATAATTACATGTTCTCGAGCCTTTTGAATTGCATCGCCGCAGATAAAATCTTCTCTTCTCTTCTCTTTATTCAATCTATGAAGGGGCACAGCATGTAGAAATTTAATTTAAATAACAGGAACAATGAATCTTTTCGGTTTTCGCAAACAGACCATTATGGAAACTGCACCAATAAATTCCAATAACCTCTTACCTTCCGTGTTAACTAAACTCAATGGTCTACTCATCGTTCACCTTAACAGCATTTGGACAAAACTGGATGACGATGTGGGCAAGATGTTTTACGTTTTTAATAACAATTTACATTTTTACAAAATTCCGATCGATGGAAAACTTCAAATCACCGTGAATCCGGAAAACGTAGGCGAAATCAAAATATCTACCGGCAAGAACATTTTTCGAATCAAGCACGACAAGATGCTTTCTAACATTACGTACGATGTTTCTGCAGGAGATTGTTTATACGTGGAACTCCTAGGAGATTACGACAAACTCATTCCTCTCTTCGTAGAATTACGAATCGTCTATCCTATTATAAATAACCGTTAACCAAAAATGCCTAACGACATTTTCGGCAACACCAAGCGTGTAGACCACGCAGAAGAGATTCTCATGCTCGACGTCCGAATTAAAAAGTTGAGGA
Organism: Lepisma saccharinum; assembly: GCF_977018435.1. Lineage (NCBI taxonomy): Eukaryota > Metazoa > Arthropoda > Insecta > Zygentoma > Lepismatidae > Lepisma > Lepisma saccharinum. The sequence continues at coordinate 1,343,144 of NW_028142894.1, forward strand.
GCGATTTGATCGCTTTGCAGGAGACCTTAAACAAAAGTTTAGAGTCGGAGATCGCTACGCTCCAAACGCAATGTCTCGACCCCATTCTGAAAATCGATTCCGAACTGAAAACGCTCATAAAAAATTATGTCGACGTACCTTCTTACGACAACGTTCAAAATATACAGTTGAGCGTGGATAAGCTTCAAAATGATTTGGCCAAATTACAACAATTTCAATCGAAAAATGAAGATTTGGAAAAATTGAAACTCGAAATCGAAGAACGAACTTCGGCAATAGAAAAGAATTTCTCTGAACTTCAAACCGTCGTGAAGGATATTGATGTAGAACGCTTGCATGTTGTTGTTTCCAAATTACAAGAAGAATTTGCCGGAACGTTGGAAGAAATTAAATCCAAGTTACAGACTTTGGAAGATACCATGACGAACCTACCATCGTCAGACGAACTGCAGGTCATCAGCAAAAGCGTCGCGAACATAAAAATTCAATTGGAGGCTTATCAAGATTTCGAACACATTCAAACCACCATCGCTACGCTTCAGGCGTCTCTGGAGTTGATCAACGAAGAAATTAAAAATATTCACGCTGAAGCCAGTGCGTTGACGAGCATACAAGACACGTTGAGCACGGTTCAGCAGAAGATCGAATATTTAGAAAATTTGAACATCGAAACAAATCTTGCTCATTTTCATCACGTACTGGACAACATACAGGGTGACTTGGAATCGTTACGGACAAGCGTACCTTCGAGCGAAGATTTGGAAAAATTGAAATCGGCGGTGAGGGCACTATCCGATTCGAGCGACATCAAAAGTTCATTGAGCGATCTCGAGAGTAGGGTGGCCAATCTCCCCACCTCAAAAGAATTGCACGCTTTGAAAAAGAACATATCACGTATGCTGAAACGACTAGAAACAGAAACGGCGAACGTGGAACAGATTCGAGACGAACTTGCTTCGCTGGTGTCGACGCTGCCCACTTCGCAGAGCGTCGCCGACCTTCACACGCAGTTTACCGAAATGCGAAGCATCGTGAACGATCTTACCGAGAAGAGCTCGAAATTGAATCAAGTTGAGAACCTTCAGAACATTGTCGTCAACATCAGAGATCAAGTTGGAGTGCTGGAATCCACGCAGGAATCGACGCTGGCCTCTTTCGGTGCCAAGTTGCAAGAACTCAACGAAAGCTACAAGCAGTTGAACGTGGAAGTGAAAATCAAACCGTCATTTTCTACAGTAACGGATACCATAGTCGAATATTTGTTGCCCGTACAAAATACACTGGGACAGCTTCACAGCAACCTCGTTAGCGTCGATACTAAATTCGCCAAACTGCATTCTCTGCAAGCCATCGAAATTAACAGCGTACCCAATCAACAGAGAATCTCCACGTTCGTCGAAGGTAACAAACTGTACATGTTGCATCCTTATCATCCGTACTACAAGTTTCTCCTCGATGGCACGATTCAGATAAACGAATTTTCGTACTGGTCTCACGGCAGAAAAGCTAGCGTTCCCACCATGACCCTGATATCGAATCGCGGTGTCCAGAAAGCAGGAAATATTCCTCTGGCACGTTGGAACGAAACGCGCAACATATATGAAATACACGAAGACGAAGATCTTACCCTTTTTGACGTGAGTGCCGGCGATAAGCTGATCATTCAAAACACGAGCGAGGTGCCACCTTCTTTGAATCCCATCACGCTGGTGCTTCTCTTCAAACGTAATCTCTAAAAAAATGTCTAGGCAAGCCATCGTCGAAGAATTGCATAAACCTGCACGGCGCAACTACGAACGTTTGGCGGTGGTGACCAAGGGCATCGATGACCTCTGGCAAAGTGACCTCGTGGAGATGAGTAGCGGCAATTTGAAAAATGTACATAAATTGAACAAGGGCAACAAGTACCTTCTCACCGTCATAGACACGTTTTCGAAATTCGCATGGGCTCTACCTTTGAAGGCCAAAACGGGGACGTGCGTCACGGAAGCATTCAAAACAATTTTTTGCGAAAGCGGCAGACGACCACGGTTTTTGCAAACGGACAATGGTAAAGAATTTTACAACGCCGTATTCCAAAAGTTTATTCAAAAACATGGCATTCGACATTATTCGACCTTCAGCCACATCAAAGCTAGCATCGTGGAAAGATTTAATCGAACCTTGAAAACACACATGTGGAAACGATTCACGCTTCGAGGAAATTACAAATGGGTCGACATACTGCCGGAACTCGTCGACACCTATAATAATACGGTACACAGAACGATAGGCATGAAGCCAGCTGACGTTACGAAATCCGACGAGCAGCGTTTAATTTCTACAGTTTATTGTCCAAAGTACACTCCCGCGACTACCAAGAAATCAAAATTCAAAATTGGAGACCAGGTGAGGATCAGCAAATTCAAACGCACCTTCGAGAAGGGATTCACAAAAAATTGGAGTACGGAACTTTTTACGGTGGTTCGAGTTTTACCCGGAAACCGGCACACGTATATAATAAAAGATAGCAGCGCCGAGATTTTGAAAGGAAGATTTTACGAAGAGGAACTCTCTAAAACGAAACACCCCGACACGTACCTCATCGAGAAAGTATTGCGTAGGAAAGGTGACAAACTTTTGGTGAAATGGCTGGGGCTTCCGGAAAAAAATTGGATCGACGCGAACGAAGTGATTCTATGAGTGCGTGGAAGGTGGTGAAGCGTCTACCGGATTTAGAAAGTCAAAAGAAGAAAAGAAACGGCGAGTTGCTCCCCGACAGCATCCGCTGTCTCATCGTAGGCCCTTCGGGGTGTGGGAAAACAACACTGCTCGTGGACAATTTTCTCCTCGCACCGAATTGGTTAGATTGGAAGAACAGGCACCTGTACGTGTTCTCGAAAAGTTTGGAGCAATCCAAATACCAGCAACTGATAAAACTGTACGATGGTTTGGACATTGCAACGTTCTCTTCGGAAATAAAACCACTCGACGATTGTCGTGAAAATTCAGTCGTTGTGTTCGACGATGTTATCCTGGAAAATCAAAATGAAATTCGCAATTTTTTCACGCAAGGTCGTCACAAAGGAATAGATTGCTTCTTCCTAGCTCAAACGTTTTCCAAAATTCCAAAACAGTTAGTACGCGACAACGCTAATTTCATATGTTTGTTTCGTCAAGATCACACCAACCTCAAGCACGCGTACGATGACTACGTAGGCGGAGACATGAACTACAATCAATTTTCGGAACGCTGCTGCTCCCACTGTTGGAACAGTGACGATTTCGGATTCGCGACGATCGACATGACGAGAAAACCCAACGACGGAAAATACAGAAACAAAATCAACGACTTTCTAAACGTTGCAACGTTGTGAGAAACGACGTGTATAAATAACGTTATGACGAAACGAAAAATCGAAGACGAAAATCTCAAGTTGCGAAACTACCTCGCGAAACGCTTTAAAGGTTGGAAATCCGAGAATCGCGGATTCTACGAAGAGAAGAAACGTCAAGATCAACCTGTGATCGACGCCATCAGCGATCTAGGTAAAGAAATTAAAGGCGTCACGGAACAAAATAAAAATTTGATCAACGAACTCGTACCACTTGCAGCTAAAAGTTACACCGTACCCACGCCCATTTCGAGCATTCCTTCGACGCCGTTCGAACTAAGAGACGTACCGGCACGACGTCGAGCCATAGGTAGCACGCCGTCGTCTTTGGATAAGATCGAGTTGGGACCTTTAGCACGAGACTACCTGAGCACGGGAAAATTCGACAAAGATGAAGTGTTCGGATTGTATCCCACCATGGAAACCAACGAAGGCGGCGGTGTGGTTTGGAAGATTGGAAAATCGAAAGTCACCTTCGAAGGCAACGACATTAAAGTTAATTTAGGCGATAAGAATAGTTGGAACAGGTATCCGGGTACGGTGGGACTGTGGGAACTTGTTGCCAAAAAGCAGCCGAAGGATTACACCGACGAAGATTACCAGAGTTACAAGGAAATTTTGATCATGACGGATGCCTTATACCAGAACAACGACGCCTCGCAGAATAGGGTGAAATCGAGCAGCGGCGAGAAGTACAGAAATCTCATCAAACCGATTTGGAACCAGGTGAAAACAGGCAGCGGCGTCAAACTCTACAACACCCTGCCCAAAGAGTTTGTGTGGGTGGACGACGTGCGCAAGCTCATAGACCGATTGTTGGTTATTGCAGGAGAGGAGAATGCAGGCAATCGTAATTTCTACAACGAGAAGGTAGGAATTGTGGACATGATCAGCACAAAACTTTCCAACTTCATCGTGAACGACGACAAGGGCATAGGTTACCTCATTAAAATTATCAACACGCTGCCTCCAAGATTCTGGAACGTGGCCGAAGGAAAGGGACTCGTGAACGACATCATCAACAAGTTACCTTTCGAGATGCATTTACCCGGCTACCAGTACTGCGGACCGGGTACCAAACTCAAGAAAAGATTGGAGAGAGGAGACAAGGGTGTGAATCCGTTGGACGCCGCATGCAAAGATCACGACATTGCCTACAACACCACTCGCACCGATCTGGATGCACGTCACGAAGCAGACAGAAAGTTAGAGCACGCAGCTTTCGAAAGATTCGTTAGCAGAGACGCTTCGCTGGGAGAAAGAGTTGCAGCACTGGGCACCACCATCGCCATGAACACGAAACAAAAACTTGGATGGGGTGTGTAGAAATAAAAGAATTTCTCGAACCGTGAAAAAAATTTCTTCGGTATATAAATAACACTACGTAAAAAAAAAACTCCAATTGTGTTTGCCATATAAAAAATGAGTAATCAATCACTAGACGCCCAAGCATTAAAACAAATGCTAAATTCATCAGTCGAATATGTAAAAATTCAGGAATTAGAAGTGGACAAACCTTACACGATAACTTCCGGTTCAATTGTTTCTACCCAGTATGGTCCCAAGGCGCGTCTGTTGCTCAACACACAATACAGTCTATTTTTACCAGATCGATACGCTAACATGTTATCCGACGAGAAGCTAGCTATTTTAATCGAGAACAAAACTCAAATCGTGTACAAGGGTACAAAGGAACTTCTTGGTAAGAAAACAAAGCATGTAATAGAATTTGTGTAACAGCTCTGTGTGGAGTATATCCTTGAAAAAAAATACACGAAAAAAAAAATCTCAGAACATTTATATATATAAATAACATACCGAAAAAAAATTACACAAAACAAAAAAAATCTCAGAACATATATAAATAACATATAGAGCATCAACATGAAGCCCAAGGGTGTCGTGTACCAGATACCATACTCCAATCTGAAAAATCTAGGTACCCTCGATGGGTTACTCACCAAAAAACAACGCGAGAAGAAACGTTCTTGCTTGACGAAAGGACACGGAATGAAATTACTTCTCAGCACACCTCAATTGAGACGCTTGCAGCGTTCGCGAAAACAGCAAAAGATCGGAGGTTTCATATTCAGCATCCCAGCCATCCTGGCAGCATTGGGGGCCGTTGGAAGTTTGGCCGGCGGTAGCGCCGCCATCGCGAAAACCGTCATCGACTCGAAGAAGAACAAGGCAGAATTGGAAGAACAGAAACGTCACAACCTAGCTATGGAGAAGAAGGGGAAAGGTATAACCAAAAAACAAAAAAACAACCTCGATGCTTTGAAGAAATATAAAAAAAAGAAGAAGCCCTGTCCAACTTCGATATTGAATCTCTGATCGAACTGTTGGGAATAAAAAACTTCAGGGGTGTTTTCATGTCCGATTCTCTACCCTCTGCTGTGAAGAAAAAAGAGTATGGCGTGGTCAACCTGGACAGTTACAAAAATCCTGGTACACATTGGATATGCTACCTCAAAATTGACGATAACAATGCATTTGTTTTCGATTCGTTCGGTGGCACACCACCTGCCAGGTTGGTGAAGTATCTCAGTGTTGCCAACCTCTACTACAATGACAAACGTATCCAGGGTTTCACCGATGTTAACTGCGGCCACCTATGCCTTTCCGTTCTCGCATACATGTCTAAAATAAATAACCCGTCGGTGGAACATTTTCAGAAAGCATTGTGGAACCTGAAACACGATGGGCGTGTTCCATCTCACGAGCGAATCTTCGATCTTGAAACTCACGCTGCACGACGACATCGTGTATCCTAAATCCGTAGCTCTGCGTGCATTCTACAGCATGTACCTCATACCTAACGTCACGCAGCACAACAACAAAATTAGCGTCGGAAGCGAACACATCGTCGTCACGCCAGGCCAATACAATCTTTCCACTTTGCAAGCTCAGTTACCCAAAGGCACGTACTTTTCTCAAAATTCGGTCACGCACAGAGTGGAAATCCTATCGGCAACAGAGACCATAAACCTGGGTACCATGGGAGAACTTTTAGGTTTCGAGAACAACACCAAACTCGAAGCTGGCATCAAACACACGGCAACCAACATTCCTAAATTTCTAGCCATAGAAACTCTAAACGTTCACTGCAACGTGGCGGAAGGCATGATCACGAAATCTTCGGACGGATTGTTAGGAAGTCACAAGCAGACGGGAATCATAGCCACATTCAAACCAAGTTCCGAATTCATGGAACCGATCATCTACACACCCTCTTCGCCGATCTATTTTCCAGTGTGTCGCAACCGCATAGACGACATAGAGTTGGTGGTGACGAACGAGAAAGGAGACGTGGTGGATTTCGCAGGTGCAACAACCACTGCTATCGTGGAGATCAACATATAATAAATAACACACATAGTAAAAATGGAGCAAATCGAAAGTTACGAATTGCAATCTTTTCCTCCCAACCGTCGCACGTTCGCCAATTTGAACGAGGCGAACAGGGAGATCGAATACGACGTGGACGTAGGGGATGGGTTCGTTCATCCTCACAGAGCGGACCTCTACCTTCAATTCGACGTGGTGAAGAAGGAAAGCGGAGACGCGTTTCCGCCCAATGCAAATTTAATACTCGTTGACAACTTCGTGCCTCACCTATTCTCGCAGGTGGAGGTGAGGAAACACAACACCGTCATAGACAGAATAGACTATCCAGGCATCACGTCGACGGCAGTGGGAACATTGAAATTATCCAAAACAGACGCAGCATACTACCAGGCGGGAGGTTTCGAAGCAGGGACCAAAATATCGACGACAAGTCACACGGTGCTTTTTCCCATGCGTCTGCTGCCGGGATTCTTCTCGGACTACAAGGAGATCATGTGGAAGGGAGGATTGCGCGTCACTTTTCGAAGAGCAGCCAACGACAACGACGCGCTGATGCGATACACCAACTTGAACGCCGACGGCACCCCGATAGCCAACACATTACCCGAAGCAGCCAAGTGCGTCATCCGGAGCATGGAATTGAGAATACCGATCGTAGAATACGAAACAAACTACGCCCTCAAGTACAAAGCGGAGATCTTGAAGAGTCCGCAGGTATCGATTCATTTTCACGGTTACCAGTGCGTGCAGAAGATGGCGTCGGGAAGTCACATGGAATTCGACGTGACGACACAGTTCAACAACATACAGTTCGACATGCCAGATTTCGTCGTAGTGCTCTTTCAGACCGGGCGCGATAACAACCAGGAAAAAGATTCCAGCAAGTTCGACGACTGCAAGATCAAGAACGTTTATCTGAAAAATGGACGCAATGAAGTGTTCCCGCGCGAGAATTACAACCTCGACATGACCAAAGACGATTACCTCAAACTTTACGAAGCTTACACCTCTTTCAAACGCGTGACCGAGGGAAGCATGGACATGTACTACACCCCCAGCGAATTCAAAACCCGCAGACCCATGTTCGTCATCAACACATCTAAGAGGAAGCAGGTGGTGGTCAACGATCGAACCAACATCAAGGTCGTCTGCGAGTTCAACAGTCCGTTGCCCGAGGACACCGTATGCAGTGTGATCCTGGTCGCCGAGAAGTCCTTCGTCCACGACGTGAAGAACGAGAGGGTCACAGAGCAGTTTTAACAAGTTTTTACATTTTTTCTTGCACAATAAGAAATTTTTGTACTAGCACAATCAGTTTCAATGGCACAATACGAAAATTTCACTAGTTCAAGATCAATTACAATATCAATTTCATCACTTATCAGTTACAATATCTTTTTGCACTATAGCACAAAACAATCAGAAAATTTGCACAAAAATTTTGTTGTTGGTGTTTTTACATGAGAAAATTAACAATAAAATTTTTTTTATCGTTTCAGATGCTGTCGAACCCCAAAAACACATACACATACACATACACACACACACTAAAAAATAAGCATGCAACTTTATTTGTAACACACACATACATTCTCCATCTTCATCAAAAAATATTATAATAAACATAATTATTTTTATCTATATCTCACAATAAAACTCTATATCCAAAATATTACAACATCAAAATAACACTAGAGTCGCTAGTACACGTTGCATGCATTACGGAGGTCCTCTGTAGGGTTTCATGGAAGTTTGGGGGAAAAAAAAAAAACACGTGAAACTCTACAGAGGTGCGGCTATCTAGAACCGCTGCCATTAGAACCTTTTTGGGTTGGGCACCACGCACCCTGGCGGGGTTAGGGGCCAGGCATCCTAAAAACAACAATTATTATTTGTTTTTTTTGCTTGGGTCACAATACGAAAATAATAAGAAGCGCCAGCGCGCGCGCGTATGTGTGGCACATCGTTCCCGAGAGAGGTTTACAAAGGTCACGATATACAAACATTGGTGTCCCCGAGACTTGGAAGATTACGATAAGGTGCATTCATACTTGGAAGATTACGATAAGGTGCATTCATACTTCAAGAATGAGAGGATGAGAGGATGAGAAGATGAGAAGATGAGAGGATGAGAGAATGAGAGGATGAGAGGATGAGAGGATGAGAGGATGAGAGCTCATCTTTCACTCATCACTGCTTTTTTCTGCACCGTGAAACATCGTCAGCGTAATTAATAAGGCGCGCGCGCGTGTGTGGCACATCGTTCCCGAGAGAGGTTTACAAAGGTCACGATATACAAACATTTGACCGGGACTTTTGAGGTTTTGGCGAACACCAAATGAGTAAAATGAATTTTTGATGTTTTGGTGCCGTTTTCTTCGTTGCGAAACATCGTCAGCGTAATAAATGAGGCGCGCGCGCGCGTGTGTGGCACATCGTTCCCGAGAGAGGTTTACAAAGGTCACGATATACAAACATTGGTGTCCTCGAGACTTGGAAGATTACGATAAGATGCATAAGATGAGAGGATGAGAAGATGAGAGGATAAGAAAATAAGAAGATGAGAGGATGAGAGGATGAGAAGATGAGAGGATGAGAGGATGAGAGCTCATCTTTCACTCATCACTGCTTTTCTGCGCCGTGAAACATCGTCAGCGTAATAAATGAGGCGCGAAACGGGGAGAGAAAGTGGGTTTTTGAGGTTTTTGTGGTCGTTTGGTCAAGAAATCAAAGTTGCAGTCAAAGGCATATTTACTATCTACTAGGTCAAGTTGGCAACACCGCTTGAGGCTTGCCTTACGAGAGCAATCCATTAAGGCGAGAAAGTAGGTCAAAGGGCAGGCCCAGGACCTACCATTTCACCTACTAAATTCCCCTAAAAAAGTGACGGCCCCCTTAAATCCTGCTTATATTAGGAGGGGGTATAATTTCCCCGTAGAAAAGTGACTGCCCCTTTAAATCCTGCTTATATTAGGAGGGGGTATAATTTCCCCGAAAAAAGTGACTGAACCTTTAAATCCTGCTTATATTAGAAGGGGGTACAAATTCCCCGTAGAAAAGTGACTGCCCCCTTAAGTCCTGCTTATATTAGGAGGGGGTACAAATTCCCCGTAGAAAAGTGACTGCCCCCTTAAATCCTGCTAATATTAGGAGGGGGTACAATCAGGGAGTCGTAACGTAACGAAATGGAACGGTATTTTCAATTACGGTTTCCGTTACGTTACAACCAGAAACAGAATAACTTTTTTCGTGAACAGAAACGTTACCTCAGGTATATGAACATTACGTTACAGGTGTGCATAACGGTACCGAACCATAACTGATCTCTACAGGAGTAGGTCTTCACGTGACACTTTAACGTTACATCCATTGCCGGCAACCAGTAACGTTACAGGGTAAGAAAGAGGTTCGTCACGTATTGACTAGTAACTTTAGTGTGTGTGGAAAGTGATAGTAACGTTACAATTAACCAGTAACTTAATTGAGGTCACGGCTGTAAAAACGTTACACTCCTTTTTTCAAAGCAACAACGTTATTTATAGCTGGTATGATACAGACGTTCCGATGTGCAATACCGTGTCCGATGCCGTGTTCCGGAGAGAATAACATAGGTCTCTCGTATAATTGTTCTCGTTACTTTTGTAACGTTACAGTTCTTTTCCTCCACAAAAGTCTGTTTCGAAAAAGTGATACACATATCCGTTACGAATAGCAAATACCGTTATCGAAGGCGTTTTCGAAGAAGCCTCATAATTATGATCGGCAGCATACTAACATTACAGTACTTTGACCCCTTGAAAGTCACTAAGTTATAATACGTATTTTCGTTTTGGATGTCAGTGAAAAAATTAAATTGTAAAACAAAACGTTTGAAAACACCCGTAAACAAAATTTGGCGTGACAAAAGATCTGATTATTGGAATTTACTTATTAGCTATGTATTTATCACAAATATATTTCTTTTCTGAATACTTAATCGCTTTATGTGAATTTGTTCTAATTTGATTATTTATGCTAGATGAATTTTAACATGTACGTTCTCTTTATACGATAGCAAAGCAAACGTTTGTTGAGGAAAACGTTTATATCTATCTATCTCTCTCTCTCTCTCTCTCTCTCTCTCTCTCTCTCTCTCTCTCTGTTTACATGTATTACATCATTTTTTTTAAAAAAATACAGTTGTTTGGCGATGAGAATTATTCGTGCTTAGATTAAGTTGCTGAAGGACGAAACATAAAGGACCAACCATGGTCGAGCCAAAAAATCATCCGTACCACGCGTTCGTCCACCTAAGCGAGAGGCAAGCTTTCTCCTATCGGAAGACGAAAAATAATTGCTTGTTGCGCGACCTTGAGAAGGCGAACCGAACTGATAGCAGCAGCACCACGCAAAATCGGAAAATCTGAATCCTGAAACTTTGTACACGTGACCTTCGATCACGAAGCATCCGAGTAGACAACGCCTTGGGGCGATATGAAAGGCACTTTTGGCAAGTAGAAAATGCGTAGAAACGAAATGTTAGATGGAATTGTTGTACGAAACAAACGAAACCGCGTTTGTGCAACTGGTCTGTAGCTAGACAGGCAAGAATTGTATGGAAAGTGATTCTCAAAACTAAGCGAATAAAAGCACAGTATATTTTATAATTTACAAGGGCTCTCATCCGCTTACAATTTTGAAAATTACTTTCAGTAATTCTTGTCTTCTTGGACAGGAGGTGCATATAAACTTTTTGGTGTAGAAACAGACAGAACGCCAGCCTACCTACTACGTTTGAAAGAAGGGCATAGACAGACAAGAAAGTAATTTTCAAGAACGCAAGAACGGCAGTCGACATGGACATTGAGCAACGTGTGACTGAGAAATACAATCGGAACAAAGGACAAGATTATTCAAGAAACAGTAATTTTATAAAACTTCCTATCATTAACTCAAACTCAGTTCATCCTTTTATCCTCTTTTGTTTGTTATACTTTTGTAGTATTCATGTTTTATATCGCTTTTCTGCCACTTGTAAATAATCGCGACGATGAAGATGAATGATGATCATATTAAATCTATGAAGGGATGCTTACAAAAGAAAACCAGCCATGCCCAGATGTCTACTCGAACTTGAAATGTTTGGTACCGAGTGTATGAGTGGATCACTAAACGACTTCGGCCTTCGAGGCTACGGTTTCAGTTGCAACATGCAGTTTCTACTACTCTGAATTGAGCAAAGCATATGGTATGTATCCTTCATTTTACTTAAAAAGCCCCCTTGATACATGAGATACTGCAAATAATTTCAGGCATACCCTCGAATTCTGATTGCCTGGCACTTTTTTTTTTAACTAAGTAATGAAGTGACGTTTATATTCATATTAGGTCTACGACTAGCTCGAACTAAAAACTCTTGTGAAATACTGTGTATATGTTATCCTTGTGAAGTGAGGAACTTCATATTTTGCTAAGAAAATATGTATGAAAAATTATATTTGTAGCTACTACTTGAAGAATTCAAATTATTATTATGATGGAATTTCAACTTACGTATACTCTGCATATAATGTGTTATCGGAGAGGAGTTTTTGTCTCGCAGTCAATTTATTTTTAGTTGAGGAACTCGAGAGTAAGTTGGAAATATATAATGACCCACGTTGTGGTGTGCTGTTCGATTAATCAGAATTGGAGTGAGATAAATCTGTAGTTAACTTCATTCAACACGTCAATTTGTAACTGTGAATGCAAGTTTTCTTTGATTTAGCAGGAAATCAGTCTGCTATTGTTGTAAGTAATAGATGGAAATATATATATTTTCTGCTCGAGTAGGAATCCGCAGCCGTTATCCAATCAATCAGTTTCTGTGTGTGAAACTTCTGTCTAGGAAAGATACATACAATTTGCTTTTAATAACAGCAGCTTCAAAATAACCTATCCATTCTTGTCATGCCAAGTAATGTTTGATTTTGATTTGTTATATTTAACTTTGGTTTTATGCCACTTTTGGCTAATCGCGAATGCGAGGATGGGTGATGAAATGACAAAATTGATGAAAGGACATCACAAAGAAAATAATGCACAGGCTGTTATCCGAACTCGGAACCTGTGGCGTCGTATTGCACTGTGCTAACCACTCCGCCACGGAGCCCTGCAAAGTAATGTTTGACCATACATTGTTCATGAAATAAAAACATAACATATACAGTGGCTCACATTAGTAATCAAATACGTAGCATCTTGCTGCATTTCTTCACAATATTTGAAAATTAACAACATGTACATAAATATAAACGATGGTGAAATATTTATACGCATTTCTTAAAGTTATATGTAACTTTTTTTTAAAATGTTGGGTGCGTCAGCACTTAGGCTATTTTGCACCCGCCACGTTATACGGGGTGCAGTCCCTTACCATAACAAATAACATAACTGTAATGTCGCATAACTGAAATATTAAAATATTCTGACAGGTTAAAAGCTGAGGCTGTAAAGAGGCACTCAGCGCATATGACAGAAAGCAGGAGGACACACAGAATTATACTGGCCATAGGGCCAGTCGCCAGAGTCTCGTTAGTCTGCAAAGAGCAGTCCAGGGTGTACTACGTGGAATGAAGTTGAGGATTGGATGTAATACGTGGAAGGTCACCCCTTACACCCCTGTTACGTTTTCAAATCTGAAAATAGTTATTTATGTTTGGGTGTGAAAAAAGAGATCACTTTAATATTCAGACAAATCGTGAAAGCCTTCTGTTTCTGTTAAGCTACGTTTCCATTCTGACAAGTTCCAGACCCATGACGCGCAACATGTGCCGGCGCATGTTGCGCGTCATTCAGTGCACTGTTTCCAATTCAAAACTACTTCTGCAAAATACGCCCGCAACAGCACCGGAGTGCAGGACTTGAGTGTAGCGTTGTTCCATTGTGCGTTAGAGTAGTCAGTGTTTCTTCTCTTGTATTGTAATAATTTGGTAGTGATTTAACTTGTGTAAAGATGAACAATACAACTATGGCGGGTTTTTTGGTTATGGAAGGCGCGTACCATGAACTTGTAAAAATAAGAGGCGAAAACGACCTAGATGGTGGATTAGAAGTTTTCTAGCGAAAAGAAATTCGGAAGGAGCATATAACTCGTTGATGAGAGACTTACGTCTTCAAATTGGATACGAAAACTTTGTAAGAATGACTGTAAGTGATTTTGCATTGTTATTAAATCTTGTTGGACCACAGATTGTAGTCGCGTCGTCTGTTTCTACTCTAGTGCGCATGCCCCAGGAACTTGCTGCAAGCTGTTTCCATTGTCCGCGGCGCATGTTGTGCGTCTTAATTGTTGGGTCAATTTTGTCCCCGGCACTTGCGCCGCGGCATGTTGCAGACAGTTTCCATTTCAACAAATGCTTGGCACATGCAGCGTCGCATGCCGCGCGTCATGTTGCACGGCAAATTTGTGGTAATAGAAACGAGGCTTTTCATAGTTTTTTTTACTGGTCAACTACAGTGCGGGGAAGGAACAATTAATGCTAATTCCTGACTACATTTGTTACCAGTAGCTGCATTACTCCCTGACTGAAGTACGAGAAAAATGGGTAACAAAAACAAAAATACAACATTTAACGAATGGCAGCTATAAATTTTTTTTACCGTACCTAACCAAAGGGTACAGGGAAATTGAAAATGTTAAGTAGTACATGTAAGCGTACCGTGGGTGATGCAATAAAACGTAATGAAAAGCAAAATGAGGTAGATACCGTATCTCAGAAAATTCAACCAAGAGAAATAGGAGAACGAAATGAACGAGCTTCAGTATAAAAAATCAAGACCCTTTCCTCATCCCCACCCCCTTTCCAAACCAAGAGCTCAGAAAGCAGCTGTGCAACTTGGAGCAGGCATTGGGACTGCTGTACGGTTCAGTAGCGTTTCGTCCGAAAGCGAAATTTCTAGATAAATGCTACAGTTCGTCTGCGACGGTTTAATGAGTTGCGTCTCGTTCGAGCCTGGCTGATGATGAGTCACACCTTGACTAACCACTGGCAGCGATGGAATTCGTGACTAGTATACCACGGTTTACAACTTTTATAACTACATTCCATAGACAGCTGAATGCAAACTCAAGACAAATTGTCGAGAGAGAGGTCCCGGGTTCGATACCCGGTGGACGCACTAAGTGGTTCGGATCCCACTTTAAACTGTAGGTCCAATCCCTATTAGCCTTAATGTGCATAAAGTGGACTTAAAACAACAAATCAAATCAAAACAAATCGTCGAGAGGAAGTGAACTTGCATCTAGAAATTTTAGTCATGGCAGATGGCAACACTTTCTTACTATCTGACAACTACGAAGGTGAGATTTGCAATTTCCAGAGGGAAAGAAATATTAAAACAAAAAAAACAAACATTTTCTTCCATGGAGCATTTAAGAGTGTTGGCAAGAGTTTGCTTCATTATACACTATTATATTAGGATGGTAGCCCTCGGACGAAACGCTACTTGGTCAGGTAACCGTAAGTTGCCTGTTCCTGGAATTCGGACGCGAAACGCTACGCCACGTGCTGTACACCTGGCGGTTCAGAAAGCGAAGATGAGCATGAGCGACGAATGCTGAAACTGATGAAGGGACACTCACAGAGAACACTCATGTGCAGGTCGGGATTCGAAACCGGGACCCCTGGCGTCGTAGTGTGCTGTGCTAACCACTCTGCCACGTAATATTTTCTATTTACTCATTTTTAGGTACTTCCTTTTAAACTAACTAACTAACTAACTCTCTAGCTTTCTTAAACCCGAAGGTTCATGGCTGCAGCAACTCAGGCCTTCCATCTGTCCCTATATTGAGCAAGATCTATATACTCTTTTCCATCCCTACCGATTTCCTTTAGGTCCATCTCAACGTTGTTCCTCCATCTTGGTCTTGGCCTTCCTATAGGTCTCTTACCATCAGGTTTCCCAACAAGAATCCTATAAACTCCTCTTCCCTCTCCCATTCGTGCCATATGGCCTGCAAACCTAAGTCTTCTTGATTTAATTAGTCTAATAACATCTGGACATGAATACAAATTATGTAGTTCTAAATTATGTAACCTTCTCCACTCACCTGTCTCCTCATCCCTTTTAGGTCCAAATATTTTCCTAAGAACCTTATTTTCAAATACTCTCAATTTATGTTCCTCTTTCAATGTAAGGGACCAAGTTTCACACCCATATAATACGAGCACTACATACAGTGGCGCAGGAACGGGGGGTACAGGGGTACATTGTACCCCTCTAAATTTTTTAAGGGGGTACTGTACTCCCTAAATCCGTAAATCGAGTTGTACCCCCTGTACCCCCCCTTGCTAATTTGGCAGCAGACGCAAGGTGAAAGAACCTATTTTAAGTTCACCCAATAAAAAGTGTATATTGTTTATAACTTATAGGCCTAAACATTATCTACCTTACCACAGAAATTCAAACCATTCTAAACTTATTCTACTACATTGTGGTTGCTACTAGTTAGTTCATTGACCTATGTTCTTGGAAACCTCTTTAAGGAGATGAAAATTGTTTAAAATGTGTGTGGAACGATGGAATCAGATTTGCTCTCAGAAAATCACGCTGCATAGGAATGGTCCTTTGCGTAAGGGGGGGCGGGGTACACTTTTCTAAAGAAGTGGTCGCGTCTATTCGAAGATAAGATACAAATCTTCATCAGAAGAGTATATGACTGACCCCATTTTCTTTTGAATATTTAAAATGGAATTCTCCAAAACGAAATACTTACACGAACAAGACGAGACACTACAGACCAACTTGGGGGTACAATGTACTGCTGTACCTCACCCATATTTTTCATAACTTTGTAAGAGGGTGTTCGAAAAACTATACTTAAACGTACTATATATTAAGAGATTTTGAAAATAGAGTCCCGATTAGCCTATTTGAGCATGAAGTGAATCTAGAATAAGTTTTAATAACTTCTGAGTGGAAACCGAAACAAAAATAAACACAAACATGAACGAGAAGGACCTCGCCACATAGGAGACGAGATGAGGCTGTGACAATTCTCGACTCATCGCATCGCGATATTATCATTCCTAGGTGAAATGAAATTTTTCCTAGACATTTAAACAGGGTTCAATTTGCGATATTATCAGAGGAAGGGGAGGGAATTATTTTTACGTATGTATTAGGTATACTTATAATTGGACATTAATTACTTAAAATCTAATTTTGGTATCGAATGCAACACAAACACAACGCCATTTTAAGTTATACCCTAAAGTTAAACTGTAAGAAAATTACATTAGTCAGATGAATGCACGAGATAAATTAAATTCACTGCAGGTTCTATTAGTAGATTGTGGATTGGATTCGCAAGGTCTTTGAGTGAGATGAGAATGTTTGATTGATTTATTTGGTTTATTTTACTTCTCATTTCTGCCACTTTTGGCTAATCGCATAGATGAGGATGGGTGATGATATGATGAAATTGATGAAAACTCACATGCCCAACCTGGGACCTCTGACGTCAAAGCGCGCTATGCTAACCCCTCCGCTACGGAGGCCGGCGAGGTGGGAATGTGTTTTGGATTTTCTTTGTAGATGCGAAAATCTTTAACTGGGACGCGCTCATGCTTTTGCTTACATTAAAGTTTACCTCACATAAACGAGAAATTGACATGTCACCCTAAAACACACGCATGTATCTGCATTTAATACTACTCTATACGAAAATAAACCTTGGGCGGTTCTTCATATTATCTGTCCACCAAAGATTGAAACGAAAAAAAAAACTTTTGAGAGTATGCCTTTCCTTGCTTCCTCTGACATCTGAATGATTTCGGTTTTGTATATGTAATGATGATACTTTCAGTGCTTGAAGAGTGTCATTAGGTACAGCTAATTATATAACAAATAAATGTTTTGTCAAATGTTTCACAAATATTTCAAAGTTAGACTTCTTATGAGTTGATCGGGAACCATCTCAACTCAGTTTTTTTTCTCTTTTTTAATACAACGCCCTACAGATGTCTGAGTAAATACCAAATACATGGCTTCTAAAAGACATTGGATGTGGTACACAGCTGCCATAAATTGTTTAAAGATATTTTTTTGCGTAGCTATGGGAATTTAAAATTAGAATGAACTGAAGTGGAACTCTATAAATATGATATATTCAATAATGTGGTTTCTATATCTATTGGGTGGGCGGTGATTATTCCTGGTTGGGGTGGCTCAAGATCCTCCTCACCCCCTTTAATCTCAACCTGCATTAAAAAGAATAGATGTATCTTTGTTCGCAATTTTCATATTTCGAACTCCTGATTTTCCGTTCCGTTAAATTCAAATAAGCTCAGAACGAAGTCCAG
This sequence comes from Lepisma saccharinum, assembly GCF_977018435.1. Lineage (NCBI taxonomy): Eukaryota > Metazoa > Arthropoda > Insecta > Zygentoma > Lepismatidae > Lepisma > Lepisma saccharinum. Next base: position 1,361,193 of record NW_028142894.1, read on the forward strand.
AGCTATATATGTTTCAGAATTGTTATCTGGTTTTAAAATCTGTTTTAAAAAAACATAAATTCTAAGAGAAACAAAGAAAAAAATAGTTATGCAAATTTTGCATTAACATAACAGGATATTCGTGTGTGCTGTTCTAAAATAGAATATTTCCCATGGCTTCACATTATACCTAAGTATCAAGGACGTATTTAGGAGGGGGTCCGGACACTTCCCCGAAAGACTTAGCAAGAAGTAAAAGTAAATAATCAAAATATAATTATTTAGCTAGCATTTGTTATACAATCGATGGGTATTTCCGCTGAACTTATTGGAAGGCAAGGAATTTGGCTCATACGGCTTTGAAAGGTTCCAAACATTTATGCACACAACTAATGGTAATATCCATAAAATATTAATCAGAAACTTTACTTTTCGTTAATTGGATCTAACTTTTGTTTGTTATTCAATAAATATTCAATTATTTTTCTATTTGACATTAAATTCCTTGCCAGGGAAGTTGTTTTTATGCAAATCTTGGCGATCTTAACTACATGCAAGCTAGATGCTGTTATATCTCTATTCTTTTACTATCCTTTACCTATTCACGTAACAACAACAATACAATATTAATTAACTTACATATTTAATTAATATTTAATTTAATTAAATATAATAATAATTATTATTATTATTATTATTATTATTATTATTATTATTATTGCAACACTTGGTTGGACCCCCCGAAATGTATTTCTAGGTGCAGTAGTATGTGTGTTTATATATATGGGAGGCTGAATTTTGTACCCCCCCCCATGAAAAACGTTCCTGCGCCACTGACTACATACAAAATTACTGTTTTGTATATTTTAACTTTTAGTTTCTTAGTTATTAAACTAGAAGACAAAAGTTTATGAAGAGAGAAGTAACATGAATTTCCTGAATTAAGCCTACTTTTTATTTCCTCTTTAATATAACTTTCATTTGTTAATATTACTCCTAAGTATTTGAATTCGGAAACTGGTTCAAACGAGTTGTTATCAATAATTAGATTTTGATTATTACCTAACCCTTGGTTTCGGTTTGTAAGCATATATTTAGTTTTCTCTTTGTTAACTTCCAAACCTACCTCTTTAGCAGTTTTGAAAAGTATTTTAGCATTATTCTTAATCTTAGCATGCTGTGGAGCAAATTGTGGTTTTGCATTAAAGGGAAGACACGCGAATAACACTACTCACTCGTGCATGCAGTGATCGAAGTGGTAGTTTGTAGCTAGGGTGAAACGAGCCTTGGAAATCGGTCGGGAAGTTGTTTGTTATTGTTTCACATAATTTGTAGGTAGTCACACGTAGACTGAGAAACAGAAAAGTCACACATACAAGAACCTTGCTTGCAGGCCACGGATAATAATCCTGGGGAAGTGGCGCTACCAGCTCCTATTTTCCAAAATTTGGCACGTTAGGTATTACACCAGATGTGTCATTTGGGTATGATACATTTTTATTATATTCCTGTGGAGATTCGAACAGTGTTCTCGGCTTGCGAGCCAGCTTAAATCGGCGTTAGCGTCCAATGTTTCGAGCGCATACATTGCTCCCATCATAAGGTAAAGAGCATCCTGCTTAGAGCAATGTATGCACTCCATTAGTTTGAGAAAATCTAAAATAAGAGGAATTCCTATCACTGTTCTCGTATTGATATTTCCTGGCAAATAAGAGGCTGTCGCGGTCTATTGCCGCGCTATACATTGAAGAAACAATGCTTTCTAACGACCGCCATGTTGGGCAGATTTCAGTTGTATATTGGCATTTATCTCATTCGTATATTTTCATTTTAAGAACTTGGATTAAATTATTTATAGTTAATTGTTTTTATAATTCATGTATATATTACGTTTCTTTATATTTTATAATATTATTCACGTTTTTTTTTACTTTCTTTTTCGCGTATTTTTGCAACATTTATTCAGAATTTATAGGATCCCAAATAATATATGCAACGTTTTCATTGTTTTTGAAGCACAAGTTAAATACATTTCTTCTTAATATCGATTTTTGTTCAACAATGTACAAGATTGAAGTAATTTGTCTTCCTTATAAAGTAAATCTTTATTTAATCATTTTTTTATGTACAAGGGCAAATATGATTTATTTGATAAAGTCAGTTTAGTTATTTCTATATAGTTTAATATTGTAATATTATAGCAAAATATTTCTCCCTCGTTTTCAATAAAATATCGTATTCCTATTGGCTGTTTATGTTAGGAGTAGGGGAACCACGCTTCGTGTTCTTGGCGATGTAAAAACTTCCACGTTGGCATTTTTAATTGTTGCCAACCTTAACTTTAGCTTACTATCGCTAATTAACATTGATGTGTTATATAAATTTCAGTTTTTCTTGTGTTATTTTATGTTATGAGTTTGTATTGTAAATTAGAACAATCTGTTATGCTGCACCTCGCGCTTGAGGTAGCAGTTGAGCAGGGGGTGCTCGTTCAGCGGCGCAGATCGTATGCGCAGTTGTCCATGGATGCATTACGTCATCATCGAGAAGCTCGGCACGGAAAAGGCTGGTTCCTTATGTAAATATTGAGATATTTGACAACGAATATCTTCTAAAATATAGTAGCAGGGGAAAAGTTACAACTTTTACTGTTAAGATTCATCCTTTCTAATCAATTTATCACAAAGTTGATTCAAATGTGTAAAATGGTTTTCAAGAAATCGTGTTACGAAGGAACCCCTGTTTTGTTCTCTCCAGGCTTCCAATGTAAGGGAGTTTTAACTTAAGCGCGTTGGATTTCTTTTTGCTCTATGTTTTAAAATGAGATTATTTTGTTCTTGTCAATTGAATTCATGCCTAAATGCTATGGAAAGCTGTGAAAACTATTATCAGAAAACTAACGGAAGAAATCTAAAATATCACAGCCTTTCCAGTCGGTAATTGCGTAAGTAAACGAAAAGATTGTTATAAAAAATGCGGGATTGCCCATTTTTGTGAAAATGGCATTGTGCGAGATCTAAAAGCAGAACATTTTAATATTGTATGTAAATGTAAGGGTGTAATAAACGTGACTTCTTCCCGTAAAATATCACTGCACTCTCCACGTTTCTCTTCTGTCTTTTCTTTGGCGCCGTCAATAGCTTCAACCGATGCACGAAAGCTGTTGCACCCATTTCCTTCCAACCGGATGTTGCCTGTGTGTGATGACGTAATTCCGGTCAGTGTTTCCAAACACGTGTTTTTGTAATTGAAGAAGGTAGCTAGTGACGGCGCAATAGAAAAATGGAGGGATAAATCATATTTTCCCGGGGCAATCATGTTTATTATTCCGTTACATACGACACAAAAATGCATATTTTGGCTAAAAGAGCATTCATTCATTTATTTATTTTTGTCGTTATACTGGGGGCAGATAAAAGGAGAGAGAAATTGTCCTGCCCCCCCTGTATTTTGATTTCTATTGTTCCCACATATTTATTTTAATTTTAGTATTGTGAATCATATTCCACTGTGTTACCTCACGTAGCTACCCCCCACCCACACACATGTACGATTTGAGTTGTAAGTTTTAGACTAAGCTTGTCAAATGTCCACTTTGTATTCTTGAGCCATTTAAAGAGAATCATTTCGCCCCTTCTTCTGGACGATGTTTACCCACTGGAAGTTCCTTTGCAGATCGAGATCCGGGGCTATAGCCTTCCCAAGCCACCGTCCCCTCCAAATACTGTCCTGGCCTCATGAAAGAAAAATATATGTATTTATACGAAATATTAATTTGACTTGGCTGTTCTTTTTTCGAACAGGAATAAGTTTTAAATTTTAATAGCTTATAAATTTACACTAGCAATTTTGAGTAAAGGTTTTGCGTAACCCTAAAAGTACATTTAGAGACTGCAAGGTCAACTCTCGATATTTCAGATATATTAATAATTTTCATCACAACGTCTATAGCTCTTTTCAGTTGTTACGGCGTGCGCTCTAGAAGTTAGCAGGGGAAGTGGAGAGCGGGGAAACGACCTATCCAGCGTAACGAGACAGGCCGGTTAGAGAGAGAGACTGCAACGTTGCCAGAGTAGCGGGAAAGGGGAGTTGAAATCGAAAGAACCATGAAATACATACGTCCCATTGTTCGCGTATGGCCTGAGAATGCGTATTATCCCCATCTTGTGGTCAGTAGAATACCGATAAGTGTATGATATCAAGTGTATACGTTGTAGGAATTCTTTCCAACTGTACCGAATGGTAGCTGGCATTGTCCATTACAATCACTGCGTCTTTGATGTTCCTTTCGTCAAGCATATCTAAAAACTGCAAACACCACTGAAAACTTATTTACATTCCTGTAGAAAACCAGTGTGACTGGAACCTACGTGACAAACAATAATGCGCCCACCTTTACCCACGGATACTTTTAAATCCCCTGCACCTTCTTTATTTTGCCAGATTTTCGTTGGAGCGTAATTCTGATGTATGTACGTTTCATCTAAATAAAATACCTATATAGGGCAAAGGTTCCTTATTTTTTAGAAGATGCATTTTTCGCAAAAACGTTACTCTGGCTGTAACTATATCGGCTCTCTCCATCAGAAATCGTCTACCGTCGTTGTTCTTTTCGTACTTGAACCCCAGTATCCTCCACAATGACGAAACTCTCCACTGAAAGCTTATTAATGTATGCAAATCAACGAAAACATGTTCAGTGTTGGATATTCACCCTTTACATAATACCCGAGGATAATTCTTATTATTATATCTCTTTCGTAACCGTCGAATGCCTTTGTGATACTGTTCCTTTTGATTCGTTTGCGCGGTGATTCAAATTACGTGGAACCCATAGCCTCAAAACTGTCTTTGCCTTCCCTAACAATACGCTGCACAGTTCGCTTACTCACTTCATAATCTTCCGACACTCTCTGTTGCACTTTCTGCACACTTACCACGGGACCACTGTTTTCTACTTCCTTTTGAAAATATACATGAACCCTACTGATTATTTTCCTGCCTTGGGTACGAACTAACTCCTTCCTGTTCGCCATCGTACGATACTTACTGCGTTGATAACACAAAGCTCCCAATGGAACAACGAGAATACAAATAAACGTCACATCACATGCCACATACACGTTTATCGAAGAAACAATGCAGTTAGGCAATACACGACGCGACAACAATTACTCCCAGGTATGTTATTCCTACATTCCGCTCATAACAAACAGGAATCAACCAAAACTGGGGCAAAACACCATCAGCACCGCGGTGAATTGGCAACACAGCAACGTGCAGAACGAAGTTAGCGCTGCAGCTTCCTCCCGCGACTGCGTAACTCTCGGCTCCACCGCTAGGTGGTCTGTTCTCTGGTTGGTATGCGGCATGTTCCCCGCTCCCCACTTCCCCTGCCAGCTTCTGGAGCGCACGCCGTAAGAACTGAAAAGAGCTATAGTAATAATTATTTGTTACTTCAATAACCTCCTCGAAAATGTTTCTCGCATATTAAAACATAGATGCCATATGATTGTCATTTTCTGTTTATTTCCTTGTAATGCTGACCTCCGTGGCGAAGTGCTTAGCACAACGCTTTACGATGCCAATGGCCCCCAGGTTCGAATCCCCGCCCGGGCATGGATCTACTTTCCTTTCATCAATTTCATCATATCTTCACGCATCCTCATCTTTGCGATTAGCCATATGTGACAGATAAGCGAAGTAAAATAAACTAAGTCTATTAATCAATAACTTTTCAAACTCTTTAATTATTTTTTAGCATGCCACGTATTTGTTAAAATTATATTACGATTTGTAAAATGACGAAATTCTAAAGGAGAACACGCAACTTTCTTTGTAGCGCATCGGTCAGAAAGTTTCAGGAATATGGATTTTCAAAATACATTTTTTCACATGTACTTTGCCCCCTTTTAAAAGTAGCGCGTTTTCAATTATGTTACTAATCATTAAAAGGATGCCTCAGTACCATCTTGGAGGATGACAATTAATATTTTCCCCCTCCTAAAAGTAATAATATAGTTTCGCTCTCTGAATCTCCCATATAAATGCTAGGGGCCGTCTGCTTCAGCCGAGCTCACTCCCTCTCTGGTGACGTCACGCGTTCGTGCAAGATCGGCAATCTTCGGATGGCTTTACCTAATCTCTATCTACCTTGGCAGTTGAGGTCTTGCTATTAACTGTGAAGGCGGTGCGCGGACTCTCGTGTTAAATAAATTGCTTATGACTGCCTGCGAGCGTGCATGACCCAATAAATTATAACTTTTAACTTGTGCGAATCAGTATGTACGCGCGCGATTCGTGATTAAAGATTTTGGACATTTTAATTATAAAGTATTTGGAATTTTATTTACTGTCACGTGTCGCAATTCGATGGTTTCCTTTCTGGAGGAAGGGTGGATCGTCTTAATCCCGATCCCTGGGTGAGAACTGGTGCTCCCAATTGACCAGCCGGAGCAAGGAGCGGTGTGTTGCCAATTCGGCATACCCTGGAGTTACGAGTGGTGGCACGTTGCAGCTTTATACTCCGAAGTCGATACCAAAGGTTCATGGACGTCTGCAGGATTTTTTTCCCCAGGGAGGGGCAAGCAAGGTAGTTTTTTTTCCAGGGGGTGGGGGCAAACAAGGTGCATGTTCCCCCATAACAGTGTTGTCTCCTCAAAAACCATTGCTTTAATTTGAAGTTATCATGTTCATGCAATAATTAACATATATTATTATAACTAAAATGCAATTGCGCGATACATATAATTTTTGGTTGACTTTCCTTTTCCAGGTGGGTCGTGCCCTTGCCTCTTTCTCGGACATTCATGCAAAGGTTCTATTTTTATTTCACGTCTACCACTTTCGGTTAATCGCGATGATAAAGGATGTGATAGGTGATGGAAGTGGTATAAAGACAAATGACCCATCCATATTTTCTAATCCGACATTAGACTTCGCAGTGTATTACGCTAACTAATTTGCCACGGGATAGGCTTCTTCGTGTTTGTCTGCTCATCAAATAATTGATTAGTTATTCAAACTATATAGGTAGCAAAGCTATATAAAATAACGAAACAGAAAAAAAATCCACTTGACGTCTTGTAGTACTATCATCAACCTACAATTTCATGCTATCAAATCCACACAGAAAACTTCTTGTGGCATTAGTTTTACGGAATGGCCTTCGGGAATAAAGATCGCCCATTTCCTGGTTCAGCTCGAAACAATTCAGGTGCCTTATCGAAGCTGCTCTTGAGCACGCAGGGTTTCTAACCTACTTCGCCGTAATTCAGTTGTTGTATCTTGATTAATATGCTGTATTGTAGAGCCAACCGCAGATTAAATAGGAGGAAAAAGACTTTTTCCGAAGGAAAATAAGTTGGCAATCTGCGAACACGGAGGCATTCTTGATAAGACGCCTGAGGAGGGTCGAGAAAACTTTCCTGAAAAAGCGCAACCCCAGTATCGAAGGTCACACGTGGATTGGCAACTTTCGGGAGCATGCTGTCTGTCTACACAATTCTACCCAAATACCTGTTTGAAAATGAATCTTCTGCTTGCATTTTATTTTTTAAATGTAGTTCTGACATTGTAGTCATTTTGCAATTATTTTTATTTCTTCTTATTTTGCTTTGCTTTTATGTCACTTTTATAATTAATCGAAACTATGAAGATAGATGATAAATAGATGAAATTGATGAAGAGATACCTAAAAAAGATATTTACAGACCAGGACTCGAACCCGGAACCTAAAGCGGATAGGTTGGGGGGGGGGGAGACCGTCAATAACTCCCGGTCACGAACTGGCTTATAATTTTTGTTATTTATCAGGAGTACTTTTTGTTCTGTTCATGCATAATGCCTGCTTTCGGAAACTTAATTTATAAGTGACACACTTCGTTCGGTAGGGACAAGCCACGAATTGTTTGAGAGGAGGGACAAATCTCGTTCATATACTAGATACAATCATGGACTATACTTGAAATGGCCTCCCCGATGGCGCAGTGGTTTCGTCGTCGCCTAGTAATCAAGGGGTCCCGGGTTCGATACCCGGTGGAGGCACAAGTGGTTCGGATTCCACTTCAAACTGAAGGTCCAGTCCCGATTAGCCTTACTGTGCATAAAGTGGACTCAAAACACCAAATCAATCAATCATATACTTGAAATGTGACGTGCTAAACACTACTTTCGGAGATCAGATGGACATGTCAATTTTGATATACAAGTTGCACTTTTTCTACTTAGATTATTTATGTCCAAATTTTGTCCTAATAGATAATCTCGCAACAACGCAAAATGTTTAAATTGACTCGAATTCACAATGGCTCATATACAGTGTGTTTATAAATGAACTGTGCGGCTTCAAAAATTAATAATAGATCTATTTATTACCTTACACGGGCAAAACTTACAGCGTAATCAGCAGCAACTGTCCAAGTTTATATAACTTTTTTTAAAATTGGTATAAAGATAGAAATCGAGAGGGGGCAATTGCCCCTCTGTGCCCCCTTGCAGGTGCTCTTGGCCGTCTGGAAGAAATAGTGCACGAAAGACGTGAAAACTAAATCCATCTTGAGTATCCTTTTGTCTTGCTACTCTTAGATTCTGCAACCTTTCTTTCTATAGTCCAATGTTTGCCTTCCTTACCTCCTAGAATTGATTTCTGTACAAGTTTGAGGGCTAATCTCCCCTGCCCCCTGTGGTTGTGCCACTGCACCTTCTTCCGCCGTTGTTCCTTTGTGAACTTTCACCGGCTTCAAAATGCTTCATTTTCTTCAAGAGCATAATATCGTTTAATAACCGGCGATATGATTCCTCTACCCTAAATTTCTGGAATAAGGTATAATAATATAGGGGCATGGAAATCTGGAAGGGGGCGAGGATGGCCACCTCTCCCCTTTAGAAAACGAATGTCAGCTAAAAGTATATATTTCACACGTATAATTTGATTTGTCATAGTAATTTACATTAATTATTATAATGGGGATGCAGGAATGCGATAATTTCGAATTCAAGTGGTGTTTCTTGAGGGGGCAACACTATTATCGGGTTAATATGCAATATGCATATGGCATATTTCCCTGCGCCTAAAATATCGAAAGATGTCCATAACGAGGGGGGGGCATTTGCCCCCCTTGCACCCCGTGCGCACGCCTATTGCTACTCATTTCTACACTAGTTGGAAGCTTTATTCAATTTCGAGCCAAAAATGTAATTTAATATCAAATCAGGGTTGTTAAACGTCCACGAACCCATAAATTCTAATGGGTTCTCTTGGGTTCCGCAACAAGACCGGAACCTTTTTTATCGCACAGTTTAAATTCGGTCCCAAGTTGCGTATTCTTTCATTTCAATATGGAACTTAGACAGTCTTTAAATTGATCCGGATAGAAGGTCCCTGTGCCGTATTTCAATTGATCAGGAGAAAATGTCCCTGGAACGAATTGAAATACATAAAGAGGCTCTTTACAGTCCAGATCCATTTATGCTTGCTAATATTCTCTGCTGAACCGGAATTGAATTGATTTAAAATTCCTGACCCTTTAACAACCCTGGTTGAAATTCATTTTTTTACAAACATCCATATTTTTCACGGCTATTTCACATTAATCCCATACGATATACTGAGTTATTTTTCGCAATGTTCCAATGAAAGATAAGAGATTTTGGCTATCCCTTTTTCTTCCTTGATGTTAAATAGATTATATTCGTCACGCGCCTATAACGTTACTAGCTAACATTTGTGAATTGTTCTTTCCTTGTAACGTTAACATCTACCATACTGAATTTATTTACGTTCTTTATGCAGATGGTATGTACCCAACTTCATTTTGTTCCGTTCCGCTACAGTGGTTTACATTTTGCTACATTCCTATGTAACGTTAGTTAACCATATTGCCTTTCACTTCATTCCGTTACGGAGGATTGCATTCATTACGTTCCTATGTACCGTTATTTACTACCATGTTGCATTTCGTTACGTTTTTGTAACGCTAGTATATACCATATTGCATTTCGTTACTACGTTCCTTGTAACGGTAGTATATACCATATTGCATATTACGTTATGTTCCAATGTGCTCATTTCGTTACGTTCCTTTATAACGTTAATATCTACCATAATACATTTTGTTACGTTCCTTGTAACGTCAATCTATAACATATTGCATTTCGTTACGTTACATGGGTACCAGCAGTTGAACCATACTCTTCCTCCTACAAAATGGAACGTACCGTGTAACGCAAATTGGGTACGTTACGACTCCCTGGGTACAATTTCCCCGTAGAAAAGTGACTGCCCCTTAAATCCTGCTAATATTAGGAGGGGGTATAATTTCCCCGTAGAAAAGTGACTGCCCCCTTAAATACTGCTAATATTAGGAGGGGTTACAATTTCCCCGTAGAAAAGTGACTGCCCACTTAAATCCTGCTTATATTAGGAGGGGGTATAATTTTCCCGTAGAAAAGTGACTGCCCCTTTAAATCCTGCTCATATTAGGAGGGGGTACAATTTCCCCGTAGAAAAGAGACAGCCCTATTAAATCCTGCTTATATGAGAAGGGGGTACAATTTCCCCGTAGAAAAGTGACTGCCCTTTTAAATCCTGCTAATATGAGAAGGGGGTACAATTTCCCTGTAGAAAAGTGACTGATTATTAAATCCTGCTAATATGAGAAGGGGGTACAATTTCCCTGTAGAAATGTGACTGCCCCCTTATATCCTGCTTATATTAGGAGGGGGTACAAATTCCCCTAAAAAAGTGACGGCCCCCTTAAATCCTGCTTATATTAGGAGGGGGTATAATTTCCCCGTAGAAAAGTGACTGCCCCTTTAAATCCTGCTTATATTAGGAGGGGGTATAATTTCCCCGAAAAAAGTGACTGAACCCTTAAATCCTGCTAATATTAGGAGGGGGTACAATTTACCCGTAGAAAAATGACTGCCCCCTTAAATCCTGTTTATTATTAGGAGGGGGTACAATTTCCCCGTAGAAAAGTGACTGCCCACTTAAATCCTGCTTATATTAGGAGGGGGTATAATTTTCCCGTAGAAAAGTGACTGCCCCTTTAAATCCTGCTCATATTAGGAGGGGGTACAATTTCCCCGTAGAAAAGTGACTGCCCTATTAAATCCTGCTAATATGAGAAAGGGGTACAATTTCCCCGTAGAAAAGTGACTGCCCCCTTATATCCAGTTTATATTAGGAGGGGGTACAATTTCCCCGTAGAAAAGTGACTGCCCCCTTATATCCTGCTTATATTAGGAGGGGGTACAATTTCCCCGTAGAAAAGTGACTGCCCTATTAAATCCTGCTAATATGAGAAGGGGTACAATTTCCCCGTAGAAAATTGACTGCCCCCTTATATCCTGCTTATATTAGGAGGGGGTACAAATTCCCCGTAGAAAAGTGACTGCCCCCTTAAATCCTGCTTATATTAGGAGGGGGTACAAATTCCGCGTAGAAAACTGACTGCCCCTTATATCCTGCTTATATTAGGAGGGGGTACAATTTCCCCGTAGAAAAGTGACTGCCCCCTTAAAGCCTGCTTATATTAGGAGGGGGTACAAATTCCCCGTAGAAGTGACAGCCCCCTTAAATCCTGCTTATATTAGGAGGGGGTACAATTTCCACGTAGAAAAGTGACTGCCCCTTTAAATCCTGCTTATATTAGGAGGGGGGTATAATTTCCCCGTAGAAAGTGACTGCCCACTTATATCCTGCTAATATTAGGGGGGGGTATAATTTCCCCGTAGAAAAGTGACTGCCCTATTAAATCCTGCTAATATGAGAAGGGGGTACAATTTCCCCGTAGAAAAGTGACTGCCCTATTAAATCCTGCTAATATAGGAAGAGGGTACAATTTCCCCGTAGAAAAGTGACTGCCCTATTAAATCCTGCTAATATGAGAAGGGGGTACAATTTCCCTGTAGAAATGTGACTGCCCCTTATATCCTGCTTATATTAGGAGGGGGTACAAATTCCCCGTAGAAAAGTGACTGCCCCCTTAAATCCTGCTTATATTAGGAGGGGGTACAAATTCCCCGTAGAAAAGTGACTGCCCCTTAAATCCTGATTATATTAGGAGGGGGTATAATTTCCCCGTAGAAAAGTGACTACCCCCTTATATCCTGCTTATATTAGGAGGGGGTACAATTTCCGCGTAGAAAAGTGACTGACCTCTCAAATCCTGCTTATATTAGGAGGGGGTACAATTTCCCCGTAGAAAAGTGACTGCCCCCTTATATCCTGTTTATATTAGGAGGGGGTACAATTTCTGCGTAGAAAAGTGACTGCCCTATTAAATCCTGCTAATATGAGGATGGGGTACAATTTCCCCGTAGAGAAGTGACTGCCCTATTAAATCCTGCTAATATGAGAAGGGGGTACAATTTACCCGTAGAAAAGTGATTGCCCCCTTATATCCTGCTTATATTAGGAGGGGGTACAATTTCCCCGTAGAAAACTGACTGCCCCTTTAAATCCTGCTTACATTGGGAAGGGGTATAATTTCGCCGTAGAAAAGTGACAGCCCTATTAAATCCTTCTTATATGAGAAGGGGGTACAATTTCCCCGTAGAAAAGTGACTGCCCTTTTAAATCCTGCTAATATGAGAAGGGGGTACAATTTCCCTGTAGAAAAGAGACTGCCTATTAAATCCTGCTAATATGAGAAGGGGGTACAATTTCCCTTAAGAAATGTGACTGCCCCCTTATATCCTGCTTATATTAGGAGGGGGTACAAATTCCCCGTAGAAAAGTGACTGCCCCCTTAAATCCTGCTTATATTAGGAGGGGGTACACATTCCCCGTAGAAAAGTGACTGCCCCTTAAATCCTGATTATATTAGGAGGGGGTATAATTTCCCGGTAGAAAAGTGACTACCCCCTTATATCCTGCTTATATTAGGAGGGGGTACAATTTCCGCGTAGAAAAGTGACTGACCTCTCAAATCCTGCTTATATTAGGAGGGGGTACAAATTCCCCGTAGAAAAGTGACTGCCCCCTTAAATACTGCTTATATTAGGAGGGGGTACAATTTCCCCGTAGAAAAGTGACTGCCCCCTTATATCCTGTTTATATTAGAAGGGGGTACAATTTCCGCGTAGAAACGTGACTGCCCTATTAAATCCTGCTAATATGAGGATGGGGTACAATTTCCCCGTAGAAAAGTGACTGCCCTATTAAATCCTGCTAATATGAGAAGGGGGTACAATTTCCCCGTAGAAAAGTGACTGCCCCCTTATATCCTGCTTATATTAGGAGGGGGTACAATTTCCCCGTAGAAAAGTGACTGCCCCCTTATATCCTTCTTATATTAGGAGGGGGTATAATTTCCCCGTAGAAAAGTGACAGCCCTATTAAATCCTTCTTATATGAGAAGGGGGTACAATTTCCCCGTAGAAAAGTGACTGCCCTTTTAAATCCTGCTAATATGAGAAGGGGGTACAATTTCACTGTAGAAAAGTGACTGCCTATTAAATCCTGCTAATATGAGAAGGGGGTACAATTTCCCCGTAGAAAAGTGACTTCCCTCTTATATCCTGCTTATATTAGGAGGGGGTACAATTTCCCCGTAGAAAAGTGACTGCCCCTTTAAATCCTGCTTATATTGGGAGGGGGTATAATTTCCCCGTAGAAAAGTGACTTTCCCCTTATATCCTTCTTATATTAGGAGGGGGTATAATTTCCCCGTAGAAAAGTGACAGCCCTATTAAATCCTGCTTATATGAGAAGGGGGTACAATTTCCCCGTAGAAAAGTGACTGCCCTTTTAAATCCTGCTAATATGAGAAGGGGGTACAATTTCCCCGTAGAAAATGACTGCCCTAATAAATCCTACTAATATGAGAAGGGGGTACAATTTTCCTGTAGAAATGTGACTGCCCCCTTATATCCTGCTTATATTAGGAGGGGGTACAAATTCCCCTAAAAAAGTGACGGCCCCCTTAAATCCTGCTTATATTAGGAGGGGGTATAATTTCCTCGTAGAAAAGTGACTGTCCCTTTAAATCCTGCTTATATTAGGAGGGGGTATAATTTCCCCGAAAAAAGTGACTGAACCCTTAAATCCTGCTTATATGAGAAGGGGGTACAAATTCCCCGTAGAAAAGTGACTGCCCCCTTAAGTCCTGCTTATATTAGGAGGGGGTACAAATTCCCCGTAGAAAAGTGACTGCCCCCTTAAATCCTGCAAATATTAGGAGGGGGTACAATTTCCCGTAGAAAAGTGACTGACCCCTTAAATCCTGCTAATATTAGGATGGGGTATAATTTCCCCGTAGAAAAGTGACTGCCCCCTTAAATCCTACTAATATTAGGAGGGGGTACAATTTCCCCGTAGAAAAGTGACTGCCCACTTAAATCCTGCTTATATTAGGAGGGGGTATAATTTTCCCGTAGAAAAGTGACTGCCCACTTATATCCTGCTTATATTAGGAGGGGGTACAATTTCCCCGTAGAAAAGTGACAGCCCTATTAAATCCTGCTTATATGAGAAGGGGGTACAATTTCCCCGTGGAAAAGTTACTGCCCTTTTAAATCCTGCTAATATGAGAAGGGGGTACAATTTCCCTGTAGAAATGTGGCTGCCTATTAAATCCTGCTAATATGAGAAGGGGGTACAATTTCCCCGTAGAAAAATGCCTGCCCCCTTATATCCTGCTTATATTAGGAGGGGGTATAATTTCCCCGTAGAAAAGTGACTGTCCCCTTATATCCTGCTTATATTAGGAGGGGGTATAATTTCCCCGTAGAAAAGTGACTGCCCCTTAAATCCTGATTATATTAGGAGGGGGTATGATTTCCCCGTAGAAAAGTGACTGCATTCTTATAACCTGCTTATATTAGGAGGGGGTACAATTTCCGCGTAGAAAAGTGACTGACCTCTCAAATGCTGCTTATATTAGGAGGGGGTACAAATTCCCCGTAGAAAAATGACTGCCCCCTTAAATACTGCTTATATTAGGAGGGGGTACAATTTCCCCGCAGAAAAGTGACTGCCCCCTTATATCCTGTTTATATTAGGAGGGGGTACAATTTCCGCGTAGAAAAGTGACTGCCCTATTAAATCGTGCTAAAATGAGTAGGAGGTACAATTTCCCCGTAGAAAAGTGACTGCCCCCTTATATCCTGCTTATATTAGGAGGGGGTACAATTTCCCCGTAGAAAAGTGATTACCACTTTAAATCCTGCTTATATTGGGAGGGGGTATAATTTCCTCGTAGAAAAGTGATTTTCCCCTTATATCCTTCTTATATAAGGAGGGGGTATAATTTTCCCGAAAAAAGTGACTGAACCCTTAAATCCTGCTCATATTAGAAGGGGGTACAAATTCCCCGTAGAAAAGTGACTGTCCCCTTAAGTCCTGCTTATATTAGGAGGGGGTACAAATTCCCCGTAGAAAAGTGACTGCCCCCTTAAATCCTGCTAATATTAGGAGGGGGTACAATTTCCCCGTAGAAAAGTGACCGCCCCCTTAAATCCTGCTAATATTAGGAGAGGGTATAATTTCCCCGTAGAAAAGTGACTGCCCCCTTAAATCCTGCTAATATTAGGAGGGGGTACAATTTCCCCGTAGAAAAGTGACTGCCCCCTTAAATCCTGCTTATATTAGGAGGGGGTATAATTTTCCCGTAGAAAAGTGACTGCCCCTTTAAATCCTGCTCATATTAGGAGTGGGTACAATTTCCCCGTAGAAAAGTGACAGCCCTATTAAATCCTGCTTATATGAGAAGGGGGTACAATTTCCCCGTAGAAAAGTGACTGCCCTTTAAATCCTGCTAATATGAGAGGGGGGTACAATTTCCCTGTAGAAAAGTGACTGCCTATTAAATCCTGCTAATATGAGAAGGGGGTACAATTTCCCCGTAGAAAAGTGCCTGCCCCCTTATATCCTGCTTATATTAGGAGGGGGTATAATTTCCCCGTAGAAAAGTGACTGCCCCCTTATATCCTGCTTATATTAGGAGGGGGTATAATTTCCCCGTAGAAAAGTGATTGCCCTATTAAATCCTGCTAATATGAGAAGGGGGTACAATTTCCCCGTAGAAAAGTGACTGCCCTATTAAATCCTACTAATATGAGAAGGGGGTACAATTTCCCTGTAGAAATGTGACTGCCCCCTTATATCCTGCTTATATTAGAAGGGGGTACAAATTCCCCTAAAAAAGTGACGGCCCCCTTAAATCCTGCTTATATTAGGAGGGGGTATAATTTCCCCGTAGAAAAATGACTGCCCCTTTAAATCCTGTTTATATTAGGAGGGGGTATAATTTCCCCGAAAAAAGTGACTGAACCCTTAAATCCTGCTTATATTAGAAGGGGGTACAAATTCCCCGTAGAAAAGTGACTGCCCAATTAAGTCCTGCTTATATTAGGAGGGGGTACAAATTCCCCGTAGAAAAGTGACTGCCCCCTTAAATCCAGCTAATATTAGGAGGGGGTACAATTTCCCCGTAGAGAAGTGACTGCCCCCTTAAATCCTGCTAATATTAGGAGGGGGTATAATTTCCCCGTAGAAAAGTGACTGCCCCCTTAAATCCTGCTAATATTAGGAGGGGGTACAATTTCCCCGTAGAAAAGTGACTGCCCACTTAAATAGTGCTTATATTAGGAGGGGGTATAATTTTCCCGTAGAAAAGTAACTGCCCCTTTAAATCCTGCTCATATTAGGAGGGGGTACAATTTCTCTGTAGAAAAGTGACTGCCCTATTAAATCCTGCTAATATGAGAAGGGGGTACAATTTCCCCGTAGAAAAGTGACTGCCCCCTTATATCCTGTTTATATTAGGAGGGGGTACAATTTCCCCGTAGAAAAGTGACTGCCCCCTTATATCCTGCTTATATTAGGAGGGGGTACAATTTCCCCGTAGAAAAGTGACTGCCCTATTAAATCCTGCTAATATGAGAAGGGGTACAATTTCCCCGTAGAAAGTTGACTGCCCCCTTATATCCTGCTTATATTAGGAGGGGGTACAAATTCCCCGTAGAAAAGTGACTGCCCTATTAAATCCTGCTAATATGAGAAGGGGTACAATTTCCCCGTAGAAAGTTGACTGCCCCCTTATATCCTGCTTATATTAGGAGGGGGTACAATTTCCCCGTAGAAAAGTGACTGCCCTATTAAATCCTGCTAATATGAGAAGGGGGTACAATTTCCCTGTAGAAATGTGACTTCCCCCTTATATCCTGCTTATATTAGGAGGGGGTACAAATTCCCCGTAGAAAAGTGACTGCCCCCTTAAATCCTGCTTATATTAGGAGGGGGTACAAATTCCCCGTAGAAAAGTGACTGCCCCTTATATCCTGCTTATATTAGGATTGGGTACAATTTCCCCGTAGAAAAGTGACTGCCCCCTTAAAGCCTGCTTATATTAGGAGGGGGTACAAATTTTCCGTAGAAGTGACTGCCCCCTTAAACCCTGCTTATATTAGGAGGGGGTACAATTTCCAAGTAGAAAAGTGACTGCCCCTTTAAATCCTGCTTATATTAGGAGGGGGGTATAATTTCCCCGTAGAAAAGTGACTGCCCACTTATATCCTGCTTATATTAGGAGGTGGTATAATTTCCCCGTAGAAATGTGACTGCCCTATTAAATCCTGCTAATATGAGAAGGGGGTACAATTTCCCCGTAGAAAAGTGGCTGACCTATTAAATCCTGCTAATATGAGAAGGGGGTACAATTTCCCCGTAGAAAAGTGACTGCCCTATTAAATCCTGCTAATATGAGAAGGGGGTACAATTTCCCTGTAGAAAAGTGACTGCCCCCTTATATCCTGCTTATTTGAGGAGGGGGTACAAATTCCCCGTAGAAAAGTGACTGCCCCCTTAAATCCTTCTTATATTAGGAGGGGGTACAAATTCCCCGTAGAAAAGTGACTGCCCCTTAAATCCTGATTATATTAGGAGGGGATACAATTTCCCCGTAGAAAAGTGACTGCCCTATTAAATCCTGCTTATATTAGGAGGGGGTACAATTTCCGCGTAAAAAAGTGACTGACCTCTCAAATCCTGCTTATATTAGGAGGGGGTACAAATTCCCCGTAGAAAAGTGACTGCCCCCTTAAATACTGCTTATATTAGGAGGGGGAACAATTTCCCCGTAGAAAAGTGACTGCCCCCTTATATCCTGTTTATATTAGGAGGGGGTACAATCTCCGCGTAGAAAAGTGACACCCCTATTAAATCCTGCTAATATCAGGAGGGGGTACAATTTCCCCATAGAAAAGTGACTGCCCTATTAAATCCTGCTAATATGAGAAGGGGGTACAATTTCCCCGTAGAAAAGTGACTGCCCCCTTATATCCTGCTTATATTAGGAGGGGGTACAATTTCCCCGTAGAAAAGTGACTGCCCCTTTAAATCCTGCTTATGTTGGGAGGGGGTATAATTTCCCCGTAGAAAAGTGACTGCCCCCTTATATCCTTCTTATATTAGGAGGGGGTATAATTTCCCCGTAGAAAAGTAACAGCCCTATTAAATCCTTCTTATATGAGAAGGGGGTAAATTTCCCCGTAGAAAAGTTACTGCCTTTTTAAATCCTGCTAATATGAGAAGGGGGTACAATTTCCCTGTAGAAAAGTGACTGCCTATTAAATCCTGCTAATATGAGAAGGGGGTACAATTTCCCCGTAGAATAGTGACTGCCCCCTTATATCCTGCTTATATTAGGAGGGGGTATAATTTCGCCGTAGAAAAGTGACTGCCCCCTTATATCCTGCTTATATTAGGAGGGGGTATAATTTCCCCGTAGAAAAGTGACTGCCCTATTAAATCCTGCTAATATGAGAAGGGGGTACAATTTCCCCGTAGAAAAGTGACTGCCCTATTAAATCCTACTAATATGAGAAGGGGGTACAATTTCCCTGTAGAAAAGTGACTGCCCCCTTATATCATGCTTATATTTGGAGGGGGTACAAATTCCCCGTAGAAAAGTGACGGCCCCCTTAAATCCTGCTTATATTAGGAGGGGGTATAATTTCCCCGTAGAAAAGTGACTGCCCCTTTAAATCCTGCTTATATTAGGAGGGGGTATAATTTCCCCGAAAAGAGTGACTGCCCCCTTAAATCCTGCTTATATTAGAAGGGGGTACAAATTCCCCGTAGAAAAGTGACTGCCCCCTTAAGTCCTGCTTATATTAGGAGGGAGTACAAATTCCCCGTAGAAAAGTGACTGCGCCCTTAAATCCTGTTAATATTAGGAGGGGGTACAATTATCCCGTAGAAAAGTGACTGCCCCCTTAAATCCTGCTAATATTAGGAGGGGGTATGATTTCCCCGTAGAAAAGTGACTGCCCCCTTAAATCCTGCTAATATTAGGAGGGGGTACAATTTCCCCGTAGAAAAGTGACTGCCCACTTAAATCCTGCTTATATTAAGAGGGGGTATAATTTTCCCGTAGAAAAGTGACTGCCCCTTTAAATCCTGCTCATATTAGGAGGGGGTACAATTTCCCCGTAGAAAAGTGACTGCCCTATTAAATCCTGCTAATATGAGAAGGGGGTACAATTTCCCCGTAGAAAAGTGACTGCCCCCTTAAATCCTGCTTTTATTAGGAGGGGTATAATTTCCCCGTTGAAAAGTGTCTGCCCCATTAAATCCTGCTAATATTAGAAGGGGGTACAATTTCCCTGTAGAAAAGTGACTGCCCCTTTTATCTTTAATATATATGGAGGGGGTACAAATTTCCTCTTAGAAAAGTTACTGTTCTAATAATTTGTTCTTACATGAGAAATTGCATACAAAATGCTACGGAGAAAAGTTGCTGCTTACTTAATTTACTTCACAAAACAGTAGGGAAATTAGATGTACTATATTGTCGTATAAAGCCTTTATAACTCTGGTATCTGGCTCATCATTGACTTAATTATTACGTACAACTTTCTCATTTGAATGTTCTTCAAAACATTTGAATGAGTCTACCATTTGAGTAGGGTGATAAAGGTGTCCTGGGTTCAATACCCGGTGGAGGCACATAGTAATTCGGATCCAACTTTAAACTGTGGGTCCATTCTTGATTAGACTTAGTGTGCATAAATTAAAACGCTAACTCAATCAATCCATCAATCAAGACATTTGAATTGCATTTTCTTGAAACATTTTGGACAACAAATTTGTACACAATGTGTGTGTGTGTACTGTCACAAATAAATAGGTTTCTCATCATAAAAATACTTCTTGTATAATCTATGCATAACTAACAAAAAGTAAAACACTTTGTCCCTTGTGGTAATTATATTTATTTGAAAATCACGACGAGAGCCCGTAGAAGCGATATTTTAACATGGAAATATTTTATAACTTGTAAAATATAATTAAAAGTGGTTGCTTACACATATCCGTAGTAACTCTCGAATTTAAAAATTACATTGATGCATTTTATGATAGAATCTTTGATCAATTTGTAAAATAATCGAATACACACGTTATTCGTGTTATGAGGTTGATAAATCATAATTTTGTTACACAGAAACATATATTACATATAAACATACTTACACACACCAAAACATTTATGTACCCACTAATCATATTTTCATAGGAACAAATAACAAGATACATCTACACACAGACTATAGTTTTAATTGTAACATTTTGATCAGAATCAATACGATTCAGAAACACCAGGAGTACACAAGTCAAATAAAACAATTGTTTTAACTTCAAAAAAATTGAACAAACAAATAATATACAATGCATATAGCATGAGAATTATGATTTATCACTTTTCACTAAATATATATTTCAATAATGCTGTAGTGCATTTTAATATAATATGTGATGTATTTCAAATTATACAAACACTTTATCAAATACAGACATTTATAATTTCGTTGTGGTTTGCAACTAACCTATTACATATTATTCACCATGTTTAACACATGAAGGAGTCAGTGGATGATATTCTTAAGCCACATGTTTGATTTTTATGTTGTTGTTGTTGAACATACCATCATGCACAATAAGCAACCCACTGTCCAAAAAGTGCGAAACATTGTCATTTTTCTTTTCGAATGGCAGTATAATATGTACATCACTGAAGTTTTTGGCTCTCCAACCAGGTGGTCATCTGTGTAGTGATATAGTCATAAGCCACACTTTCCCGCTACGTAGGCTATACATGCACCGTTAGAAAACATGGATTTTGGAGACAATAATGAAGGAAGTGACGAGTCACATCTTTTTGATAGTAATAGTGGAAATTTCTGGCACCCGTCAGCTAGCAGTTCAGTGTGGAACTCATCCATCTGTACGTGTAATTATGAAATAGAGTTGTGGTTATGTTCGCTGTGGGTTGTGACTATCCGTTGAAAGTTTATATGCTGCATAAAACATTGATTACTACAATCCTCTGATCACATTAACTAAATATAAAGTATATTTTCTTTCAAGCTAGTAAATATCTATGTCAAACGTGATTAATTAAGGCAGACGTCCCATTAACTTGAGACGACCAGCTGAAGCATTGCCACAAAAATCCACACTTTCAAGGAAAAGGCAGCTGAATCGCCCACGATAGAACAGAGAGAAAGCAAAATGGAGACGTAATGGCGGATGCCAATAAGTACCCGATAAAACAAAGAGTACGGGACATGCTGTTAGTTTAAGACATTCCTTCGCTTGTTCCAAGAAATGTACGACACAATGCTGAGAGAGTATGTAATATCTGCATTCATCTTGAGACCTGGGTGATTTTAATGCTAAATCAGCATCGTAATTTATGGACATGGGATTGAGGTGAATGTAAACCTTAATATGTTATTAATGATGCATAAAATCAGTAAACCTGAATGCCCATGTCTTCCTGTAGTTTCTAACCTAATAACTTGGAGAAAACCTCGAATTTGGCTTATGACTATATTCTACAGAAAAGCTGTGCGATATGATAGGGAGGTACAGTAAGGGCTACATTAATTTTCTCGAAAGATGAGCACGTTGGTACCATGCATTCTTTACAAGTTGTTTATGTATCATGTGTAGAATGATGCACGATATACAGGGTGCTCGGAAATTCCCCTTACAAACTTCTAGGGCAAGTAGAGGGGACTGAGTAGACAATATTTGGAATAGGAACCCATGTCCGGAAATGTACAGTTTCCGTGCTACAACCATGACAATGTGTCGGATGTGCCTGTGTTGGTATGCAACCGGGTAGGCAGTACATGACGTCAGAAGATCACCTGATGACCTAAAGTGTAATCATTTATTACAACCATGTCAAATGAGGTGTTACGTAAGGTACAGAAGTGAATGATGTGTGACTCAGTCAATAATAGAAACAAATTTATTTGGTAACAATGCCAAGGGAACAAAAAAGAAACGTACTACTGTATTCAATGATCAACACCTGTGTCGACAGTGGAACGCAACAGTTTGTAGACGTCACGTGCCATCAGGTGATCTTCTGACGTCATGTACTGCCTACCCGGTTGCATACCAACACAGGCACATCCGACACATTGTCATGGTTGTAGCACGGAAACGATACGTTTCCGGACATGGGTTCCTATTCCAAATATTGTCTACTCAGTCCCCTCTACTTGCCCTAGAAGTTTGTAAGGGGAATTTCCGAGCACCCTGTATACAAGTAACTTACAAATATTACACATGGAACTAGCTTGTTGCAAACATCTTTCAAGGCAGTTCTACGACAGTCAATCCACAGCCATGTATGCCGTAGTTGTATGTCCAAAGTGTTCTTTCGTAAAATGCAGAATGAGCACTTGATTTTGGATTTGGAAATGCGTTCTGCATATCTATTGCTATGGTGTGGATTTTCCTGTGGCGAAGTGGTTAAATCCATGATTCACTTTAGCCCAAAGTCAGCCTTTTCAATGTAATTCCTTGCTCTTTTTTCAGGTATTTCCTCTGGGGACAGTTCTGAATTACACGTGTATTTTGAGATGTCATTAATAAATCATGTACAGCTTTTTCGGGGAATTTATGTCCATGATTAACAAGTATATCCCTCTCTTCCTGTTTTGGTATTGTTAAAGTTTCCTTCATTGGGTGTTGAAAATTTATCTCTTGCGCATAGTTCTGCAAATCATGGACAGTCAAAATAACCTCTTTACGGATTGAAAAGTTTAAGGTCATGAACTTGTAGATAATACGAAAAGTTTACTAATCTTGTTGATTGTTTGTTCTCCATCTTTCTGTGACACTTACTTTTCTTTGGCATCATTTCCAGGCAGCCATAAGCTTAGCATTCTGTTCATTAAAATCACCCAGGTCTCAAGATGAATGCAGATATTACATACTCTCTCAGCATTTTGTCGTACATTTCTTGGAACAAGCGAAGGAATGTCTTAAACTAACAGCATGTCCCGTACTCTTTGTTTTATCGGGTACTTATTGGCATCCGCCATTACGTCTCCATTTTGCTTTCTCTCTGTTCTATCGTGGGCGATTCACCTGCCTTTTCCTTGAAAGTGTGGATTTTTGTGGCAATGCTTCAGCTGGTCGTCTCAAGTTAATGGGACGTCTGTCTAAATTAATCACGTTTGACATAGATATTTACTAGCTTGAAAGAAAATATACTTTATATTTAGTTAATGTGATCAGAGGATTGTAGTAATCAATGTTTTATGCAGCATATAAACTTTCAACGGATAGTCACAACCCACAGCGAACATAACCACAACTCTATTTCATAATTACACGTACAGAAGGATGAGTTCCACACTGAACTGCTAGCTGACGGGTGCCAGAAATTTCCACTATTACTATCAAAAAGATGTGACTCGTCACTTCCTTCATTATTGTCTCCAAAATCCATGTTTTCTAACGGTGCATGTATAGCCTACGTAGCGGGAAAGTGTGGCTTATGACTATATCACTACACAGATGACCACCTGGTTGGAGAGCCAAAAACTTCAGTGATGTACATATTATACTGCCATTCGAAAAGAAAAATGACAATGTTTCGCACTTTTTGGACAGTGGGTTGCTTATTGTGCATGATGGTATGTTCAACAACAACAACATAAAAATCAAACATGTGGCTTAAGAATATCATCCACTGACTCCTTCATGTGTTAAACATGGTGAATAATATGTAATAGGTTAGTTGCAAACCACAACGAAATTATAAATGTCTGTATTTGATAAAGTTTTTGTATAAATTGAAATACATCACATATTATATTAAAATGCACTACAGCATTATTGAAATACATATTTAGTGAAAAGTGATAAATCATAATTCTCATGCTATATGCATTGTATATTATTTTTTTGTTCAATTTTTTTGAAGTTAAAACAATTGTTTTATTTGACTTGTGTACTCCTGGTGTTTCTGAATCGTATTGATTCTGATCAAAATGTTACAATTAAAACTATAGTCTGTGTGTAGATGTATCTTGTTATTTGTTCCTATGAAAATATGATTAGTGGGTACATAAATATGTTGGTGTGTGTAAGTATGTTTATATGTAATATATGTTTCTGTGTAACAAAATTATGATTTATCAACCTCATAACACGAATAACTTGTGTATTCGATTATTTTAAAAATTGATCAAAGATTCTATCATAAAATGCATCAATGTAATTTTTAAATTCGAGAGTTACTACGGATATGTGTAAGCAACCACTTTCAATTATATTTTACAAGTTATAAAATATTTCCATGTTAAAATATCGCTTCTACGGGCTCTCGTCGTGATTTTCAAATAAATATAATTACCACAAGGGACAAAGTGTTTTACTTTTTGTTAGTTATGCATAGATAATATAAGAAGTATTTTTATGATGAGAAACCTATTTATTTGTGACAGTACACACACACACATTGTGTACAAATTTGTTGTCCAAAATGTTTCAAGAAAATGCAATTCAAATGTCTTGATTGATGGATTGATTGAGTTAGCGTTTTAATTTATGCACACTAAGTCTAATCAAGAATGGACCCACAGTTTAAAGTTGGATCCGAATTACTATGTGCCTCCACCGGGTATTGAACCCAGGACACCTTTATCACCCTACTCAAATGGTAGACTCATTCAAATGTTTTGAAGAACATTCAAATGAGAAAGTTGTACGTAATAATTAAGTAAATGATGAGTCAGATACCAGAGATATAAAGGCTTTATACGACAATATAGTACATCTAATTTCTCTACTGTTTTGTGAAGTAAATTAAGTAAGCAGCAACTTTTCTCCGTAGCATTTTGTATGCAAATTCTCATGTAAGAACTAATTATTAGAACAGTAATTTTTCTATGGGGAAATTTGTACCCCCTCCATATATATTAAAGATAAAAGGGGCAGTCACTTTTCTACGGGGAAATTGTACCCCCTTCTAATAGTAGCAGGATTTAATGGGGCAGTCACTTTTCAACGGGGAAATTATACACCCTCCTAATATAAGCAGGATTTAAGGGGGCAGTCACTTTTCTACGGGGAAATTGTACTCCCTTCTCATATTAGCAGGATTTAATAGGGCAGTCACTTTTCAACGGGGAAATTGTACCCCCTTTTCATATTAGCAGGATTTAAAGGGGCAGTCACTTTTCTACGAGGAAATTATACCCCCTCCTAATATAAGCAGGATTTAAGTGGGCAGTCACTTTTCTACGGGGAAATTGTACCCCCTCCTAATATTAGCAGGATTTAAGGGGGCAGTCACTTTTCTACGGGGAAATTGTACCCCCTCCTAATATTAGCAGGATTTAAGGGGGCAGTCACTTTTCTACGGGGAAATTGTACCCCCTCCTAATATTAGCAGGATTTAAGGGGGCAGTCACTTCTCTACGGGGAATTTGAACCCCTCCTAATATAAACAGGACTTAAAGGGGCAGTCACTTTTCTACGGGGAATTTGTACCCCCTCCTAATATAAGCAGGATTTAAGAGGGCAGTCACTTTTCTACGGGGAAATTGTACCCCCCTCCTAATATAAGCAGGATATAAGGGGCCAGTCACTTTTCTACGGGGAAATTGTACCCCCTCCTAATATAAGCAGGATTTAATTGGGTAGTCACTTTCTACGGGGAATTTGTACCACCTCCTAATATAAGCAGGATTTAAGGGGGCAGTCACTTTTCTACGGGGAAATTGTACCCCCTCCTAATATTAGCAGGATTTAAGGGGGCAGTCACTTTTCTACGGGGAATTTGTACCCCCTCCTAATATAAGCAGGACTTAAAGGGGCAGTCACTTTTCTACGGGGAAATTGTACCCCCACCTAATATAAGCAGGATTTAATTGGGTAGTCACTTTTCTACGGGGAATTTGTACCCCCTCCTAATATAAGCAGGATTTAAGGGGGCAGTCACTTTTCTACGGGGAATTTGTACCCCTCCTAATATAAGCAGGATTTAAGAGGGCAGTCACTTTTCTACGGGGAAATTGTACCCCCTCCTAATATTAGCAGGATTTAAGGGGGCAGTCACTTCTCTACGGCGAATTTGTACCCCTCCTAATATAAGCAGGACTTAAAGGGGCAGTCACTTTTCTACGGGGAATTTGTACCCCCTCCTAATATTAGCAGGATTTAAGGGGGCAGTCACTTTTCTACGGGGAATTTGTACCCCTCCTAATATAAGCAGGACTTAAAGGGGCAGTCACGTTTCTACGGGGAATTTGTACCCCCTCCTAATATAAGCAGGATTTAAGAGGGCAGTCACTTTTCTACGGGGAAATTGTACCCCCTCCTAATATAAGCAGGATATAAGGGGGCAGTCACTTTTCTACGGGGAAATTGTACCCCCTCCTAATATAAGCAGGATTTAATTGGGTAGTCACTTTTCTACGGGGAATTTGTACCCCCTCCTAATTTATGCAGGATTTAAGGGGGCAGTCACTTTTCTACGGAGAAATTATACCCCCTCCTAATATAAGCAGGATTTAAAGGGGCAGTCACTTTTCTACGGGGAAATTATAC
Source organism: Lepisma saccharinum (assembly GCF_977018435.1). NCBI lineage: Eukaryota > Metazoa > Arthropoda > Insecta > Zygentoma > Lepismatidae > Lepisma > Lepisma saccharinum. Next base: position 1,388,041 of record NW_028142894.1, read on the forward strand.
CCCCTCCTAATATAAGCAGGATTTAAGGGGGCCGTCACTTTTCTACGGGGAATTTGTACCCCCTCCTAATATAAGCAGGATATAAGGGGGCAGTCACATTTCTACAGGGAAATTGTACCCCCTTCTCATATTAGCAGGATTTAATAGGGCAGTCACTTTTCTACGGGGAAATTGTACACCCTTCTCATATTAGCAGGATTTAATAGGGCAGTCACTTTTCTACGGGGAAATTATACCCCCTCCTAATATAAGCAGGATATAAGGGGGCAGTCACATTTCTACAGGGAAATTGTACCTCTTGCTCATATTAGCAGGATTTAATAGGGCAGTCACTTTTCTACGGGGAAATTGTACCCCATTCTCATATTAGCAGGATTTAATAGGACAGTCACTTTTCTACGTGGAAATTGTACCCCCTTCTCATATTAGCAGGATTTAATAGGGCCGTCACTTTCCTACGGGGAAATTATACCCCCTCCTAATATAAGCAGGATATAAGGAGGCAGTCACTTTTCTACGGGGAAATTATACCCCCTCCCAATATAAGCAGGATTCAAGGGGGCAGTCACTTTTCTACGGGGAAATTGTACCCCCTTCTCATATTAACAGGATTTAATAGGTCAATCACTTTTCTACGGGGAAATTGAACCCCCTTCTCATATTAGCAGGATTTAAGGGGGCAGTCACTTTTCTACGGGGAAATTGTACCCCCTTCTCTTATTAGCAGGATTTAATAGGGCAGTCACGTTTCTACGGGAATTTGTACCCCTCCAAATATAAGCAGGATATAAGGGGGCAGTCACTTTTCTACGGGGAAATTGTACCCCTTCCTAATATAAGCAGGATTTAATTGGGTAGTCACTTTCTACGGGGAATTTGTACCACCTCCTAATATAAGCAGGATTTAAGGGGGCAATCACTTTTCTACGGGGAAATTGTACCCCCTCCTAATATTAGCAGGATTTAAGGGGGCAGTCACTTTTCTACGGGGAATTTGTACCCCCTCCTAATATAAGCAGGACTTAAAGGGGCAGTCACTTTTCTACGGGGAAATTGTACCCCCACCTAATATAAGCAGGATTTAATTGGGTAGTCACTTTTCTACGGGGAATTTGTACCCCCTCCTAATATAAGCAGGATTTAAGGGGCAGTCACTTTTCTACGGGGAATTTGTACCCCTCCTAATATAAGCAGGATTTAAGAGGGCAGTCACTTTTCTACGGGGAAATTGTACCCCCTCCTAATATTAGCAGGATTTAAGGGGGCAGTCACTTCTCTACGGCGAATTTGTACCCCTCCTAATATAAGCAGGACTTAAGGGGGCAGTCACTTTTCTACGGGGAATTTGTACCCCTCCTAATATAAGCAGGATTTAATTGGGTAGTCACTTTTCTACGGGGAATTTGTACCCCCTCCTAATATAAGCAGGATTTAAGGGGGCAGTCACTTTTCTACGGGGAATTTGTACCCCTCCTAATATAAAAAGGACTTAAAGGGGCAGTCACTTTTCTACGGGGAAATTGTACCCCCTCCTAATATAAGCAGGATTTAATTGGGTAGTCACTTTTCTACGGGGAATTTGTAGCCCCTCCTAATATAAGCAGGATTTAATTGGGTAGTCACTTTTCTACGGGGAAATTGTACCCCCTCCTAATATTAGCAGGATTTAAGGGGGCAGTCACTTTTCTACGGGGAATTTGTACCCCTCCTAATATAAGCAGGACTTAAAGGGGCAGTCACGTTTCTACGGGGAATTTGAACCCCCTCCTAATATAAGCAGGATTTAAGAGGGCAGTCACTTTTCTACGGGGAAATTGTACCCCCTCCTAATATAAGCAGGATATAAGGGGGCAGTCACTTTTCTACGGGGAAATTGTACCCCCTCCTAATATAAGCAGGATTTAATTGGGTAGTCACTTTTCTACGGGGAATTTGTACCCCTCCTAATTTAAGCAGGATTTAAGGGGGCAGTCACTTTTCTACGGAGAAATTATACCCCCTCCTAATATAAGCAGGATTTAAAGGGGCAGTCACTTTTCTACGGGGAAATTATACCCCCTCCTAATATAAGCAGGATTTAAGGGGGCCGTCACTTTTCTACGGGGAATTTGTACCCCCTCCTAATATAAGCAGGATATAAGGGGGCAGTCACATTTCTACATGGAAATTGTACCCCCTTCTCATATTAGCAGGATTTAATAGGGCAGTCACTTTTCTACGGGGAAATTGTACACCCTTCTCATATTAGCAGGATTTAATAGGGCAGTCACTTTTCTACGGGGAAATTATACCCCCTCCTAATATAAGCAGGATATAAGGGGGCAGTCACATTTCTACAGGGAAATTGTACCTCTTGCTCATATTAGCAGGATTTAATAGGGCAGTCACCTTTCTACGGGGAAATTGTACCCCATTCTCATATTAGCAGGATTTAATAGGGCAGTCACTTTTCTACGTGGAAATTGTACCCCCTTCTCATATTAGCAGGATTTAATAGGGCAGTCACTTTCCTACGGGGAAATTATACCCCCTCCTAATATAAGCAGGATATAAGGAGGCAGTCACTTTTCTACGGGGAAATTATACCCCCTCCCAATATAAGCAGGATTTAAGGGGGCAGTCACTTTTCTACGGGGAAATTGTACCCCCTTCTCATATTAGCAGGATTTAATAGGTCAATCACTTTTCTACGGGGAAATTGTACCCCCTTCTCATATTAGCAGGATTTAAGGGGGCAGTCACTTTTCTACGGGGAAATTGTACCCCCTTCTCTTATTAGCAGGATTTAATAGGGCAGTCACGTTTCTACGGGAATTTGTACCCCTCCTAATATAAGCAGGATATAAGGGGGCCGTCACTTTTCTACTGGGAAATTGTACCCCTTCTCATATTAGCAAGATTTAATAGGGCAGTCACTTTTCTACTGGGAATTTGTACCCCCTCCTAATATAAGCAGGATTTAAGGGGGCAGTCACTTTTCTACGGGGAAATTATACCCCCTCCTAATATAAGCAGGATTTAAAGGGGCAGTCACTTTTCTACGGGGAAATTATACCCCCTCCTAATATAAGCAGGATTTAAGGGGGCCATCACTTTTCTACGGGGAATTTGTACCCCCTCCTAATATAAGCAGGATATAAGGGGGCAGTCACATTTCTACAGGGAAATTGTACCCCCTTCTCATATTAGCAGGATTTAATAGGGCAGTCACTTTTCTACGGGGAAATTGTACACCCTTCTCATATTAGCAGGATTTAATAGGGCAGTTACTTTTCTACGGGGAAATTATACCCCCTCCTAATATAAGCAGGATATAAGGGGGCAGTCACATTTCTACAGGGAAATTGTACCTCTTGCTCATATTAGCAGGATTTAATAGGGCAGTCACTTTTCTACGGGGAAATTGTACCCCATTCTCATATTAGCAGGATTTAATAGGGCAGTCACTTTTCTACGTGGAAATTGTACCCCCTTCTCATATTAGCAGGATTTAATAGGGCCGTCACTTTCCTACGGGGAAATTATACCCCCTCCTAATATAAGCAGGATATAAGGAGGCAGTCACTTTTCTACGGGGAAATTATACCCCCTCCCAATATAAGCAGGATTCAAGGGGGCAGTCACTTTTCTACGGGGAAATTGTACCCCCTTCTCATATTAGCAGGATTTAATAGGTCAATCACTTTTCTACGGGGAAATTGTACCCCCTTCTCATATTAGCAGGATTTAAGGGGGCAGTCACTTTTCTACGGGGAGATTGTACCCCCTTCTCTTATTAGCAGGATTTAATAGGGCAGTCACGTTTCTACGGGAATTTGTACCCCTCCTAATATAAGCAGGATATAAGGGGGCAGTCACTTTTCTACGGGGAAATTGTACCCCCTCCTAATATAAGCAGGATTTAATTGGGTAGTCACTTTCTACGGGGAATTTGTACCACCTCCTAATATAAGCAGGATTTAAGGGGGCAGTCACTTTTCTACGGGGAAATTGTACCCCCTCCTAATATTAGCAGGATTTAAGGGGGCAGTCACTTTTCTACGGGGAATTTGTACCCCCTCCTAATATAGGCAGGACTTAAAGGGGCAGTCACTTTTCTACGGGGAAATTGTACCCCCACCTAATATAAGCAGGATTTAATTGGGTAGTCACTTTTCTACGGGGAATTTGTACCCCCTCCTAATATAAGCAGGATTTAAGGGGCAGTCACTTTTCTACGGGGAATTTGTACCCCTCCTAATATAAGCAGGATTTAAGAGGGCAGTCACTCTTCTACGGGGAAATTGTACCCCCTCCTAATATTAGCAGGATTTAAGGGGGCAGTCACTTCTCTACGGCGAATTTGTACCCCTCCTAATATAAGCAGGACTTAAAGGGGCAGTCACTTTTCTACGGGGAATTTGTACCCCTCCTAATATAAGCAGGATTTAATTGGGTAGTCACTTTTCTACGGGGAATTTGTACCCCCTCCTAATATAAGCAGGATTTAAGGGGGCAGTCACTTCTCTACGGGGAATTTGTACCCCTCCTAATATAAAAAGGACTTAAAGGGGCAGTCACTTTTCTACGGGGAAATTGTACCCCCTCCTAATATAAGCAGGATTTAATTGGGTAGTCACTTTTCTACGGGGAATTTGTAGCCCCTCCTAATATAAGCAGGATTTAATTGGGTAGTCACTTTTCTACGGGGAAATTGTACCCCCTCCTAATATTAGCAGGATTTAAGGGGGCAGTCACTTTTCTACGGGGAATTTGTACCCCTCCTAATATAAGCAGGACTTAAAGGGGCAGTCACGTTTCTACGGGGAATTTGTACCCCCTCCTAATATAAGCAGGATTTAAGAGGGCAGTCACTTTTCTACGGGGAAATTGTACCCCCTCCTAATATAAGCAGGATATAAGGGGGCAGTCACTTTTCTACGGGGAAATTGTACCCCCTCCTAATATAAGCAGGATTTAATTGGGTAGTCACTTTTCTACGGGGAATTTGTACCCCCTCCTAATTTAAGCAGGATTTAAGGGGGCAGTCACTTTTCTACGGAGAAATTATACCCCCTCCTAATATAAGCAGGATTTAAAGGGGCAGTCACTTTTCTACGGGGAAATTATACCCCCTCCTAATATAAGCAGGATTTAAGGGGGCCGTCACCTTTCTACGGGGAATTTGTACCCCCTCCTAATATAAGCAGGATATAAGGGGGCAGTCACATTTCTACATGGAAATTGTACCCCCTTCTCATATTAGCAGGATTTAATAGGGCAGTCACTTTTCTACGGGGAAATTGTACACCCTTCTCATATTAGCAGGATTTAATAGGGCAGTCACTTTTCTACGGGGAAATTATACCCCCTCCTAATATAAGCAGGATATAAGGGGGCAGTCACATTTCTACAGGGAAATTGTACCTCTTGCTCATATTAGCAGGATTTAATAGGGCAGTCACCTTTCTACGGGGAAATTGTACCCCATTCTCATATTAGCAGGATTTAATAGGGCAGTCACTTTTCTACGTGGAAATTGTACCCCCTTCTCATATTAGCAGGATTTAATAGGGCAGTCACTTTCCTACGGGGAAATTATACCCCCTCCTAATATAAGCAGGATATAAGGAGGCAGTCACTTTTCTACGGGGAAATTATAACCCCTCCCAATATAAGCAGGATTTAAGGGGGCAGTCACTTTTCTACGGGGAAATTGTACCCCCTTCTCATATTAGCAGGATTTAATAGGTCAATCACTTTTCTACGGGGAAATTGTACCCCCTTCTCATATTAGCAGGATTTAAGGGGCAGTCACTTTTCTACGGGGAAATTGTACCCCCTTCTCTTATTAGCAGGATTTAATAGGGCAGTCACGTTTCTACGGGAATTTGTACCCCTCCTAATATAAGCAGGATATAAGGGGGCCGTCACTTTTCTACTGGGAAATTGTACCCCTTCTCATATTAGCAAGATTTAATAGGGCAGTCACTTTTCTACTGGGAATTTGTACCCCCTCCTAATATAAGCAGGATTTAAGGGGGCAGTCACTTTTCTACGGGGAATTTGTACCCCCTCCTATTATTAGAAGGATTTAAGGGGGCAGTCAATTTTCTACGGGGAATTTGTACCCCCTCCTAATGTAAGCAGGATTTAAAGGGGAAGTCACTTTTCTACGGGGAAATTATACCCCCTCCTAATATAAGCAGGATTTAAGGGGCAGTCACTTTTCTACGGGGAATTTGTACCCCCTCCTAATATAAGCAGGATTTAAGAGGGCAGTCACTTTTCTACGGGGAAATTGTACCCCCTCCTAATATAAGCAGGATATAAGGGGGCAGTCACTTTTCTACGGGGAAATTGTACCCCCTCCTAATATAAGCAGGATTTAATTGGGTAGTCACTTTTCTACGGGGAATTTGTACCCCCTCCTAATTTAAGCAGGATTTAAGGGGGCAGTCACTTTTCTACGGAGAAATTATACCCCCTCCTAATATAAGCAGGATTTAAAGGGGCAGTCACTTTTCTACGGGGAAATTGTACCCCCTCCTAATATAAGCAGGATTTAAGGGGGCCGTCACTTTTCTACGGGGAATTTGTACCCCCTCCTAATATAAGCAGGATATAAGGGGGCAGTCACATTTCTACAGGGAAATTGTACCCCCTTCTCATATTAGCAGGATTTAATAGGGCAGTCACTTTTCTACGGGGAAATTGTACACCCTTCTCATATTAGCAGGATTTAATAGGGCAGTCACTTTTCTACGGGGAAATTATACCCCCTCCTAATATAAGCAGGATATAAGGGGGCAGTCACATTTCTACAGGGAAATTGTACCTCTTGCTCATATTAGCAGGATTTAATAGGGCAGTCACTTTTCTACGGGGAAATTGTACCCCATTCTCATATTAGCAGGATTTAATAGGGCAGTCACTTTTCTACGTGGAAATTGTACCCCCTTCTCATATTAGCAGGATTTAATAGGGCAGTCACTTTCCTACGGGGAAATTATACCCCCTCCTAATATAAGCAGGATATAAGGAGGCAGTCACTTTTCTACGGGGAAATTATACCCCCTCCCAATATAAGCAGGATTCAAGGGGGCAGTCACTTTTCTACGGGGAAATTGTACCCCCTTCTCATATTAGCAGGATTTAATAGGTCAATCACTTTTCTACGGGGAAATTGTACCCCCTTCTCATATTAGCAGGATTTAAGGGGGCAGTCACTTTTCTACGGGGAAATTGTACCCCCTTCTCTTATTAGCAGGATTTAATAGGGCAGTCACGTTTCTACGGGAATTTGTACCGCTCCTAATATAAGCAGGATATAAGGGGGCAGTCACTTTTCTACTGGGAAATTGTACCCCTTCTCATATTAGCAAGATTTAATAGGGCAGTCACTTTTCTACTGGGAATTTGTACCCCCTCCTAATATAAGCAGGATTTAAGGGGGCAGTCACTTTTCTACGGGGAATTTGTACCCCCTCCTATTATTAGAAGGATTTAAGGGGGCAGTCAATTTTCTACGGGGAATTTGTACCCCCTCCTAATGTAAGCAGGATTTAAAGGGGAAGTCACTTTTCTACGGGGAAATTATACCCCCTCCTAATATAAGCAGGATTTAAGGGGCAGTCACTTTTCTACGGGGAATTTGTACCCCCTCCTAATATAAGCAGGATATAAGGGGGCAGTCACATTTCTACAGGGAAATTGTACCCCCTTCTCATATTAGCAGGATTTAATAGGGCAGTCACTTTTCTACGGGGAAATTGTACACCCTTCTCATATTAGCAGGATTTAATAGGGCAGTCACTTTTCTACGGGGAAATTATACCCCCTCCTAATATAAGCAGGATATAAGGGGGCAGTCACATTTCTACAGGGAAATTGTACCTCTTGCTCATATTAGCAGGATTTAATAGGGCAGTCACTTTTCTACGGGGAAATTGTACCCCATTCTCATATTAGCAGGATTTAATAGGGCAGTCACTTTTCTACGTGGAAATTGTACCCCCTTCTCATATTAGCAGGATTTAATAGGGCCGTCACTTTCCTACTGGGAAATTATACCCCCTCCTAATATAAGCAGGATATAAGGAGGCAGTCACTTTTCTACGGGGAAATTATACCCCCTCCCAATATAAGCAGGATTCAAGGGGGCAGTCACTTTTCTACGGGGAAATTGTACCCCCTTCTCATATTAGCAGGATTTAATAGGTCAATCACTTTTCTACGGGGAAATTGTACCCCCTTCTCATATTAGCAGGATTTAAGGGGGCAGTCACTTTTCTACGGGGAAATTGTACCCCCTTCTCTTATTAGCAGGATTTAATAGGGCAGTCACGTTTCTACGGGAATTTGTACCCCTCCTAATATAAGCAGGATATAAGGGGGCAGTCACTTTTCTACGGGGAAATTGTACCCCCTCCTAATATAAGCAGGATTTAATTGGGTAGTCACTTTCTACGGGGAATTTGTACCACCTCCTAATATAAGCAGGATTTAAGGGGGCAGTCACTTTTCTACGGGGAAATTGTACCCCCTCCTAATATTTGCAGGATTTAAGGGGGCAGTCACTTTTCTACGGGGAATTTGTACCCCCTCCTAATATAAGCAGGACTTAAAGGGGCAGTCACTTTTCTACGGGGAAATTGTACCCCCACCTAATATAAGCAGGATTTAATTGGGTAGTCACTTTTCTACGGGGAATTTGTACCCCCTCCTAATATAAGCAGGATTTAAGGGGCAGTCACTTTTCTACGGGGAATTTGTTCCCCTCCTAATATAAGCAGGATTTAAGAGGGCAGTCACTTTTCTACGGGGAAATTGTACCCCCTCCTAATATTAGCAGGATTTAAGGGGGCAGTCACTTCTCTACGGCGAATTTGTACCCCTCCTAATATAAGCAGGACTTAAGGGGGCAGTCACTTTTCTACGGGGAATTTGTACCCCTCCTAATATAAGCAGGATTTAATTGGGTAGTCACTTTTCTACGGGGAATTTGTACCCCCTCCTAATATAAGCAGGATTTAAGGGGGCAGTCACTTTTCTACGGGGAATTTGTACCCCTCCTAATATAAAAAGGACTTAAAGGGGCAGTCACTTTTCTACGGGGAAATTGTACCCCCTCCTAATATAAGCAGGATTTAATTGGGTAGTCACTTTTCTACGGGGAATTTGTAGCCCCTCCTAATATAAGCAGGATTTAATTGGGTAGTCACTTTTCTACGGGGAAATTGTACCCCCTCCTAATATTAGCAGGATTTAAGGGGGCAGTCACTTTTCTACGGGGAATTTGTATCCCTCCTAATATAAGCAGGACTTAAAGGGGCAGTCACGTTTCTACGGGGAATTTGTACCCCCTCCTAATATAAGCAGGATTTAAGAGGGCAGTCACTTTTCTACGGGGAAATTGTACCCCCTCCTAATATAAGCAGGATATAAGGGGGCAGTCACTTTTCTACGGGGAAATTGTACCCCCTCCTAATATAAGCAGGATTTAATTGGGTAGTCACTTTTCTACGGGGTATTTGTACCCCCTCCTAATTTAAGCAGGATTTAAGGGGGCAGTCACTTTTCTACGGAGAAATTATACCCCCTCCTAATATAAGCAGGATTTATAGGGGCAGTCACTTTTCTACGGGGAAATTATACCCCCTCCTAATATAAGCAGGATTTAAGGGGGCCGTCACTTTTCTACGGGGAATTTGTACCCCCTCCTAATATAAGCAGGATATAAGGGGGCAGTCACATTTCTACATGGAAATTGTACCCCCTTCTCATATTAGCAGGATTTAATAGGGCAGTCACTTTTCTACGGGGAAATTGTACACCCTTCTCATATTAGCAGGATTTAATAGGGCAGTCACTTTTCTACGGGGAAATTATACCCCCTCCTAATATAAGCAGGATATAAGGGGGCAGTCACATTTCTACAGGGAAATTGTACCTCTTGCTCATATTAGCAGGATTTAATAGGGCAGTCACCTTTCTACGGGGAAATTGTACCCCATTCTCATATTAGCAGGATTTAATAGGGCAGTCACTTTTCTACGTGGAAATTGTACCCCCTTCTCATATTAGCAGGATTTAATAGGGCAGTCACTTTCCTACGGGGAAATTATACCCCCTCCTAATATAAGCAGGATATAAGGAGGCAGTCACTTTTCTACGGGGAAATTATACCCCCTCCCAATATAAGCAGGATTTAAGGGGGCAGTCACTTTTCTACGGGGAAATTGTACCCCCTTCTCATATTAGCAGGATTTAATAGGTCAATCACTTTTCTACGGGGAAATTGTACCCCCTTCTCATATTAGCAGGATTTAAGGGGGCAGTCACTTTTCTACGGGGAAATTGTACCCCCTTCTCTTATTAGCAGGATTTCATAGGGCAGTCACGTTTCTACGGGAATTTGTACCCCTCCTAATATAAGCAGGATATAAGGGGGCCGTCACTTTTCTACTGGGAAATTGTACCCCTTCTCATATTAGCAAGATTTAATAGGGCAGTCACTTTTCTACTGGGAATTTGTACCCCCTCCTAATATAAGCAGGATTTAAGGGGGCAGTCACTTTTCTACGGGGAAATTATACCCCCTCCTAATATAAGCAGGATTTAAAGAAGCAGTCACTTTTCTACGGGGAAATTATACCCCCTCCTAATATAAGCAGGATTTAAGGGGGCCGTCACTTTTCTACGGGGAATTTGTACCCCCTCCTAATATAAGCAGGATATAAGGGGGCAGTCACATTTCTACATGGAAATTGTACCCCCTTCTCATATTAGCAGGATTTAATAGGGCAGTCACTTTTCTACGGGGAAATTGTACACCCTTCTCATATTAGCAGGATTTAATAGGGCAGTCACTTTTCTACGGGGAAATTATACCCCCTCCTAATATAAGCAGGATATAAGGGGGCAGTCACATTTCTACAGGGAAATTGTACCTCTTGCTCATATTAGCAGGATTTAATAGGGCAGTCACTTTTCTACGGGGAAATTGTACCCCATTCTCATATTAGCAGGATTTAATAGGGCAGTCACTTTTCTACGTGGAAATTGTACCCCCTTCTCATATTAGCAGGATTTAATAGGGCCGTCACTTTCCTACGGGGAAATTATACCCCCTCCTAATATAAGCAGGATATAAGGAGGCAGTCACTTTTCTACGGGGAAATTATACCCCCTCCCAATATAAGCAGGATTCAAGGGGGCAGTCACTTTTCTACGGGGAAATTGTACCCCCTTCTCATATTAGCAGGATTTAATAGGTCAATCACTTTTCTACGGGGAAATTGTACCCCCTTCTCATATTAGCAGGATTTAAGGGGGCAGTCACTTTTCTACGGGGAAATTGTACCCCCTTCTCTTATTAGCAGGATTTAATAGGGCAGTCACGTTTCTACGGGAATTTGTACCCCTCCTAATATAAGCAGGATATAAGGGGGCAGTCACTTTTCTACGGGGAAATTGTACCCCCTCCTAATATAAGCAGGATTTAATTGGGTAGTCACTTTCTACGGGGAATTTGTACCACCTCCTAATATAAGCAGGATTTAAGGGGGGAGTCACTTTTCTACGGGGAAATTGTACCCCCTCCTAATATTAGCAGGATTTAAGGGGGCAGTCACTTTTCTACGGGGAATTTGTACCCCCTCCTAATATAAGCAGGACTTAAAGGGGCAGTCACTTTTCTACGGGGAAATTGTACCCCCACCTAATATAAGCAGGATTTAATTGGGTAGTCACTTTTCTACGGGGAATTTGTACCCCCTCCTAATATAAGCAGGATTTAAGGGGCAGTCACTTTTCTACGGGGAATTTGTACCCCTCCTAATATAAGCAGGATTTAAGAGGGCAGTCACTTTTCTACGGGGAAATTGTACCCCCTCCTAATATTAGCAGGATTTAAGGGGGCAGTCACTTCTCTACGGCGAATTTGTACCCCTCCTAATATAAGCAGGACTTAAAGGGGCAGTCACTTTTCTACGGGGAATTTGTACCCCTCCTAATATAAGCAGGATTTAATTGGGTAGTCACTTTTCTACGGGGAATTTGTACCCCCTCCTAATATAAGCAGGATTTAAGGGGGCAGTCACTTCTCTACGGGGAATTTGTACCCCTCCTAATATAAAAAGGACTTAAAGGGGCAGTCACTTTTCTACGGGGAAATTGTACCCCCTCCTAATATAAGCAGGATTTAATTGGGTAGTCACTTTTCTACGGGGAATTTGTAGCCCCTCCTAATATAAGCAGGATTTAATTGGGTAGTCACTTTTCTACGGGGAAATTGTACCCCCTCCTAATATTAGCAGGATTTAAGGGGGCAGTCACTTTTCTACGGGGAATTTGTACCCCTCCTAATATAAGCAGGACTTAAAGGGGCAGTCACGTTTCTACGGGGAATTTGTACCCCCTCCTAATATAAGCAGGATTTAAGAGGGCAGTCACTTTTCTACGGGGAAATTGTACCCCCTCCTAATATAAGCAGGATATAAGGGGGCAGTCACTTTTCTACGGGGAAATTGTACCCCCTCCTAATATAAGCAGGATTTAATTGGGTAGTCACTTTTCTACGGGGAATTTGTACCCCCTCCTAATTTAAGCAGGATTTAAGGGGGCAGTCACTTTTCTACGGAGAAATTATACCCCCTCCTAATATAAGCAGGATTTAAAGGGGCAGTCACTTTTCTACGGGGAAATTATACCCCCTCCTAATATAAGCAGGATTTAAGGGGGCCGTCACTTTTCTACGGGGAATTTGTACCCCCTCCTAATATAAGCAGGATATAAGGGGGCAGTCACATTTCTACATGGAAATTGTACCCCCTTCTCATATTAGCAGGATTTAATAGGGCAGTCACTTTTCTACGGGGAAATTGTACACCCTTCTCATATTAGCAGGATTTAATAGGGCAGTCACTTTTCTACGGGGAAATTATACCCCCTCCTAATATAAGCAGGATATAAGGGGGCAGTCACATTTCTACAGGGAAATTGTACCTCTTGCTCATATTAGCAGGATTTAATAGGGCAGTCACCTTTCTACGGGGAAATTGTACCCCATTCTCATATTAGAAGGATTTAATAGGGCAGTCACTTTTCTACGTGGAAATTGTACCCCCTTCTCATATTAGCAGGATTTAATAGGGCAGTCACTTTCCTACGGGGAAATTATACCCCCTCCTAATATAAGCAGGATATAAGGAGGCAGTCACTTTTCTACGGGGAAATTATACCCCCTCCCAATATAAGCAGGATTTAAGGGGGCAGTCACTTTTCTACGGGGAAATTGTACCCCCTTCTCATATTAGCAGGATTTAATAGGTCAATCACTTTTCTACGGGGAAATTGTACCCCCTTCTCATATTAGCAGGATTTAAGGGGCAGTCACTTTTCTACGGGAAATTGTACCCCCTTCTTTTATTAGCAGGATTTAATAGGGCAGTCACGTTTCTACGGGAATTTGTACCCCTCCTAATATAAGCAGGATATAAGGGGGCCGTCACTTTTCTACTGGGAAATTGTACCCCTTCTCATATTAGCAAGATTTAATAGGGCAGTCACTTTTCTACTGGGAATTTGTACCCCCTCCTAATATAAGCAGGATTTAAGGGGGCAGTCACTTTTCTACGGGGAATTTGTACCCCCTCCTATTATTAGAAGGATTTAAGGGGGCAGTCAATTTTCTACGGGGAATTTGTACCCCCTCCTAATGTAAGCAGGATTTAAAGGGGAAGTCACTTTTCTACGGGGAAATTATACCCCCTCCTAATATAAGCAGGATTTAAGGGGCAGTCACTTTTCTACGGGGAATTTGTACCCCCTCCTAATATAAGCAGGATTTAAGAGGGCAGTCACTTTTCTACGGGGAAATTGTACCCCCTCCTAATATAAGCAGGATATAAGGGGGCAGTCACTTTTCTACGGGGAAATTGTACCCCCTCCTAATATAAGCAGGATTTAATTGGGTAGTCACTTTTCTACGGGGAATTTGTACCCCCTCCTAATTTAAGCAGGATTTAAGGGGGCAGTCACTTTTCTACGGAGAAATTATACCCCCTCCTAATATAAGCAGGATTTAAAGGGGCAGTCACTTTTCTACGGGGAAATTATACCCCCTCCTAATATAAGCAGGATTTAAGGGGGCCGTCACTTTTCTACGGGGAATTTGTACCCCCTCCTAATATAAGCAGGATATAAGGGGGCAGTCACATTTCTACAGGGAAATTGTACCCCCTTCTCATATTAGCAGGATTTAATAGGGCAGTCACTTTTCTACGGGGAAATTGTACACCCTTCTCATATTAGCAGGATTTAATAGGGCAGTCACTTTTCTACGGGGAAATTATACCCCCTCCTAATATAAGCAGGATATAAGGGGGCAGTCACATTTCTACAGGGAAATTGTACCTCTTGCTCATATTAGCAGGATTTAATAGGGCAGTCACTTTTCTACGGGGAAATTGTACCCCATTCTCATATTAGCAGGATTTAATAGGGCAGTCACTTTTCTACGTGGAAATTGTACCCCCTTCTCATATTAGCAGGATTTAATAGGGCAGTCACTTTCCTACGGGGAAATTATACCCCCTCCTAATATAAGCAGGATATAAGGAGGCAGTCACTTTTCTACGGGGAAATTATACCCCCTCCCAATATAAACAGGATTCAAGGGGGCAGTCACTTTTCTACGGGGAAATTGTACCCCCTTCTCATATTAGCAGGATTTAATAGGTCAATCACTTTTCTACGGGGAAATTGTACCCCCTTCTCATATTAGCAGGATTTAAGGGGGCAGTCACTTTTCTACGGGGAAATTGTACCCCCTTCTCTTATTAGCAGGATTTAATAGGGCAGTCACGTTTCTACGGGAATTTGTACCCCTCCTAATATAAGCAGGATATAAGGGGGCAGTCACTTTTCTACGGGGAAATTGTACCCCCTCCTAATATAAGCAGGATTTAATTGGGTAGTCACTTTCTACGGGGAATTTGTACCACCTCCTAATATAAGCAGGATTTAAGGGGGCAGTCACTTTTCTACGGGGAAATTGTACCCCCTCCTAATATTAGCAGGATTTAAGGGGGCAGTCACTTTTCTACGGGGAATTTGTACCCCCTCCTAATATAAGCAGGACTTAAAGGGGCAGTCACTTTTCTACGGGGAAATTGTACCCCCACCTAATATAAGCAGGATTTAATTGGGTAGTCACTTTTCTACGGGGAATTTGTACCCCCTCCTAATATAAGCAGGATTTAAGGGGGTAGTCACTTTTCTACGGGGAATTTGTACCCCTCCTAATATAAGCAGGATTTAAGAGGGCAGTCACTTTTCTACGGGGAAATTGTACCCCCTCCTAATATTAGCAGGATTTAAGGGGGCAGTCACTTCTCTACGGCGAATTTGTACCCCTCCTAATATAAGCAGGACTTAAAGGGGCAGTCACTTTTCTACGGGGAATTTGTACCCCTCCTAATATAAGCAGGATTTAATTGGGTAGTCACTTTTCTACGGGGAATTTGTACCCCCTCCTAATATAAGCAGGATTTAAGGGGGCAGTCACTTTTCTACGGGGAATTTGTACCCCTCCTAATATAAAAAGGACTTAAAGGGGCAGTCACTTTTCTACGGGGAAATTGTACCCCCTCCTAATATAAGCAGGATTTAATTGGGTAGTCACTTTTCTACGGGGAATTTGTAGCCCCTCCTAATATAAGCAGGATTTAATTGGGTAGTCACTTTTCTACGGGGAAATTGTACCCCCTCCTAATATTAGCAGGATTTAAGGGGGCAGTCACTTTTCTACGGGGAATTTGTACCCCTCCTAATATAAGCAGGACTTAAAGGGGCAGTCACGTTTCTACGGGGAATTTGTACCCCTCCTAATATAAGCAGGATTTAAGAGGGCAGTCACTTATCTACGGGGAAATTGTACCCCCTCCTAATATAAGCAGGATATAAGGGGGCAGTCACTTTTCTACGGGGAAATTGTACCCCCTCCTAATATAAGCAGGATTTAATTGGGTAGTCACTTTTCTACGGGGAATTTGTACCCCCTCCTAATTTAAGCTGGATTTAAGGGGGCAGTCACTTTTCTACGGAGAAATTATACCCCCTCCTAATATAAGCAGGATTTAAAGGGGCAGTTACTTTTCTACGGGGAAATTATACCCCCTCCTAATATAAGCAGGATTTAAGGGGGCCGTCACTTTTCTATAGGGAATTTGTACCCCCTCCTAATATAAGCAGGATATAAGGGGGCAGTCACATTTCTACATGGAAATTGTACCCCCTTCTCATATTAGCAGGATTTAATAGGGCAGTCACTTTTCTACGGGGAAATTGTACACCCTTCTCATATTAGCAGGATTTAATAGGGCAGTCACTTTTCTACGGGGAAATTATACCCCCTCCTAATATAAGCAGGATTTAAGGGGGCAGTCACATTTCTACAGGGAAATTGTAGCTCTTGCTCATATTAGCAGGATTTAATAGGGCAGTCACCTTTCTACGGGGAAATTGTACCCCATTCTCATATTAGCAGGATTTAATAGGGCAGTCACTTTTCTACGTGGAAATTGTACCCCCTTCTCATATTAGCAGGATTTAATAGGGCAGTCACTTTCCTACGGGGAAATTATACCCCCTCCTAATATAAGCAGGATATAAGGAGGCAGTCACTTTTCTACGGGGAAATTATACCCCCTCCCAATATAAGCAGGATTTAAGGGGGCAGTCACTTTTCTACGGGGAAATGGTACCCCCTTCTCATATTAGCAGGATTTAATAGGTCAATCACTTTTCTACGGGGAAATTGTACCCCCTTCTCATATTAGCAGGATTTAAGGGGGCAATCACTTTTCTACGGGGAAATTGTACCCCCTTCTCTTATTAGCAGGATTTAATAGGGCAGTCACGTTTCTACGGGAATTTGTACCGCTCCTAATATAAGCAGGATATAAGGGGGCAGTCACTTTTCTACTTGGAAATTGTACCCCTTCTCATATTAGCAAGATTTAATAGGGCAGTCACTTTTCTACTGGGAATTTGTACCCCCTCCTAATATAAGCAGGATTTAAGGGGGCAGTCACTTTTCTACGGGGAATTTGTACCCCCTCCTATTATTAGAAGGATTTAAGGGGGCAGTCAATTTTCTACGGGGAATTTGTACCCCCTCCTAATGTAAGCAGGATTTAAAGGGGAAGTCACTTTTCTACGGGGAAATTATACCCCCTCCTAATATAAGCAGGATTTAAGGGGCAGTCACTTTTCTACGGGGAATTTGTACCCCCTCCTAATATAAGCAGGATTTAAGGGCGCAGTCACTTTTCTACGGGGAATTTGAACCCCCTTCTCATAATAGTAGTATTTAATAGGGCAGTCACTTTTCTACTGGGAAATTGTACTCCCTTCTCATATGAGCAGGATTTAAGGGGGCAGTCACTTTTCTACGGGGAATTTGTACCCCCTCCTGATATTAGCATTATTTAAGGGGGCAGTCACTTTTCTACGGGGAATTTGTACCCTCTCCTAATATAAGCAGGATTTAATGGGGCAGTCACTTTTCTACGGGGAAATTGTACCCCCTCCTAATATAAGCAGGATTTAAGGGGCAGTCACTTTTCTACGGGGAAATTGTACCCCCTCCTAATATAAGCAGTATTTAAGGGGGCAGTCACTTTTCTACGGGGAATTTGTACCCCCTCCTAATATAAGTAGGATTTAAGGGGGCAGTCACTTTTCAAAGGGAATTTGTACCCCCTCCTAATATAAGCAGGATTTGAGGGCGCAGTCACATTTCTACGGAGAATTTGTACACCCTTCTCATAATAGCAGGATTTAATAGGGTAGTCACTTTTCTACGGGGAAATTGTACCCCCTCCTAATATAAGCAGGATTTAAGGGGGCAGTCACTTTTCTACGGGGAATTTGTACCCCCTCCTAATATTAGCAGGATTTAATAGGGCAGTCACTTTTCTCCGGGGAATTTTTACACCTTCCTAATATTAGCAGGATTTAAGGGGGCACTCACTTTTCTACGGGGAATTTCTACCCCCTCCTAATATAAGCAGGATTTAAAGGGGCTGTCACTTTTCTACGGGGAAATTGTACCCCCTCCTAATATAAGCAGGATTTAAGGGTGCAGTCACTTTTCTACGGGGAATTTGTACCCCCTTCTCATAATAGCTGGATTTAATAGGGCAGTCACTTTTCTACGGGGAAATTTAACCCCCTTCTCATATTAGCCGGATTTAAGGGGGCAGTCACTTTTCTACGGGGAATTTGTACCCCCTCCCAATATTAGCGGGATTTAAGGGGGCACTCACTTTTCTACGGCGAATTTGTACCCCCTCATAATATAAGCAGGATTTAAGAGGGCAGTCGCTTTTCTACGGGGAAATTATACCCCCTTCTAATATTAGCAGGATTTAAGGGGGCAGTCACTTTTCTACGGGGAAATTGTACCCCCTCCTAATATTAGCAGGATTTAAGGGGGCAGTCAATTTTCTACGGGGAATTTGTACCCCTACTAATATAAGCAGGACTTAAAGGGGCAGTCACTTTTCTACGGGGAATTTGTACCCCCTCCTAATATAAGCAGGATTTAAGAGGGCAGTCACTTTTCTACGGGGAAATTGTACCCCCTCCTAATATAAGCAGGATATAAGGGGGCAGTCACTTTTCTACGGGGAAATTGTACCCCCTCCTAATATAAGCAGGATTTAATTGGGCAGTCACTTTTCTACGGGGAATTTGTACCCCCTCCTAATATAAGCAGGATTTAAGGGGGCTGTCACTTTTCTACGGAGAAATTATACCCCCTCCTAATATAAGCAGGATTTAAAGGGACAGTCACTTTTCTACGGGGAATTTGTACCCCCTCCTAATATAAGCAGGATTTAAGGGGGCCGTCACTTTTCCACGGGGAATTTGTACCCCCTCCTAATATAAGCAGGATATAAGGGGGAAGTCACATTTCTACAGGGAAATTGTACCCCCTTCTCATATTAGCATTATTTAATAGGGCAGTCACTTTTCTACGGGTAAATTGTACCCCCTTCTCATATTAGCAGGATTTAATAGGGCAGTCACTTTTCTACGGGGAAATTATACCCCCTCCTAATATAAGCAGGATATAAGGGGGCAGTCACTTTTCTACGGGGAAATTATACCCCCTCCTAATATAAGCAGGATTTAAGGGGGCAGTCACTTTTCTACGGGGAGTTTGTACCCCCTCCTAATATAAGCAGGATTTAAGGGGGCAGTCACTTTACTACGGGGAATTTGTACCGCCTCCTAATATAAGCAGGATATAAGTGGGCAGTCACATTTCTACAGGGAAATTGTACCCCTTCTCATATTTGCAGGATTTAATAGGGCAGTCACTTTTCTACGGGGAAATTGTACCCCCTTTTCATATTAGCAGGATTTAATAGGGCAGTCACTTTTCTACTGGGAAATTATACCCCCTCCTAATATAAGCAGGATATAAGGGGGCAGTCACATTTCTACAGGGAAATTGTACCTCTTGCTCATATTAGCAGGATTTAATAGGGCAGTCACCTTTCTACGGGGAAATTGTACCCCATTCTCATATTAGCAGGATTTAATAGAGCAGTCACTTTTCTACGTGGAAATTGTACCCCCTTCTCATATTAGCAGGATTTAATAGGGCAGTCACTTTCCTACGGGGAAATTATACCCCCTCCTAATATAAGCAGGATATAAGGAGGCAGTCACTTTTCTACGGGGAAATTATACCCCCTCCTAATATAAGCAGGATATAAGGGGGCAGTCACTTTTCTACGGGGAATTTGTACCCCCTCCTAATATTAGCAGGATTTAAGGGGGCAGTCACTTTTCTACGTGGAATTTGTACCCCCTACTAATATAAGCAGGATTTAAAGGGGCAGTCACTTTTCTACGGGGAAATTGTACCCCCTCCTAATATAAGCAGGATTTAAGGGACAGTCACTTTTCTACAGGGAAATTGTACCTCTTTCTCATATTAGCAGGATTTAATAGGGCAGTCACTTTTCTGCGGGGAAATTGTACCCCCTTCTCATAATAACAGGATTTAATAGGGCAGTCACTTTTCTACGTGGAGATTCTACCCCCTCCTAATATTAGCAGGATTTAAGGGGGCAGTCACTTTTCTACGGGGAAATTGTACCCCCTCCTAATATAAGCAGGATATAAGGGGGCAGTCACTTTTCTACGGGGAAATTGTACCCCCTCCTAATATAAGCAGGATTTAATTGGGTAGTCACTTTTCTACGGGGAATTTGTACCCCCTCCTAATTTAAGCAGGATTTAAGGGGGCAGTCACTTTTCTACGGAGAAATTATACCCCCTCCTAATATAAGCAGGATATAAGGGGGCAGTCACTTTTCTACGGGGAAATTGTACCCCCTCCTAATATAAGCAGGATTTAATTGGGTAGTCACTTTTCTACAGGGAATTTGTACCCCCTCCTAATTTAGGCAGGATTTAAGGGGGCAGTCACTTTTCTACGGAGAAATTATACCCCCTCCTAATATAAGCAGGATTTAAAGGGGCAGTCACTTTTCTACGGGGAAATTATACCCCCTCCTAATATAAGCAGGATTTAAGGGGGCCGTCACTTTTCTACGGGGAATTTGTACCCCCTCCTAATATAAGCAGGATATAAGGGGGCAGTCACATTTCTACAGAGAAATTGTACCCCCTTCTCATATTAGCAGGATTTAATAGGGCAGTCACTTTTCTACGGGGAAATTGTACACCCTTCTCATATTAGCAGGATTTAATAGGGCAGTCACTTTTCTACGGGGAAATTATACCCCCTCCTAATATAAGCAGGATATAAGGGGGCAGTCACATTTCTACAGGGAAATTGTACCTCTTGCTCATATTAGCAGGATTTAATAGGGCAGTCACCTTTCTACGGGGAAATTGTACCCCATTCTCATATTAGCAGGATTTAATAGAGCAGTCACTTTTCTACGTGGAAATTGTACCCCCTTCTCATATTAGCAGGATTTAATAGGGCAGTCACTTTCCTACGGGGAAATTATACCCCCTCCTAATATAAGCAGGATATAAGGAGGCAGTCACTTTTCTACGGGGAAATTATACCCCCTCCCAATATAAGCAGGATTTAAGGGGGCAGTCACTTTTCTACGGGGAAATTGTACCCCTTCTCATATTAGCAGGATTTAATAGGTCAATCACCTTTCTACGGGGAAATTGTACCCCCTTCTCATATTAGCAGGATTTAAGGGGGCAGTCACTTTTCTACGGGGAAATTGTACCCCCTTCTCTTATTAGCAGGATTTAATAGGGCAGTCACGTTTCTACGGGAATTTGTACCCCTCCTAATATAAGCAGGATATAAGGGGGCAGTCACTTTTCTACTGGGAAATTGTACCCCTTCTCATATTAGCAAGATTTAATAGGGCAGTCACTTTTCTACTGGGAATTTGTACCCCCTCCTAATATAAGCAGGATTTAAGGGGGCAGTCACTTTTCTACGGGGAATTTGTACCCCCTCCTATTATTAGAAGGATATAAAGGGGCAGTCAATTTTCTACGGTTAATTAGTACCCCCTCCTAATGTTAGCAGGATTTAAAGGGGAAGTCACTTTTCTACGGGGAAATTATACCCCTTCCTAATATAAGCAGGATTTAAGGGGCAGTCACTTTTCTACGGGGAATTTGTACCCCCTCTTTATATAAGCAGGATTTAAGGGCGCAGTCACTTTTCTACGGGGAATTTGTACCCCCTTCTCATAATAGTAGTATTTAATAGGGCAGTCACTTTTCTACTGGGAAATTGTACCCCCTTCTCATTTGAGCAGGATCTAAGGGGGCAGTCACTTTTCTACGGGGAATTTGTACCCCCTCCTGATATTAGCATTATTTAAGGGGGCAGTCACTTTTCTACGGGGAATTTGTACCCTCTCCTAATATAAGCAGGATTTAATGGGGCAGTCACTTTTCTACGGGGAAATTGTACCTCCTCCTAATATAAGCAGGATTTAAGGGGCAGTCACTTTTCTACGGGGAAATTGTACCCCCTCCTAATATAGGCAGTATTTAAGGGGGCAGTCACTTTTCTACGGGGAATTTGTACCCCCTCCTCATATAAGTAGGATTTAAGGGGGCAGTCACTTTTCAAAGGGAATTTGTACCCCCTCCTAATATAAGCAGGATTTGAGGGCGCAGTCACATTTCTACGGGGAATTTGTACACCCTTCTCATAATAGCAGGATTTAATAGGGTAGTCACTTTTCTACGGGGAAATTGTACCCCCTCCTAATATAAGCAGGATTTAAGGGGGCAGTCACTTTTCTACGGGGAATTTGTACCCCCTCCTAATATTAGCATGATTTAATAGGGCAGTCTCTTTTCTCCGGGGAATTTTTATTCCTTCCTAATATTAGCAGGATTTAAGGGGGCACTCACTTTTCTACGGGGAATTTCTACCCCCTCCTAATATAAGCAGGATTTAAAGGGGCTGTCACTTTTCTACGGGGAAATTGTACCCCCTCCTAATATAAGCAGGATTTAAGGGTGCAGTCACTTTTCTACGGGGAATTTGTACCCCCTTCTCATAATAGCTGGATTTAATAGGGCAGTCACTTTTCTACGGGGAAATTTAACCCCCTTCTCATATTAGCAGGATTTAAGGGGGCAGTCACTTTTCTACGGGGAAATTGTACCCCCTCCTAATATAAGCAGGATATAAGGGGGCAGTCACTTTTCTACGGGGAAATTGTACCCCCTCCTAATATAAGCAGGATTTAATTGGGTAGTCACTTTTCTACGGGGAATTTGTACCCCCTCCTAATTTAAGCAGGATTTAAGGGGGCAGTCACTTTTCTACGGAGAAATTATACCCCCTCCTAATATAAGCAGGATATAAGGGGGCAGTCACTTTTCTACGGGGAAATTGTACCCCCTCCTAATATAAGCAGGATTTAATTGGGTAGTCACTTTTCTACAGGGAATTTGTACCCCCTCCTAATTTAGGCAGGATTTAAGGGGGCAGTCACTTTTCTACGGAGAAATTATACCCCCTCCTAATATAAGCTGGATTTAAAGGGGCAGTCACTTTTCTACGGGGAAATTATACCCCCTCCTAATATAAGCAGGATATAAGGGGGCAGTCACATTTCTACAGAGAAATTGTACCCCCTTCTCATATTAGCAGGATTTAATAGGGCAGTCACTTTTCTACGGGGAAATTGTACACCCTTCTCATATTAGCAGGATTTAATAGAGCAGTCACTTTTCTACGGGGAAATTATACCCCCTCCTAATATAAGCAGGATATAAGGGGGCAGTCACATTTCTACAGGGAAATTGTACCTCTTGCTCATATTAGCAGGATTTAATAGGGCAGTCACCTTTCTACGGGGAAATTGTACCCCATTCTCATATTAGCAGGATTTAATAGGGCAGTCACTTTCCTACGGGGAAATTATACCCCCTCCTAATATAAGCAGGATATAAGGAGGCAGTCACTTTTCTACGGGGAAATTATACCCCCTCCCAATATAAGCAGGATTTAAGGGGGCAGTCACTTTTCTACAGGGAAATTGTACCCCTTCTCATATTAGCAGGATTTAATAGGTCAATCACCTTTCTACGGGGAAATTGTACCCCCTTCTCATATTAGCAGGATTTAAGGGGGCAGTCACTTTTCTACGGGGACATTGTACCCCCTTCTCTTATTAGCAGGATTTAATAGGGCAGTCACGTTTCTACGGGAATTTGTACCCCTCCTAATATAAGCAGGATATAAGGGGGCAGTCACTTTTCTACTGGGAAATTGTACCCCTTCTCATATTAGCAAGATTTAATAGGGCAGTCACTTTTCTACTGGGAATTTGTACCCCCTCCTAATATAAGCAGGATTTAAGGGGGCAGTCACTTTTCTACGGGGAATTTGTACCCCCTCCTATTATTAGAAGGATATAAGGGGGCAGTCAATTTTCTACGGGGAATTAGTACCCCCTCCTAATGTAAGCAGGATTTAAAGGGGAAGTCACTTTTCTACGGGGAAATTATACCCCCTCCTAATATAAGCAGGATTTAAGGGGCAGTCACTTTTCTACGGGGAATTTGTACCCCCTCTTTATATAAGCAGGATTTAAGGGCGCAGTCACTTTTCTACGGGGAATTTGTACCCCCTTCTCATAATAGTAGTATTTAATAGGGCAGTCACTTTTCTACTGGGAAATTGTACCCCCTTCTCATATGAGCAGGATTTAAGGGGGCAGTCACTTTTCTACGGGGAATTTGTACCCCCTCCTGATATTAGCATTATTTAAGGGGGCAGTCACTTTTCTACGGGGAATTTGTACCCTCTCCTAATATAAGCAGGATTTAATGGGGCAGTCACTTTTCTACGGGGAAATTGTACCTCCTCCTAATATAAGCAGGATTTAAAAGGCAGTCACTTCTCTACGGGGAAATTGTACCCCCACCTAATATAAGCAGTATTTAAGGGGGCAGTCACTTTTCTACGGGGAATTTGTACCCCCTCCTCATATAAGTAGGATTTAAGGGGGCAGTCACTTTTCAAAGGGAATTTGTACCCCCTCCTAATATAAGCAGGATTTGAGGGCGCAGTCACATTTCTACGGGGAATTTGTACACCCTTCTCATAATAGCAGGATTTAATAGGGTAGTCACTTTTCTACGGGGAAATTGTACCCCCTCCTAATATAAGCAGGATTTAAGGGGGCAGTCACTTTTCTACGGGGAATTTGTACCCCCTCCTAATATTAGCATGATTTAATAGGGCAGTCTCTTTTCTCCGGGGAATTTTTATTCCTTCCTAATATTAGCAGGATTTAAGGGGGCACTCACTTTTCTACGGGGAATTTCTACCCCCTCCTAATATAAGCAGGATTTAAAGGGGCTGTCACTTTTCTACGGGGAAATTGTACCCCCTCCTAATATAAGCAGGATTTAAGGGTGCAGTCACTTTTCTACGGGGAATTTGTACCCCCTTCTCATAATAGCTGGATTTAATAGGGCAGTCACTTTTCTACGGGGAAATTTAACCCCCTTCTCATATTAGCAGGATTTAAGGGGGCAGTCACTTTTCTACGGGGAATTTGTACCCCCTCCCAATATTAGCGGGATTTAAGGGGGCACTCACTTTTCTACGGCGAATTTGTACCCCCTCATAATATAAGCAGGATTTAAGAGGGCAGTCGCTTTTCTACGGGGAAATTATACCCCCTCCTAATATTAGCAGGATTTAAGGGGGCAGTCACTTTTCTACGGGGAAATTGTACCCCATTCTCATATTAGCAGGATTTAATAGGGAAGTCACTTTTCTACGTGGAAATTGTACCCCCTTCTCATATTAGCACGATTTAATAGGGTAGTCACGTTTCTACGAGGTAATATAAGCAGTATTTAAGGGGGCAGTCACTTTTCTACTGGGAATTTGTACCCTCTCCTAATATAAGCAGGATTTAGGGGGGCAGTCACTTTTCTACAGGGAATTTGTACCCCCTCCTATTATTAGATGGATTTAAGGGGGCAGACACTTTTCTACGGGGAATTTGTACCCCCTCCTAATGTAAGCAGGATTTAAAGGGGAAGTCACTTTTCTACGGGGAAATTATACCCCCTCCTAATATAAGCAGGTTTTAAGGGGCAGTCACTTTTCTACGGGGAATTTGTACCCCCTCCTAATATAAGCAGGATTTAAGGGCGCAGTCACTTTTCTACGGGGAATTTGTACCCCCTTCTCCTAATAGCAGGATTTAATAGGGCATTCACTTTTCTACTGGGAAATTGTACCCCCTTCTCATACTAGCAGGATTTAAGGGGGCAGTCACTTTTCTACGGGGAAATTGTACCCCCTCCTAATATAAGCAATATTTAATGGGGCAGTCACTTTTCTGCGGGGAATTTGTACCCCCTCCTAATATAAGTAGGATTTAAGGGGCAGTCACTTTTCAAAGGGAATTTGTACCCCCTCCTAACATTATCAGAATTTAAGGTGGCAGTCACTTATCTTAGCGGAAATTGTACCCCCTCCTAATATAAACAGGATTAAAAGGGGCAGTCACTTTTCTACGGGGAATTTGTACCCCCTCCTAATATAAGCAGGATTTAAGAGGGCAGTCACTTTTCTACGGGGAAATTGTACCCCCTCCTAATATAAGCAGGATATAAGGGGGCAGTAACTTTTCTGCGGGGAAATTGTACCCCCTTCTCATAATAGCAGGATTTAATAGGGCAGTCACTTTTCTACGGGGAAATTGTACCCCCTTCTCATGTTAGCAGAATTTTAGGGGGCAGTCACTTTTCTACTGGGAATTTGTACCCCCTCCTAATATTAGCAGGATTTAAGGGGGCAGTCACTTTTCTACGGGGAATTTGTACCCCCTATTAATATAAGCAGGATTTAAAGGGGCAGTCACTTTTCTACGGGGAAATTGTACCCCATTCTCATATTAGCAGGATTTAATAGGGCAGTCACTTTTCTACGTGGAAATTGTACCCCCTTCTCATCTTAGCACGATTTAATAGGGTAGTCACGTTTCTACGAGGTAATTGTACCCCCTTCTAATATAAGCAGTATTTAAGGGGGCAGTCACTTTTCTACTGGGAATTTGTACCCTCTCCTAATATAAGCAGGATTTAGGGGGGCAGTCACTTTTCTACAGGGAATTTGTACCCCCTCCTATTATTAGATGGATTTAAGGGGGCAGACACTTTTCTACGGGGAATTTGTACCCCCTCCTAATGTAAGCAGGATTTAAAGGGGAAGTCACTTTTCTACGGGGAATCTATACCCCCTCCTAATATAAGCAGTATTTAAGGGGCAGTCACTTTTCTATGGGGAATTTGTATCCCCTCCTAATATAAGCAGGATTTAAGGGCGCAGTCACTTTTCTACGGGGAATTTGTACCCCCTTCTCCTAATAGCAGGATTTAATTGGGCATTCACTTTTCTACTGGGAAATTGTACCCCCTTCTCATACTAGCAGGATTTAAGGGGGCAGTCACTTTTCTACGGGGAAATTGTACCCCCTCCTAATATAAGCAATATTTAAGGGGGCAGTCACTTTTCTACGGGGAATTTGTACCTCCTCCTAATATAAGTAGGATTTAAGGGGCAGTCACTTTTCAAAGGGAATTTGTACCCCCTCCTAACATTATCAGGATTTAAGGGGGCAGTCACTTTTCTTAGCGGAAATTGTACCCCCTCCTAATATAAACTGGATATAAGGGGGCAGTCACTTTTCTACGGGGAAATTGTACCCCCTCCTAATATAAGCAGGATTTAATAGGGCAGTCACTTTTCTACTGGGAATTTTTACCCCCTACTAATATAAGCAGGATTTAAGGGGGCAGTCACTTTTCTACGGGGAATTTGTAGCCCCTCCTAATATTAGAAGGATTTAAGGGGGCAGTCACTTTTCTACGGGGAATTTGTACCCCCTCCTAATATAAGCAGGTTTTAAAGGGGAAGTCACTTTTCTACGGGGAAATTATACCCCCTCCTAATATAAGCAGGATTTAAGGGGCAGTCACTTTTCTACGGGGAATTTGTACCCCCTCTTAATATAAGCAGGATTGAAGGGCGCAGTCACTTTTCTACGGGGAATTTGTACCCCCTTCTCATAATAGCATGATTTAATAGGCAGTCACTTTCCTACGGGGAAATTGTACCCCCTTCTCATATTTGCAGAATTTAAGGGGGCGGTCACTTTTCTACGGGGAATTTGTACCCCCTCCTAATATTAGCAGGATTTAAGGGGGCACTCACTTTTCTACGGGGAATTTGTACCCCCTCCTAATATAAGCAGGATTTAAAGGGGCAGTTACTTTTCTACGGAGAAATTGTACCCCCTCCTAATATAAGCAGGATTTAAGGGGCAGTCACTTTTCTACGGGGAATTTGTACACCCTCCTAATATAAGAAGGATTTAAGGGGGCAGTCACTTTTCTACGGGGAATTTGTACCCCCTCCTAATATAAGCAGGATATAAGGGGGCAGTAACATTTCTACAGGGAAATTGTACCCCTTTCTCATATTAGCAGGATTTAATAGGGCAGTCACTTTTCTACGGGGAAATTGTACCTCAATCTCATATTAGCAGGATTTAATAGGGCAGTCATTTTTCTACGTGGAAATTGTACCCCCTTCTCATATTAGCAGGATTTAATAGGGCAGTCACTATTCTACGGGGAAATTATACCCCCTCCTAATATAAGCAGGATATAAGGGGGCAGTCACTTTTCTACAGGGAAATTATACCCCCTCCCAATATAAGCAGGATTCAAGGGGGCAGTCACTTTTCTACGGGGAAATTGTACCCCCTCCTAATATAAGAAGGATATAAGGGAGCAGTCACTTTTCTACGGGGAAATTGTACCCCCTTCTCATATTAGCAGGATTTAATAGGGCAGTCACTTTTCTACGGGGAAATTGTACCCCCTTCTCATATTAGCAGGATTTAAAGGGGCAGTCACTTTTCTACGGGAGAATTGTACCCCCTCCTAATATAAGCAGGATTTAAGGGGCAGTCACTTTTCTATGGGGAAATTGTACCTCCTCCTAATATAAGCAAGATATAAGGGGGCAGTCACTTTTCTACGAGGAATGTGTACCCCCTCCTAATATAAGCAGGATTTAAGGGGGCAGTCACTTTTCTACGCGGAAATTGTACCCCCTCCTAATATAAACAGGATATATGGGGGCAGTCACTTTTCTACGGGGAAATTGTACCCCCTCCTAATATAATCAGTATTTAAGGGGGCAGTCACTTTTCTACGGGGAATTTGTACCCCCTCCTAATATAAGTAGGATTTAAGGGGGCAGTCACTTTACTACGTGGAATTTGTACCGCCTCCTAATATAAGCAGGATATAAGTGGGCAGTCACATTTCTACAGGGAAATTGTACCCCTTCTCATATTTGCAGGATTTAATAGGGCAGTCACTTTTCTACGGGGAAATTGTACCCCCTTTTCATATTATCAGGATTTAATAGGGCAGTCACTTTTCTACGGGGAAATTATACCCCCTCCTAATATAATCAGGATATAATGGGACAGTCACTTTTCTACGGGGAAATTATACCCCCTCCTAATATAATCAGGATATAATGGGACAGTCACTTTTCTACGGGGAAATTATACCCCCTCCTAATATAAGCAGGATATAAGGGGACAGTCACTTTTCTACGGGGAAATTATACCCCCTCCCAATATAAGCACGATTTAAAGAGGCAGTCACTTTTCTACGGGGAAATTGTACCCCTCCTAATATAAGCAGGATATAAGGGGGCAGTCACTTTTCTGCGGGGAAATTGTACCCCCTTCTGATAATAACAGGATTTAATAGGGCAGTCACTTTTCTACGGGGAAATTGTACCCCCTTCTCATATTAGCAGGATTTAAGGGGGCAGTCACTTTTCTACAGGGAATTTGTACCCCCTCCTAATTTAGGCAGGATTTAAGGGGGCAGTCACTTTTCTACGGAGAAATTATACCCCCTCCTAATATAAGCAGGATTTAAAGGGGCAGTCACTTTTCTACGGGGAAATTATACCCCCTCCTAATATAAGCAGGATTTAAGGGGGCCGTCACTTTTCTACGGGGAATTTGTACCCCCTCCTAATATAAGCAGGATATAAGGGGGCAGTCACATTTCTACAGGGAAATTGTACCCCCTTCTCATATTAGCAGGATTTAATAGGGCAGTCACTTTTCTACGGGGAAATTGTACACCCTTCTCATATTAGCAGGATTTAATAGGGCAGTCACTTTTCTACGGGGAAATTATACCCCCTCCTAATATAAGCAGGATATAAGGGGGCAGTCACATTTCTACAGGGAAATTGTACCTCTTGCTCATATTAGCAGGATTTAATAGGGCAGTCACCTTTCTACGGGGAAATTGTACCCCATTCTCATATTAGCAGGATTTAATAGGGCAGTCACTTTTCTACGTGGAAATTGTACCCCCTTCTCATATTAGCAGGATTTAATAGGGCAGTCACTATCCTACGGGGAAATTATACCCCTTCTAATATAAGCAGGATATAAGGAGGCAGTCACTTTTCTACGGGGAAATTATACCCCCTCCCAATATAAGCAGGATTTAAGGTGGCAGTCACTTTTCTACGTGGAATTTGTACCCCCTATTAATATAAGCAGGATTTAAAGGGGCAGTCACTTTTCTACGGGGAAATTGTACCCCCTCCTAATATAAGCAGGATTTAAGGGACAGTCACTTTTCTACAGGGAAATTGTACCTCTTTCTCATATTAGCAGGATTTAATAGGGCAGTCACTTTTCTACGGGGAAATTGTACCCCATTCTCATATTAGCAGGATTTAATAGGGCAGTCACTTTTCTACGTGGAAATTGTACCCCCTTCTCATATTAGCACGATTTAATAGGGTAGTCACGTTTCTACGAGGTAATTGTACCCCCTTCTAATATAAGCAGTATTTAAGGGGGCAGTCACTTTTCTACTGGGAAATTGTACCCCCTCCTAATATAAGCAGGATTTAGGGGGGCAGTCACTTTTCTACAGGGAATTTGTACCCCCTCCTATTATTAGATGGATTTAGGGGGGCAGACACTTTTCTACGGGGAATTTGAACCCCTTCCTAATGTAAGCAGGATTTAAAGAGGAAGTCACTTTTCTACGGGGAAATTATACCCCCTCCTAATATAAGCAGGATTTAAGGGGCAGTCACTTCTCTACGGGGAATTTGTACCCCCTCCTAATATAAGCAGGATTTAAGGGCGCAGTCACTTTTCTACGGGGAATTTGTACCCCCTTCTCCTAATAGCAGGATTTAATAGGGCATTCACTTTTCTACTGGGAAATTGTACCCCCTTCTCATACTAGTAGGATTTAAGGGGGCAGTCACTTTTCTACGGGGAAATTGTACCCCCTCCTAATATAAGCAATATTTAAGGGGGCAGTCACTTTTCTACGGGGAATTTGTACCCCCTCCTAATATAAGTAGGATTTAAGGGGCAGTCACTTTTCAAAGGGAATTTGTACCCCCTCCTAACATTATCAGGATTTAAGGGGGCAGTCACTTTTCTTAGCGGAAATTGTACCCCCTCCTAATATAAACAGGATATAAGGGGGCAGTCACTTTTCTACGGGGAAATTGTACCCCCTCCTAATATAAGCAGGATTTAATAGGGCAGTCACTTTTCTACTGGGAATTTTTACCCCCTACTAATATAAGCAGGATTTAAGGGGGCACTCACTTTTCTACGGGGAATTTGTACCCCCTCCTAATATTAGAAGGATTTAATTGGGCAGTCACTTTTCTACGGGGAATTTGTACCCCCTCCTAATATAAGCAGGTTTTAAAGGAAAAGTCACTTTTCTACGGGGAAATTATACCCCCTCCTAATATAAGCAGGATTTAAGGGGCAGTCACTTTTCTACGGGGAATTTGTACCCCCTCTTAATATAAGCAGGATTTAAGTGCGCAGTCACTTTTCTACGGGGAATTTGTACCCCCTTCTCATAATAGCATGATTTAATAGGCAGTCACTTTTCTACGGGGAAATTGTACCCCCTTCTCATATTAGCAGAATTTAAGGGGGCAGTCACTTTTCTACGGGGAATTTGTACCCCCTCCTAATATTAGCAGGATTTAAGGGGGCACTCAATTTTCTACGGGGAATTTGTACCCCCTCCTAATATAAGCAGGATTTAAAGGGGCAGTTACTTTTCTACGGGGAAATTGTACCCCCTCCTAATGTAAGCAGGATTTAAGGGGCAGTCACTTTTCTACGGGGAATTTGTACACCCTCCTAATATAAGCAGGATTTAAGGGGGCAGTCACTTTTCTACGGGGAATTTGTACCCCCTCCTAATATAAGCAGGATATAAGGGGGCAGTAACATTTCTACAGGAAAATTGTACCCCTTTCTCATATTAGCAGGATTTAATAGGGCAGTCACTTTTCTACGGGGAAATTGTACCTGAATCTCATATTAGCAGGATTTAATAGGGCAGTCAATTTTCTACGTGGAAATTGTACCCCCTTCTCATATTAGCAGGATTTAATAGGGCAGTCACTATTCTACGGGGAAATTATACCCCCTCCTAATATAAGCAGGATATAAGGGGGCAGTCACTTTTCTACAGGGAAATTATACCCCCTCCCAATATAAGCAGGATTCAAGGGGGCAGTCACTTTTCTACGGGGAAATTGTACCCCCTCCTAATATAAGAAGGATATAAGGGGGCAGTCACTTTTCTACGGGGAAATTGTACCCCCTTCTCATAATAGCAGGATTTAATAGGGCAGTCACTTTTCTACGGGGAAATTGTACCCCCTTCTCATGTTAGCAGAATTTTAGGGGGCAGTCACTTTTCTACTGGGAATTTGTACCCCCTCCTAATATTAGCAGGATTTAAGGGGGCAGTCACTTTTCTACGGGGAATTTGTACCCCCTATTAATATAAGCAGGATTTAAAGGGGCAGTCACTTTTCTACGGGGAAATTGTACCCCATTCTCATATTAGCAGGATTTAATAGGGCAGTCACTTTTCTACGTGGAAATTGTACCCCCTTCTCATATTAGTACGATTTAATAGGGTAGTCACGTTTCTACGAGGTAATTGTACCCCCTTCTAATATAAGCAGTATTTAAGGGGGCAGTCACTTTTCTACTGGGAATTTGTACCCTCTCCTAATATAAGCAGGATTTAGGGGGGCAGTCACTTTTCTACAGGGAATTTGTACCCCCTCCTATTATTTGATGGATTTAAGGGGGCAGACACTTTTCTACGGGGAATTTGTACCCCCTCCTAATGTAAGCAGGATTTAAAGGGGAAGTCACTTTTCTACGGGGAAATTATACCCCCTCCTAATATAAGCAGGATTTAAGGGGCAGTCACTTTTCTATGGGGAATTTGTACCCCCTCCTAATATAAGCAGGATTTAAGGGCGCAGTCACTTTTCTACGGGGAATTTGTACCCCCTTCTCCTAATAGCAGGATTTAATAGGGCATTCACTTTTCTACTGGGAAATTGTACCCCCTTCTCATACTAGCAGGATTTAAGGGGGCAGTCACTTTTCTACGGGGAAATTGTACCCCCTCCTAATATAAGCAATATTTAAGGGGGCAGTCACTTTTCTACGGGGAATTTGTACCTCCTCCTAATATAAGTAGGATTTAAGGGGCAGTCACTTTTCAAAGGGAATTTGTACCCCCTCCTAACATTATCAGGATTTAAGGGGGCAGTCACTTTTCTTAGCGGAAATTGTACCCCCTCCTAATATAAACTGGATATAAGGGGGCAGTCACTTTTCTACGGGGAAATTGTACCCCCTCCTAATATAAGCAGGATTTAATAGGGCAGTCACTTTTCTACTGGGAATTTTTACCCCCTCCTAATATAAACTGGATATAAGGGGGCAGTCACTTTTCTACGGGGAATTTGTACCCCCTCCTAATATAAGCAGGTTTTAAAGGGAAGTCACTTTTCTACGGGGAAATTATACCCCCTCCTAATATAAGCAGGATATAAGGGGCAGTCACTTTTCTACGGGGAATTTGTACCCCCTCTTAATATAAGCAGGATTTAAGGGCGCAGTCACTTTTCTACGGGGAATTTGTACCCCTTTCTCATAATAGCATGATTTAATAGGCAGTCACTTTTCTACGGGGAAATTGTACCCCCTTCTCATATTAGCAGAATTTAAGGGGGCAGTCACTTTTCTACGGGGAATTTGTACCCCCTCCTAATATTAGCAGGATTTAAGGGGGCACTCACTTTTCTACGGGGAATTTGTACCCCCTCCTAATATAAGCAGGATTTAAAGGGGCAGTTACTTTTCTACGGGGAAATTGTACCCCCTCCTAATATAAGCAGGATTTAAGGGGCAGTCACTTTTCTACGGGGAATTTGTACACCCTCCTAATATAAGCAGGATTTAAGGGGGCAGTCACTTTTCTACGGGGAATTTGTACCCCCTCCTAATATAAGCAGGATATAAGGGGGGAGTAACATTTCTACAGGGAAATTGTACCCCTTTCTCATATTAGCAGGATTTAATAGGGCAGTCACTTTTCTACTGGGAAATTGTACCTCAATCTCATATTAGCAGGATTTAATAGGGCAGTCATTTTTCTACGTGGAAATTGTACCCCCCTCTCATATTAGCAGGATTTAAGGGGGCAGTCACTTTTCTACGGGGAAATTGTACCCCCTCCTAATATAAGCAATATTTAAGGGGGCAGTCACTTTTCTACGGGGAATTTGTACCTCCTCCTAATATAAGTAGGATTTAAGGGGCAGTCACTTTTCAAAGGGAATTTGTACCCCCTCCTAACATTATCAGGATTTAAGGGGGCAGTCACTTTTCTTAGCGGAAATTGTACCCCCTCCTAATATAAACTGGATATAAGGGGGCAGTCACTTTTCTACGGGGAAATTGTACCCCCTCCTAATATAAGCAGGATTTAATAGGGCAGTCACTTTTCTACTGGGAATTTTTACCCCCTCCTAATATAAACTGGATATAAGGGGGCAGTCACTTTTCTACGGGGAATTTGTACCCCCTCCTAATATAAGCAGGTTTTAAAGGGGAAGTCACTTTTCTACGGGGAAATTATACCCCCTCCTAATATAAGCAGGATTTAAGGGGCAGTCACTTTTCTACGGGGAATTTGTACCCCCTCTTAATATAAGCAGGATTTAAGGGGGCAGTCACTTTTCTACGGGGAATTTGTACCCCCTATTAATATAAGCAGGATTTAAAGGGGCAGTCACTTTTCTACGGGGAAATTGTACCCCCTTCTCATAATAGCAGGATTTAATAGGGCAGTCACTTTTCTACGGGGAAATTGTACCCCCTTCTCATGTTAGCAGAATTTTAGGGGGCAGTCACTTTTCTACTGGGAATTTGTACCCCCTCCTAATATTAGCAGGATTTAAGGGGGCAGTCACTTTTCTACGGGGAATTTGTACCCCCTATTAATATAAGCAGGATTTAAAGGGGCAGTCACTTTTCTACGGGGAAATTGTACCCCATTCTCATATTAGCAGGATTTAATAGGGCAGTCACTTTTCTACGTGGAAATTGTACCCCCTTCTCATATTAGTACGATTTAATAGGGTAGTCACGTTTCTACGAGGTAATTGTACCCCCTTCTAATATAAGCAGTATTTAAGGGGGCAGTCACTTTTCTACTGGGAATTTGTACCCTCTCCTAATATAAGCAGGATTTAGGGGGGCAGTCACTTTTCTACAGGGAATTTGTACCCCCTCCTATTATTTGATGGATTTAAGGGGGCAGACACTTTTCAACGGGGAATTTGTACCCCCTCCTAATGTAAGCAGGATTTAAAGGGGAAGTCACTTTTCTACGGGGAAATTATACCCCCTCCTAATATAAGCAGGATTTAAGGGGCAGTCACTTTTCTATGGGGAATTTGTACCCCCTCCTAATATAAGCAGGATTTAAGGGCGCAGTCACTTTTCTACGGGGAATTTGTACCCCCTTCTCCTAATAGCAGGATTTAATAGGGCATTCACTTTTCTACTGGGAAATTGTACCCCCTTCTCATACTAGCAGGATTTAAGGGGGCAGTCACTTTTCTACGGGGAAATTGTACCCCCTCCTAATATAAGCAATATTTAAGGGGGCAGTCACTTTTCTACGGGGAATTTGTACCTCCTCCTAATATAAGTAGGATTTAAGGGGCAGTCACTTTTCAAAGGGAATTTGTACCCCCTCCTAACATTATCAGGATTTAAGGGGGCAGTCACTTTTCTTAGCGGAAATTGTACCCCCTCCTAATATAAACTGGATATAAGGGGGCAGTCACTTTTCTACGGGGAAATTGTACCCCCTCCTAATATAAGCAGGATTTAATAGGGCAGTCACTTTTCTACTGGGAATTTTTACCCCCTCCTAATATAAACTGGATATAAGGGGGCAGTCACTTTTCTACGGGGAATTTGTACCCCCTCCTAATATAAGCAGGTTTTAAAGGGAAGTCACTTTTCTACGGGGAAATTATACCCCCTCCTAATATAAGCAGGATTTAAGGGGCAGTCACTTTTCTACGGGGAATTTGTACCCCCTCTTAATATAAGCAGGATTTAAGGGCGCAGTCACTTTTCTACGGGGAATTTGTACCCCTTTCTCATAATAGCATGATTTAATAGGCAGTCACTTTTCTACGGGGAAATTGTACCCCCTTCTCATATTAGCAGAATTTAAGGGGGCAGTCACTTTTCTACGGGGAATTTGTACCCCCTCCTAATATTAGCAGGATTTAAGGGGGCACTCACTTTTCTACGGGGAATTTGTACCCCCTCCTAATATAAGCAGGATTTAAAGGGGCAGTTACTTTTCTACGGGGAAATTGTACCCCCTCCTAATATAAGCAGGATTTAAGGGGCAGTCACTTTTCTACGGGGAATTTGTACACCCTCCTAATATAAGCAGGATTTAAGGGGGCAGTCACTTTTCTACGGGGAATTTGTACCCCCTCCTAATATAAGAAGGATATAAGGGGGGAGTAACATTTCTACAGGGAAATTGTACCCCTTTCTCATATTAGCAGGATTTAATAGGGCAGTCACTTTTCTACTGGGAAATTGTACCTCAATCTCATATTAGCAGGATTTAATAGGGCAGTCATTTTTCTACGTGGAAATTGTACCCCCCTCTCATATTAGCAGGATTTAATAGGGCAGTCACTATTCTACGGGGAAATTATACCCCCTCCTAATATAAGCAGGATATAAGGGGGCAGTCACTTTTCTACGCGGAAATTGTACCCCCTCCTAATATAAACAGGATATAAGGGGGCAGTCACTTTTCTACGGGGAAATTGTACCCCCTCCTAATATAATCAGTATTTAAGGGGGCAGTCACTTTTCTACGGGGAATTTGTACCCCCTCCTAATATAAGTAGGATTTAAGGGGGCAGTCACTTTACTACGGGGAATTTGTACCGCCTCCTAATATAAGCAGGATATAAGTGGGCAGTCACATTTCTAGAGGGAAATTGTACCCCTTCTCATATTTGCAGGATTTAATAGGGCAGTCACTTTTCTACGGGGAAATTGTACCCCCTTTTCTTATTAGCAGGATTTAATAGGGCAGTCACTTTTCTACTGGGAAATTATACCCCCTCCTAATATAATCAGGATATAATGGGACAGTCACTTTTCTACGGGGAAATTATACCCCCTCCTAATATAAGCAGGATATAAGGGGACAGTCACTTTTCTACGGGGAAATTATACCCCCTCCCAATATAAGCACGATTTAAAGAGGCAGTCACTTTTCTACGGGGAAATTGTACCCCTCCTAATATAAGCAGGATATAAGGGGGCAGTCACTTTTCTGCGGGGAAATTGTACCCCCTTCTCATAATAACAGGATTTAATAGGGCAGTCACTTTTCTACGGGGAAATTGTACCCCCTTCTCATATTAGCAGGATTTAAGGGGGCAGTCACTTTTCTACGGGGAATTTGTACCCCCTCCTAATATTAGCAGGATTTAAGGGGGCAGTCACTTTTCTACGTGGAATTTGTACCCACTATTAATATAAGCAGGATTTAAAGGGGCAGTCACTTTTCTACGGGGAAATTGTACCCCCTCCTAATATAAGCAGGATTTAAGGGACAGTCACTTTTCTACAGGGAAATTGTACCTCTATCTCATATTAGCAGGATTTTATAGGGCAGTCACTTTTCTACGGGGAAATTGTACCCCATTCTCATATTAGCAGGATTTAATAGGGCAGTCACTTTTCTACGTGGAAATTGTACCCCCTTCTCATATTAGCAGGATTTAATAGGGCAGTCACTTTCCTACGGGGAAATTGTACCCCTCCTAATATAAGCAGGATATAAGGGGCAGTAACTTTTCTGCGGGGAAATTGTACCCCCTTCTCATAATAGCAGGATTTAATAGGGCAGTCACTTTTCTACGGGGAAATTGTACCCCCTTCTCATGTTAGCAGAATATTAGGGGGCAGTCACTTTTCTACTGGGAATTTGTACCCCCTCCTAATATTAGCAGGATTTAAGGGGGCAGTCACTTTTCTACGGGGAATTTGTACCCCCTATTAATATAAGCAGGATTTAAAGGGGCAGTCACTTTTCTACGGGGAAATTGTACCCCATTCTCATATTAGCAGGATTTAATAGGGCAGTCACTTTTCTACGTGGAAATTGTACCCCCTTCTCATATTAGCACGATTTAATAGGGTAGTCACGTTTCTACGAGGTAATTGTACCCCCTTCTAATATAAGCAGTATTTAAGGGGGCAGTCACTTTTCTACTGGGAATTTGTACCCTCTCCTAATATAAGCAGGATTTAGGGGGGCGGTCACTTTTCTACAGGGAATTTGTCCCCTCTCCTATTATTAGATGGATTTATGGGGGCAGACACTTTTCTACGGGGAATTTGAACCCCCTCCTAATGTAAGCAGGATTTAAAGGGGAAGTCACTTTTCTACGGGGAAATTATACCCCCTCCTAATATAAGCAGGATTTAAGGGGCAGTCACTTCTCTACGGGGAATTTGTACCCCCTCCTAATATAAGCAGGATTTAAGGGCGCAGTCACTTTTCTACGGGGAATTTGTACCCCCTTCTCCTAATAGCAGGATTTAATAGGGCATTCACTTTTCTACTGGGAAATTGTACCCCCTTCTCATACTAGTAGGATTTAAGGGGGCAGTCACTTTTCTACGGGGAAATTGTACCCCCTCCTAATATAAGCAATATTTAAGGGGGCAGTCACTTTTCTACGGGGAATTTGTACCCCCTCCTAATATAAGTAGGATTTAAGGGGCAGTCACTTTTCAAAGGGAATTTGTACCCCCTCCTAACATTATCAGGATTTAAGGGGGCAGTCACTTTTCTTAGCGGAAATTGTACCCCCTCCTAATATAAACAGGATATAAGGGGGCAGTCACTTTTCTACGGGGAAATTGTACCCCCTCCTAATATAAGCAGGATTCAATAGGGCAGTCACTTTTCTACTGGGAATTTTTACCCCCTACTAATATAAGCAGGAATTAAGGGGGCAGTCACTTTTCTACGGGGAATTTGTACCCCCTCCTAATATTAGAAGGATTTAATTGGGCAGTCACTTCTCTACGGGGAATTTGTACCCCCTCCTAATATAAGCAGGTTTTAAAGGGGAAGTCACTTTTCTACGGGGAAATTATACCCCCTCCTAATATAAGCAGGATTTAAGGGGCAGTCACTTTTCTACGGGGAATTTGTACCCCCTCTTAATATAAGCAGGATTTAAGTTCGCAGTCACTTTTCTACGGGGAATTTGTACCCCCTTCTCATAATAGCATGATTTAATAGGCAGTCATTTTTCTACGGGGAAATTGTACCCCCTTCTCATATTAGCAGAATTTAAGGGGGCAGTCACTTTTCTACGGGGAATTTGTACCCCCTCCTAATATTAGCAGGATTTAAGGGGGCACTCACTTTTCTACGGGGAATTTGTACCCCCTCCCAATATAAGCAGGATTTAAAGGGACAGTCACTTTTCTACGGGGAAATTGTACCCCTCCTAATATAAGCAGGATATAAGGGGGCAGTCACTTTTCTGCGGGGAAATTGTACCCCCTTATCATAATAGCAGGATTTAATAGGGCAGTCACTTTTCTACGGGGAAATTGTACCCCCTTCTCATATTAGCAGGATTTAAGGGGGCAGTCACTTTTCTACGGGGAATTTGTACCCCCTCCTAATATTAGCAGGATTTAAGGGGGCAGTCACTTTTCTACGTGGAATTTGTACCCCCTTCTCCTAATAGCAGGATTTAATATAGGGGGCTAATATGGGGCTAATATTGCAGGATTTAAGGGGGCAGTCACTTTTCTACGCGGAATTTGTACCCCATCCTAATATAAGCAGGATATATGGGGGCAGTCACATTTCTACAGGGAAATTGTACCTCTTTCTCATATTAGCAGGATTCAATAGGGCAGTCACTTTTCTACGGGGAAATTGTACCCCATTCTCATATAAGCGGGATTTAATAGTGCAGTAATTTTCTACGTGGAAATTGTACCCCCTTCTCATATTAGCAGGATTTAATAGGGCAGTCACTTTTCTACGGGGAAATTATACCCCCTCCTAATATAAGCAGGAGATAGGGGGGCAGTCACTTTTCTACGGGGAAATTATACCCCCTCCTAATATAAGCAGGATATAAGGGGGCAGTCACTTTTCTACGGGGAAATTATACCCCCTCCCAATATAAGCAGGATTTAAAGGGACAGTCACTTTTCTACGGGGAAATTGTACCCCTCCTAATATAAGCAGGATATAAGGGGGCAGTCACTTTTCTGCGGGGAAATTGTACCCCCTTATCATAATAGCAGGATTTAATAGGGCAGTCACTTTTCTACGGGGAAATTGTACCCCCTTCTCATATTAGCAGGATTTAAGGGGGCAGTCACTTTTCTACGGGGAATTTGTACCCCCTCCTAATATTAGCAGGATTTAAGGGGGCAGTCACTTTTCTACGTGGAATTTGTACCCCCTATTAATATAAGCAGGATTTAAAGGGGCAGTCACTTTTCTACGGGGAAATTGTACCCCATCCTAATATAAGCAGGATTTAATAGGGCAGTCACGTTTCTACGTTGAATTTGTACCCCCTCCTAATATAAGCAGGATATAAGGGGGCAGTCACTTTTCTACGGGGAAATTGTACCCCTTCTCATATTAGCAGGAATTAATAGGGCAGTCACTTTTCTACGGGGAAATTGTACCCCCTCTTAATATAAGCAGGATTTAAAGGGGCAGTCACTTTTCTACGGGAGAATTATACCCCCTCCTAATATAAGCAGGATTTAAGGGGCAGTCACTTTTCTATGCGGAAATTGTACCTCCTCCTAATATAAGCAAGATATAAGGGGGCAGTCACTTTTCTACGAGGAATTTGTACCCCCTCCTAATATAAGCAGGATTTAAGGGGCAGTCACTTTTCTATGGGGAATTTGTACCCCCTCCTAATATAAGCAGGATTTAGGGGGGCAGTCACTTTTCTACAGGGAATTTGTACCCCCTCCTATTATTAGATGGATTTAGGGGGGCAGACACTTTTCTACGGGGAATTTGAACCCCTTCCTAATGTAAGCAGGATTTAAAGGGGAAGTCACTTTTCTACGGGGAAATTATACCCCCTCCTAATATAAGCAGGATTTAAGGGGCAGTCACTTCTCTACGGGGAATTTGTACCCCCTCCTAATATAAGCAGGATTTAAGGGCGCAGTCACTTTTCTACGGGGAATTTGTACCCCCTTCTCCTAATAGCAGGATTTAATAGGGCATTCACTTTTCTACTGGGAAATTGTACCCCCTTCTCATACTAGCAGGATTTAAGGGGGCAGTCACTTTTCTACGGGGAAATTGTACCCCCTCCTAATATAAGCAATATTTAAGGGGCAGTCACTTTTCTACGGGGAATTTGTACCCCCTCCTAATATAAGTAGGATTTAAGGGGCAGTCACTTTTCAAAGGGAATTTGTACCCCCTCCTAACATTATCAGGAT
Source organism: Lepisma saccharinum (assembly GCF_977018435.1). NCBI lineage: Eukaryota > Metazoa > Arthropoda > Insecta > Zygentoma > Lepismatidae > Lepisma > Lepisma saccharinum. Next base: position 1,429,593 of record NW_028142894.1, read on the forward strand.
TTAAGGGGGCAGTCACTTTTCTTAGCGGAAATTGTACCCCCTCCTAATATAAACAGGATATAAGGGGGCAGTCACTTTTCTACGGGGAAATTGTACCCCCTCCTAATATAAGCAGGATTTAATAGGGCAGTCACTTTTCTACTGGGAATTTTTACCCCCTACTAATATAAGCAGGAATTAAGGGGGCAGTCACTTTTCTACGGGGAATTTGTACCCCCTCCTAATATTAGAAGGATTTAATTGGGCAGTCACTTCTCTACGGGGAATTTGTACCCCCTCCTAATATAAGCAGGTTTTAAAGGGGAAGTCACTTTTCTACGGGGAAATTATACCCCCTCCTAATATAAGCAGGATTTAAGGGGCAGTCACTTTTCTACGGGGAATTTGTACCCCCTCTTAATATAAGCAGGATTTAAGTTCGCAGTCACTTTTCTACGGGGAATTTGTACCCCCTTCTCATAATAGCATGATTTAATAGGCAGTCATTTTTCTACGGGGAAATTGTACCCCCTTCTCATATTAGCAGAATTTAAGGGGGCAGTCACTTTTCTACGGGGAATTTGTACCCCCTCCTAATATTAGCAGGATTTAAGGGGGCACTCACTTTTCTACGGGGAATTTGTACCCCCTCCTAATATAAGCAGGATTTAAAGGGGCAGTTACTTTTCTACGGGGAAATTGTACCCCCTCCTAATATAAGCAGGATTTAAGGGGCAGTCACTTTTCTACGGGGAATTTGTACACCCTCCTAATATAAGCAGGATTTAAGGGGGCAGTCACTTTTCTACGGGGAATTTGTACCCCCTCCTAATATAAGCAGGATATAAGGGGGCAGTAACATTTCTACAGGGAAATTGTACCCCTTTCTCATATTAGCAGGATTTAATAGGGCAGTCACTTTTCTACGGGGAAATTGTACCTCAATCTCATATTAGCAGGATTTAATAGGGCAGTCAATTTTCTACGTGGAAATTGTACCCCCTTCTCATATTAGCAGGATTTAATAGGGCAGTCACTATTCTACGGGGAAATTATACCCCCTCCTAATATAAGCAGGATATAAGGGGGCAGTCACTTTTCTACAGGGAAATTATACCCCCTCCCAATATAAGCAGGATTCAAGGGGGCAGTCACTTTTCTACGGGGAATTTGTACCCCCTCCTAATATAAGAAGGATATAAGGGGGCAGTCACTTTTCTACGGGGAATTTGTACCCCCTTCTCCTAATAGCAGGATTTAATATAGGGGGCTAATATGGGGCTAATATTGCAGGATTTAAGGGGGCAGTCACTTTTCTACGCGGAATTTGTACCCCATCCTAATATAAGCAGGATATATGGGGGCAGTCACATTTCTACAGGGAAATTGTACCTCTTTCTCATATTAGCAGGATTCAATAGGGCAGTCACTTTTCTACGGGGAAATTGTACCCCATTCTCATATAAGCGGGATTTAATAGTGCAGTAATTTTCTACGTGGAAATTGTACCCCCTTCTCATATTAGCAGGATTTAATAGGGCAGTCACTTTTCTACGGGGAAATTATACCCCCTCCTAATATAAGCAGGAGATAGGGGGGCAGTCACTTTTCTACGGGGAAATTATACCCCCTCCTAATATAAGCAGGATATAAGGGGGCAGTCACTTTTCTACGGGGAAATTATACCCCCTCCCAATATAAGCAGGATTTAAAGGGACAGTCACTTTTCTACGGGGAAATTGTACCCCTCCTAATATAAGCAGGATATAAGGGGGCAGTCACTTTTCTGCGGGGAAATTGTACCCCCTTATCATAATAGCAGGATTTAATAGGGCAGTCACTTTTCTACGGGGAAATTGTACCCCCTTCTCATATTAGCAGGATTTAAGGGGGCAGTCACTTTTCTACGGGGAATTTGTACCCCCTCCTAATATTAGCAGGATTTAAGGGGGCAGTCACTTTTCTACGTGGAATTTGTACCCCCTATTAATATAAGCAGGATTTAAAGGGGCAGTCACTTTTCTACGGGGAAATTGTACCCCATCCTAATATAAGCAGGATTTAATAGGGCAGTCACGTTTCTACGTTGAATTTGTACCCCCTCCTAATATAAGCAGGATATAAGGGGGCAGTCACTTTTCTACGGGGAAATTGTACCCCTTCTCATATTAGCAGGAATTAATAGGGCAGTCACTTTTCTACGGGGAAATTGTACCCCCTCTTAATATAAGCAGGATTTAAAGGGGCAGTCACTTTTCTACGGGAGAATTATACCCCCTCCTAATATAAGCAGGATTTAAGGGGCAGTCACTTTTCTATGCGGAAATTGTACCTCCTCCTAATATAAGCAAGATATAAGGGGGCAGTCACTTTTCTACGAGGAATTTGTACCCCCTCCTAATATAAGCAGGATTTAAGGGGCAGTCACTTTTCTATGGGGAATTTGTACCCCCTCCTAATATAAGCAGGATTTAGGGGGGCAGTCACTTTTCTACAGGGAATTTGTACCCCCTCCTATTATTAGATGGATTTAGGGGGGCAGACACTTTTCTACGGGGAATTTGAACCCCTTCCTAATGTAAGCAGGATTTAAAGGGGAAGTCACTTTTCTACGGGGAAATTATACCCCCTCCTAATATAAGCAGGATTTAAGGGGCAGTCACTTCTCTACGGGGAATTTGTACCCCCTCCTAATATAAGCAGGATTTAAGGGCGCAGTCACTTTTCTACGGGGAATTTGTACCCCCTTCTCCTAATAGCAGGATTTAATAGGGCATTCACTTTTCTACTGGGAAATTGTACCCCCTTCTCATACTAGCAGGATTTAAGGGGGCAGTCACTTTTCTACGGGGAAATTGTACCCCCTCCTAATATAAGCAATATTTAAGGGGGCAGTCACTTTTCTACGGGGAATTTGTACCCCCTCCTAATATAAGTAGGATTTAAGGGGCAGTCACTTTTCAAAGGGAATTTGTACCCCCTCCTAACATTATCAGGATTTAAGGGGGCAGTCACTTTTCTTAGCGGAAATTGTACCCCCTCCTAATATAAACAGGATATAAGGGGGCAGTCACTTTTCTACGGGGAAATTGTACCCCCTCCTAATATAAGCAGGATTTAATAGGGCAGTCACTTTTCTACTGGGAATTTTTACCCCCTACTAATATAAGCAGGAATTAAGGGGGCAGTCACTTTTCTACGGGGAATTTGTACCCCCTCCTAATATTAGAAGGATTTAATTGGGCAGTCACTTCTCTACGGGGAATTTGTACCCCCTCCTAATATAAGCAGGTTTTAAAGGGGAAGTCACTTTTCTACGGGGAAATTATACCCCCTCCTAATATAAGCAGGATTTAAGGGGCAGTCACTTTTCTACGGGGAATTTGTACCCCCTCTTAATATAAGCAGGATTTAAGTTCGCAGTCACTTTTCTACGGGGAATTTGTACCCCCTTCTCATAATAGCATGATTTAATAGGCAGTCATTTTTCTACGGGGAAATTGTACCCCCTTCTCATATTAGCAGAATTTAAGGGGGCAGTCACTTTTCTACGGGGAATTTGTACCCCCTCCTAATATTAGCAGGATTTAAGGGGGCACTCACTTTTCTACGGGGAATTTGTACCCCCTCCTAATATAAGCAGGATTCAAAGGGGCAGTTACTTTTCTACGGGGAAATTGTACCCCCTCCTAATATAAGCAGGATTTAAGGGGCAGTCACTTTTCTACGGGGAATTTGTACACCCTCCTAATATAAGCAGGATTTAAGGGGGCAGTCACTTTTCTACGGGGAATTTGTACCCCCTCCTAATATAAGCAGGATATAAGGGGGCAGTAACATTTCTACAGGGAAATTGTACCCCTTTCTCATATTAGCAGGATTTAATAGGGCAGTCACTTTTCTACGGGGAAATTGTACCTCAATCTCATATTAGCAGGATTTAATAGGGCAGTCAATTTTCTACGTGGAAATTGTACCCCCTTCTCATATTAGCAGGATTTAATAGGGCAGTCACTATTCTACGGGGAAATTATACCCCCTCCTAATATAAGCAGGATATAAGGGGGCAGTCACTTTTCTACAGGGAAATTATACCCCCTCCCAATATAAGCAGGATTCAAGGGGGCAGTCACTTTTCTACGGGGAATTTGTACCCCCTCCTAATATAAGAAGGATATAAGGGGGCAGTCACTTTTCTACGGGGAATTTGTACCCCCTTCTCCTAATAGCAGGATTTAATATAGGGGGCTAATATGGGGCTAATATTGCAGGATTTAAGGGGGCAGTCACTTTTCTACGCGGAATTTGTACCCCATCCTAATATAAGCAGGATATATGGGGGCAGTCACATTTCTACAGGGAAATTGTACCTCTTTCTCATATTAGCAGGATTCAATAGGGCAGTCACTTTTCTACGGGGAAATTGTACCCCATTCTCATATAAGCGGGATTTAATAGTGCAGTAATTTTCTACGTGGAAATTGTACCCCCTTCTCATATTAGCAGGATTTAATAGGGCAGTCACTTTTCTACGGGGAAATTATACCCCCTCCTAATATAAGCAGGAGATAGGGGGGCAGTCACTTTTCTACGGGGAAATTATACCCCCTCCTAATATAAGCAGGATATAAGGGGGCAGTCACTTTTCTACGGGGAAATTATACCCCCTCCCAATATAAGCAGGATTTAAAGGGACAGTCACTTTTCTACGGGGAAATTGTACCCCTCCTAATATAAACAGGATATAAGGGGGCAGTCACTTTTCTGCGGGGAAATTGTACCCCCTTATCATAATAGCAGGATTTAATAGGGCAGTCACTTTTCTACGGGGAAATTGTACCCCCTTCTCATATTAGCAGGATTTAAGGGGGCAGTCACTTTTCTACGGGGAATTTGTACCCCCTCCTAATATTAGCAGGATTTAAGGGGGCAGTCACTTTTCTACGTGGAATTTGTACCCCCTATTAATATAAGCAGGATTTAAAGGGGCAGTCACTTTTCTACGGGGAAATTGTACCCCATCCTAATATAAGCAGGATTTAATAGGGCAGTCACGTTTCTACGTTGAATTTGTACCCCCTCCTAATATAAGCAGGATATAAGGGGGCAGTCACTTTTCTACGGGGAAATTGTACCCCTTCTCATATTAGCAGGAATTAATAGGGCAGTCACTTTTCTACGGGGAAATTGTACCCCCTCTTAATATAAGCAGGATTTAAAGGGGCAGTCACTTTTCTACGGGAGAATTATACCCCCTCCTAATATAAGCAGGATTTAAGGGGCAGTCACTTTTCTATGCGGAAATTGTACCTCCTCCTAATATAAGCAAGATATAAGGGGGCAGTCACTTTTCTACGAGGAATTTGTACCCCCTCCTAATATAAGCAGGATTTAAGGGGCAGTCACTTTTCTATGGGGAATTTGTACCCCCTCCTAATATAAGCAGGATTTAGGGGGGCAGTCACTTTTCTACAGGGAATTTGTACCCCCTCCTATTATTAGATGGATTTAGGGGGGCAGACACTTTTCTACGGGGAATTTGAACCCCTTCCTAATGTAAGCAGGATTTAAAGGGGAAGTCACTTTTCTACGGGGAAATTATACCCCCTCCTAATATAAGCAGGATTTAAGGGGCAGTCACTTCTCTACGGGGAATTTGTACCCCCTCCTAATATAAGCAGGATTTAAGGGCGCAGTCACTTTTCTACGGGGAATTTGTACCCCCTTCTCCTAATAGCAGGATTTAATAGGGCATTCACTTTTCTACTGGGAAATTGTACCCCCTTCTCATACTAGCAGGATTTAAGGGGGCAGTCACTTTTCTACGGGGAAATTGTACCCCCTCCTAATATAAGCAATATTTAAGGGGGCAGTCACTTTTCTACGGGGAATTTGTACCCCCTCCTAATATAAGTAGGATTTAAGGGGCAGTCACTTTTCAAAGGGAATTTGTACCCCCTCCTAACATTATCAGGATTTAAGGGGGCAGTCACTTTTCTTAGCGGAAATTGTACCCCCTCCTAATATAAACAGGATATAAGGGGGCAGTCACTTTTCTACGGGGAAATTGTACCCCCTCCTAATATAAGCAGGATTTAATAGGGCAGTCACTTTTCTACTGGGAATTTTTACCCCCTACTAATATAAGCAGGAATTAAGGGGGCAGTCACTTTTCTACGGGGAATTTGTACCCCCTCCTAATATTAGAAGGATTTAATTGGGCAGTCACTTCTCTACGGGGAATTTGTACCCCCTCCTAATATAAGCAGGTTTTAAAGGGGAAGTCACTTTTCTACGGGAAAATTATACCCCCTCCTAATATAAGCAGGATTTAAGGGGCAGTCACTTTTCTACGGGGAATTTGTACCCCCTCTTAATATAAGCAGGATTTAAGTTCGCAGTCACTTTTCTACGGGGCATTTGTACCCCCTTCTCATAATAGCATGATTTAATAGGCAGTCATTTTTCTACGGGGAAATTGTACCCCCTTCTCATATTAGCAGAATTTAAGGGGGCAGTCACTTTTCTACGGGGAATTTGTACCCCCTCCTAATATTAGCAGGATTTAAGGGGGCACTCACTTTTCTACGGGGAATTTGTACCCCCTCCTAATATAAGCAGGATTTAAAGGGGCAGTTACTTTTCTACGGGGAAATTGTACCCCCTCCTAATATAAGCAGGATTTAAGGGGCAGTCACTTTTCTACGGGGAATTTGTACACCCTCCTAATATAAGCAGGATTTAAGGGGGCAGTCACTTTTCTACGGGGAATTTGTACCCCCTCCTAATATAAGCAGGATATAAGGGGGCAGTAACATTTCTACAGGGAAATTGTACCCCTTTCTCATATTAGCAGGATTTAATAGGGCAGTCACTTTTCTACGGGGAAATTGTACCTCAATCTCATATTAGCAGGATTTAATAGGGCAGTCAATTTTCTACGTGGAAATTGTACCCCCTTCTCATATTAGCAGGATTTAATAGGGCAGTCACTATTCTACGGGGAAATTATACCCCCTCCTAATATAAGCAGGATATAAGGGGGCAGTCACTTTTCTACAGGGAAATTATACCCCCTCCCAATATAAGCAGGATTCAAGGGGGCAGTCACTTTTCTACGGGGAATTTGTACCCCCTCCTAATATAAGAAGGATATAAGGGGGCAGTCACTTTTCTACGGGGAATTTGTACCCCCTTCTCCTAATAGCAGGATTTAATATAGGGGGCTAATATGGGGCTAATATTGCAGGATTTAAGGGGGCAGTCACTTTTCTACGCGGAATTTGTACCCCATCCTAATATAAGCAGGATATATGGGGGCAGTCACATTTCTACAGGGAAATTGTACCTCTTTCTCATATTAGCAGGATTCAATAGGGCAGTCACTTTTCTACGGGGAAATTGTACCCCATTCTCATATAAGCGGGATTTAATAGTGCAGTAATTTTCTACGTGGAAATTGTACCCCCTTCTCATATTAGCAGGATTTAATAGGGCAGTCACTTTTCTACGGGGAAATTATACCCCCTCCTAATATAAGCAGGAGATAGGGGGGCAGTCACTTTTCTACGGGGAAATTATACCCCCTCCTAATATAAGCAGGATATAAGGGGGCAGTCACTTTTCTACGGGGAAATTATACCCCCTCCCAATATAAGCAGGATTTAAAGGGACAGTCACTTTTCTACGGGGAAATTGTACCCCTCCTAATATAAGCAGGATATAAGGGGGCAGTCACTTTTCTGCGGGGAAATTGTACCCCCTTATCATAATAGCAGGATTTAATAGGGCAGTCACTTTTCTACGGGGAAATTGTACCCCCTTCTCATATTAGCAGGATTTAAGGGGGCAGTCACTTTTCTACGGGGAATTTGTACCCCCTCCTAATATTAGCAGGATTTAAGGGGGCAGTCACTTTTCTACGTGGAATTTGTACCCCCTATTAATATAAGCAGGATTTAAAGGGGCAGTCACTTTTCTACGGGGAAATTGTACCCCATCCTAATATAAGCAGGATTTAATAGGGCAGTCACGTTTCTACGTTGAATTTGTACCCCCTCCTAATATAAGCAGGATATAAGGGGGCAGTCACTTTTCTACGGGGAAATTGTACCCCTTCTCATATTAGCAGGAATTAATAGGGCAGTCACTTTTCTACGGGGAAATTGTACCCCCTCTTAATATAAGCAGGATTTAAAGGGGCAGTCACTTTTCTACGGGAGAATTATACCCCCTCCTAATATAAGCAGGATTTAAGGGGCAGTCACTTTTCTATGCGGAAATTGTACCTCCTCCTAATATAAGCAAGATATAAGGGGGCAGTCACTTTTCTACGAGGAATTTGTACCCCCTCCTAATATAAGCAGGATTTAAGGGGCAGTCACTTTTCTATGGGGAATTTGTACCCCCTCCTAATATAAGCAGGATTTAGGGGGGCAGTCACTTTTCTACAGGGAATTTGTACCCCCTCCTATTATTAGATGGATTTAGGGGGGCAGACACTATTCTACGGGGAATTTGAACCCCTTCCTAATGTAAGCAGGATTTAAAGGGGAAGTCACTTTTCTACGGGGAAATTATACCCCATCCTAATATAAGCAGGATTTAAGGGGCAGTCACTTCTCTACGGGGAATTTGTACCCCCTCCTAATATAAGCAGGATTTAAGGGCGCAGTCACTTTTCTACGGGGAATTTGTACCCCCTTCTCCTAATAGCAGGATTTAATAGGGCATTCACTTTTCTACTGGGAAATTGTACCCCCTTCTCATACTAGCAGGATTTAAGGGGGCAGTCACTTTTCTACGGGGAAATTGTACCCCCTCCTAATATAAGCAATATTTAAGGGGGCAGTCACTTTTCTCCGGGAATTTGTACCCCCTCCAAATATAAGTAGGATTTAAGGGGCAGTCACTTTTCAAAGGGAATTTGTACCCCCTCCTAACATTATCAGGATTTAAGGGGGCAGTCACTTTTCTTAGCGGAAATTGTACCCCCTCCTAATATAAACAGGATATAAGGGGGCAGTCACTTTTCTACGGGGAAATTGTACCCCCTCCTAATATAAGCAGGATTTAATAGGGCAGTCACTTTTCTACTGGGAATTTTTACCCCCTACTAATATAAGCAGGATTTAAGGGGGCACTCACTTTTCTACGGGGAATTTGTACCCCCTCCTAATATTAGAAGGATTTAATTGGGCAGTCACTTTTCTACGGGGAATTTGTACCCCCTCCTAATATAAGCAGGTTTTAAAGGAAAAGTCACTTCTCTACGGGGAAATTATACCCCCTCCTAATATAAGCAGGATTTAAGGGGCAGTCACTTTTCTACGGGGAATTTGTACCCCCTCTTAATATAAGCATGATTTAAGTGCGCAGTCACTTTTCTACGGGGAATTTGTACCCCCTTCTCATAATAGCATGATTTAATAGGCAGTCACTTTTCTACGGGGAAATTGTACCCCCTTCTCATATTAGCAGAATTTAAGGGGGCAGTCACTTTTCTACGGGGAATTTGTACCCCCTCCTAATATTAGCAGGATTTAAGGGGGCACTCACTTTTCTACGGGGAATTTGTACCCCCTCCTAATATAAGCAGGATTTAAAGGGGCAGTTACTTTTCTACGGGGAAATTGTACCCCCTCCTAATGTAAGCAGGATTTAAGGGGCAGTCACTTTTCTACGGGGAATTTGTACACCCTCCTAATATAAGCAGGATTTAAGGGGGCAGTCACTTTTCTACGGGGAATTTGTACCCCCTCCTGATATAAGCAGGATATAAGGGGGCAGTAACATTTCTACAGGGAAATTGTACCCCTTTCTCATATTAGCAGGATTTAATAGGGCAGTCACTTTTCTACGGGGAAATTGTACCTGAATCTCATATTAGCAGGATTTAATAGGGCAGTCAATTTTCTACGTGGAAATTGTACCCCCTTCTCATATTAGCAGGATTTAATAGGGCAGTCAATATTCTACGGGGAAATTATACCCCCTCCTAATATAAGCAGGATATAAGGGGGCAGTCACTTTTCTACAGGGAAATTATACCCCCTCCCAATATAAGCAGGATTCAAGGGGGCAGTCACTTTTCTACGGGGAAATTGTACCCCCTTCTCATAATAGCAGGATTTAATAGGGCAGTCACTTTTCTACGGGGAAATTGTACCCCCTTCTCATGTTAGCAGAATTTTAGGGGGCAGTCACTTTTCTACTGGGAATTTGTACCCCCTCCTAATATTAGCAGGATTTAAGGGGGCAGTCACTTTTCTACGGGGAATTTGTACCCCCTATTAATATAAGCAGGATTTAAAGGGGCAGTCACTTTTCTACGGGGAAATTGTACCCCATTCTCATATTAGCAGGATTTAATAGGGCAGTCACTTTTCTACGTGGAAATTGTACCCCCTTCTCATATTAGTACGATTTAATAGGGTAGTCACGTTTCTACGAGGTAATTGTACCCCCTTCTAATATAAGCAGTATTTAAGGGGGCAGTCACTTTTCTACTGGGAATTTGTACCCTCTCCTAATATAAGCAGGATTTAGGGGGGCAGTCACTTTTCTACAGGGAATTTGTACCCCCTCCTATTATTAGATGGATTTAAGGGGGCAGACACTTTTCTACGGGGAATTTGTACCCCCTCCTAATGTAAGCAGGATTTAAAGGGGAAGTCACTTTTCTACGGGGAAATTATACCCCCTCCTAATATAAGCAGGATTTAAGGGGCAGTCACTTTTCTATGGGGAATTTGTACCCCCTCCTAATATAAGCAGGATTTAAGGGCGCAGTCACTTTTCTACGGGGAATTTGTACCCCCTTCTCCTAATAGCAGGATTTAATAGGGCATTCACTTTTCTACTGGGAAATTGTACCCCCTTATCATACTAGCAGGATTTAAGGGGGCAGTCACTTTTCTACGGGGAAATTGTACCCCCTCCTAATATAAGCAATATTTAAGGGGGCAGTCACTTTTCTACGGGGAATTTGTACCTCCTCCTAATATAAGTAGGATTTAAGGGGCAGTCACTTTTCAAAGGGAATTTGTACCCCCTCCTAACATTATCAGGATTTAAGGGGGCAGTCACTTTTCTTAGCGGAAATTGTACCCCCTCCTAATATAAACTGGATATAAGGGGGCAGTCTCTTTTCTACGGGGAAATTGTACCACCTCCTAATATAAGCAGAATTTAATAGGGCAGTCACTTTTCTACGGGGAATTTGTACCCCTCCTAATATAAGCAGTTTTTAAGGGGGCAGTCACTTTTCTACGGGGAATTTGTACCCCCTCCTAATATAAGCAGGATTTAAGGGGGCAGTCACTTTTCTGCGGGGAAATTATACCCCCTCCTAATATAAGCAGGATTTAAAGGGGCAGTCACTTTTCTACGTTGAAATTATACCCACTCCTAATATAAGGAGGATTTAAGGGGGCAGTCACTTTTCTACGGGGAAATTGTACCCCCTTCTCATATTAGCAGGATTTAATAGGGCAGTCACTTTTCTACGGGGAAATTGTACCCCTTCTCATATTAGCAGGATTTAATAGGACAGTCACTTTTCTACGGGGAAATTGTACCCCCTTTTCATATTAGCAGGATTTAATAGGGCAGTCACTTTTCTACGGGGAAATTATACCCCCTCCTAATATAAGCAGGATTTAAAGGGGCAGTCACTTTTCTACGGGGAAATTATACCCCCTCCTAATATAAGCAGGATATAAAGGGGCAGTCACTTTTCTACGGGGAAATTATACCCCCTCGTAATATAAGCAGGATTTAAGGGGGCCGTCACTTTTCTACGGGGAATTTGTACCCCCTCCTAATATAAACAGGATTTAAAGGGCAGTCACTTTTCTACGGGGAATTTGTACCCACTACTAATATTAGCAGGATTTAAGGGGGCAGTCACTTTTCTACGGGGAAATTGTACCCCATTCTCATATTAGCAGGATTTAATAGGGCAGTCACTCTTCTACGCGGAAATTGTACCCCCTTCCCATATTATCAGGATTTAATATTGCAGTCACTTTTCTGCGGGGAATTTGTACCCCCTCCTAATATGAGCAGGATTTAAAGGGGCAGTCAATTTTCTACGGGGAAATTATACCCCCTACTAATATAAGCAGGATTTAAAGGGGCAGTCACTTTTCTACGTGGAAATTGTACCCCCACCTAATATAAGCAGGATATAAGGGGGCAGTCACTTTTCTACGGGGAAATTGTACCTCGTTCTCATATTAGCAGGACTTTATAGGGCAGTCACTTTTCTACGGGGAGATTGTACCCCCGTCTCATATTAGCAGGATTTAATAGGGCAGTCACTTTTCTACGGGGAAATTATACCCCCTCCTAATATAAGCAGGATATAAGGGGGCAGTCACTTTTCCACCGGAATTTGTACCCCCTCCTAATATAGGCAGGATTTAAGGGGCAGTCACTTTTCTACGGGGAATTTGTACCCCCTCCTAATATTAGCAGGATTTAAGGGGGCAGACACTTTTTTACGGGGAATTTGTACCCCCTCCTAATATAAGCAGGATTTAAAGGGGAAGTCACTTTTCTACGGGGAAATTATACCCCCTCCTAATATAAGCAGAATTTAAGGGGCAGTCAATTTTCTACGGGGAATTTGTACCTCCTCCTAATATAAGCAGGATTTAAGGGCGCAGTCACTTTTCTACGGGGAATTTGTACCCCCTCCTAATATAAGCAGGATAAATGGAGGCAGTCTCATTTCTACAGGGAAATTGTACCCCCTTCTCATATGAACAGGATTTAATAGGGCAGTCACTTTTCTACGGGGAAATTGTACCCCCTTCTCATATTAGCAGGATTTAATAGGGCAGTCACTTTTCTACAGGGAAATTGTACCACCTCCTAATATAAGCAAGATATAAGGTGGCAGTCACTTTTCTACGGGAAAATATACCCCTCCCAATATAAGCAGGATTTAAGGGGGCAGTCACTCTTCTACGGGGAAATTGTACCCCCTCCTAATATAAGCAGGATATAAGGGGATAGTCACTTTTCTACGGGGAAATTGTACCTCCTCCTAATATAAGCAGGATATAAGGGGACAGTCACTTTTCTATTCGGAAATTGTACCCCCTTCTCATATTAGCAGGATTTAATAGGGCAGTCACTTTTCTACGGGGAAATTGTACCCCCTTCTCATATTAGCAGGATTTAATATGGCAGTCACTTTTCAACGGGGAATTTGTACCCCCTCCTAATATAAGCAGGATATAATCCTGCTAATATGAGAAGGGGGTACAATTTCCCCGTAGAAAAGTGACTGCCCCCTTATATCCTGCTTATATTTGGAGGGGGTACAAATTCCCCGTAGAAAAGTGACTGCCCCCTTAAAACCTGCTTATATTAGGAGGGGGTACAAATTCCCCGTAGAAAAGTGACTGCCCCTTTAAATCCTGCTCATATTAGGAGGGGGTATAATTTCCCCGTAGAAAAGTGACTGCCCCTTTAAATCCTGCTTATATTAGGAGGGGGTACAAATTCCCCGTAGAAAGGTGACTGCCCCCTTAAACCCTGCTAATATTAGGAAGGGGTACAAATTCCCCGTAGAAAAGTGACTGCCCCCTTAAATCCTGCTTATATTAGGAGGGGGTACAAATTCCCCATAAAAGTGACTGCCCCCTTAAAGCCTGCTTATATTAGGAGGGGGTACAATTTCCCCGTTGAAAAGTGACTGCCCCCTCATATCCTGCTTATATTAGGAGGGGGTACAATTTCCCCGTAGAAAAGTGACTGCCCCTTAAATACTGCTTATATTGGGAGGGGCTATAATTTCCCCGTAGAAAAGTGAGATGCCCACTTATATCCTGCTTATATTAGGAGGGTGTATAATTTCCCAGTAAAAAAGTCACTGCCCTATTAAATCCTGCTAATATGAGAAGGGGGTAAAATTTCCCCGTAGAAAAGTGACTGCCCTATTAAATCCTGCTAATATGAGAAGGGGGTACAATTTCCCCGTAGAAAAGTGACTGCCCTATTAAATCCTGCTAATATGAGAAGGGGGTACAATTTCCCTGTAGAAATGTGACTGCCCGATTATATCCTGCTTATATTAGGAGGGGGTACAAATTCCCCGTAGAAGAGTGACTGCCCCCTTAAATCCTGCTTATATTAGGAGGGGGTACAAATTCCCCGTAGAAAAGTGACTGTCCCCTTAAATACTGCTTATATTAGGAGGGGGTACAAATTCCCCATAAAAGTGATTGCCCCCTTAAATACTGCTTATATTAGGAGGGGGTACGATTTCCCCGTAGAAAAGTGACTGCCACCCTATATCCTGTTTATATTATGAGGGGGTACAATTTCCGCGTAGAAAAGTGACTGTCCCCTTAAATTCTGCTTATATTAGGAGGGGGTATAATTTCCCCGTAAAAAAGTGACTGCCCCTTTAAATCCTGCTTATATTAGGAGGGGGTACAAATTCCCAGTAGAAAAGTGACTGCCCTATTAAATCCTGCTAATATGAGAGGGGGGTAAATTTCCCCGTAGAAAAGTGACTGCCCCCTTATATCCTTCTTATATTAGGAGGGGGTACAAATTCCCCGTAGAAAAGTGACTGCCCCATTAAATCCTGCTAATATGAGAAGGGGGTACAATTTCCCCGTTGAAAAGTGACTGCCCCCTCATATCCTGCTTATATTAGGAGGGGGTACAACTTCCCCGTAGAAAAGTGACTGCCCCCTTAAATACTGCTTTAATTGGGAGGGGGTATAATTTCCCCGCAGAAAAGTCACTGCCCCCTTATATCCTGCTTATATTAGGAGGGGGTATAATTTCCACGTAGAAAAGTGACTGTCCTATTAAATCCTGCTAATATGAGAAGGGGGTACAATTTCCCCGTAGAAAAGTGACTGTCCTATTAAATTCTGCTAATATGAGAAGGGGGTACAATTTCCCCGTAGAAAAGTGACTGCCCTATTAAATCCTGCTAATATGAGAAGGGGGTACAATTTCCCCGTAGAAAAGTGACTGCCCTATTAAATCCTGCTAATATGAGAAGGGGGTACAATTTCCCCGTAGAAAAGTGACTGCCCTATTAAATCCTGCTAATATGAGAAGGGGGTACAATTTCCACGTAGAAAATTGACTGCATTATTAAATCCTGCTAATATGAGAAGGGGGTACAATTTCCCCGTAGAAAAGTGACTGCCCTATTAAATCCTGCTAATATGAGAAGGGGGTACAATTTCCCCGTTGAAAAGTGACTGCCCCCTTAAATCCTGCTTATATTGGGAGGGGGTATAATATCCCCGTAGAAAAGTGACTGCCCCCTTATATCCTGCTTATATTTGGAGGGTGTATAATTTCCCCGTAGAAAAGTAACTGCCCTATTAAATCCTGCTAATATGAGAAGGGGTACAATTTCCCCGTAGAAAAGTGACTGCCCTATTAAATCCTGCTAAAATGAGAAGGGGGTACAATTTCCCCGTAGAAAAGTGACTGCCCTATTAAATCCTGCTAATATGAGAAGGGTGTACAATTTCCCTGTAGAAATGTGACTGCCCCCTTATATCCTGCTTATATTAGGAGGGGGTACAAATTCCCCGTAGAAAAGTGACTGCCCCTTAAATCCTGCTTATATTAGGAGGGGGTATAATTTCCCCGTAGAAAAGTGACTGCCCCCTTAAATCCTGCTTATATTAGGAGGGGGTACAAATTCCCAATAAAAGTGACTGCCCCCTTAAATACTGCTTATATTAGGAGGGGGTATAATTTCCCCGTAGAAAAGTGACCGCCCCTTTAAATCCTGTTTATATTAGGAGGGGGTACAAATTCCCCGTAGATAAGTGACTGCCCCCTTAAACCCTGCTAATATTAGGAAGGGGTACAAATTCCCCGTAGAAAAGTGACTGCCCCCTTAAATCCTGCTTATATTAGGAGGGGGTACAAATTCCCCATAAAAGTGACTGCCCCCTTAAAGCCTGCTTATATTAGGAGGGGGTACAATTTCCCCGTTGAAAAGTGACTGCCACCTCATATCCTGCTTATATTAGGAGGGGGTACAATTTCCCCGTAGAAAAGTGACTGCCCCCTTAAATACTGCTTATATTGGGAAGGGGTATAATTTCCCCGTAGAAAAGTGACTGCCCACTTATATCCTACTTATATTAGGAGGGTGTATAATTTCCCAGTAAAAAAGTGACTGCCCTATTAAATCCTGCTAATATGAGAAGGGGGTACAATTTCCGCGTAGAAAAGTGACTGCCCTATTAAATCCTGCTAAAATGAGAAGGGGGTACAATTTCCCCGTAGAAAAGTGACTGCCCCATTAAATCCTGGTAATATGAGAAGGGGGTACAATTTCCCCGTAGAAAATTGACTGCCCTATTAAATCCTGCTAAAATGAGAAGGGGGTACAATTTCCCCGTTGAAAAGTGACTGCCCCCTCATATCCTGCTTATATTAGGAGGGGGTACAATTTCCCCGTAGAAAAGTGACTGCCCCCTTAAATACTGCTTTAATTGGGAGGGGGTATAATTTCCCCGTATAAAAGTGACTGCCCCCTTATATCCTGCTTACATTAGGAGGGGGTATAATTTCCCCGTAGAAAAGTGACTGCCCTATTAAATCCTGCTAATATGAGAAGAGGGTACAATTTCCCCGTAGAAAAGTGACTGTCCTATTAAATCCTGCTAATATGAGAAGGGGGTACAATTTCCCCGTAGAAAAGTGACTGCCCCCTGAAATACTGCTTATATTAGGGGGGGTACAATTTCCCCGTAGAAAAGTGACTGCCCTATGAAATCCTGCTAATATGTGAAGGGGGTACAATTTCCCCGTAGAAAAGTGACTGCCCCCTTATATCCTGCTTATATTAGGAGGGGGTACAATTTCCCCGTAGAAAAGTGACTGCCCCTTTAAATCCTGTTTATATTAGGAGGGGGTACAAATTCCCCGTAGATAAGTGACTGCCCCCTTAAACCCTGCTAATATTAGGAAGGGGTACAAATTCCCCGTAGAAAAGTGACTGCCCCCTTAAATCCTGCTTATATTAGGAGGGGGTACAAATTCCCCATAAAAGTGACTGCCCCCTTAAAGCCTGCTTATATTAGGAGGGGGTACAATTTCCCCGTTGAAAAGTGACTGCCACCTCATATCCTGCTTATATTAGGAGGGGGTACAATTTCCCCGTAGAAAAGTGACTGCCCCCTTAAATACTGCTTATATTGGGAAGGGGTATAATTTCCCCGTAGAAAAGTGACTGCCCACTTATATCCTGCTTATATTAGGAGGGTGTATAATTTCCCAGTAAAAAAGTGACTGCCCTATTAAATCCTGCTAATATGAGAAGGGGGTACAATTTCCGCGTAGAAAAGTGACTGCCCTATTAAATCCTGCTAAAATGAGAAGGGGGTACAATTTCCCCGTAGAAAAGTGACTGCCCCATTAAATCCTGGTAATATGAGAAGGGGGTACAATTTCCCCGTAGAAAATTGACTGCCCTATTAAATCCTGCTAAAATGAGAAGGGGGTACAATTTCCCCGTTGAAAAGTGACTGCCCCCTCATATCCTGCTTATATTAGGAGGGGGTACAATTTCCCCGTAGAAAAGTGACTGCCCCCTTAAATACTGCTTTAATTGGGAGGGGGTATAATTTCCCCGTATAAAAGTGACTGCCCCCTTATATCCTGCTTACATTAGGAGGGGGTATAATTTCCCCGTAGAAAAGTGACTGCCCTATTAAATCCTGCTAATATGAGAAGAGGGTACAATTTCCCCGTAGAAAAGTGACTGTCCTATTAAATCCTGCTAATATGAGAAGGGGGTACAATTTCCCCGTAGAAAAGTGACTGCCCTCTATATCCAGTTTATATTAGAAGGGGGTACAATTTCCCCGTAGAAAAGTGACTGCCCCCTTAAATCGTGCTTATATTGGGAGGGGGTATAATTTCCCCATAGAGAAGTGACAGCCCCCTTATATCCTGCTTATATTAGGAGGGGGTATAATATCCCCGTAGAAAAGTGACTGCCCTATGAAATCCTGATAATATGGGAAGGGGGTACAATTTCCCCGTAGAAAAGTGACTGCCCCCTTATATCCTGCTTATATTAGGAGGGGGTACAATTTCCCCGTAGAAAAGTGACTGCCCCTTTAAATCGTGCTTATATTGGGAGGGGGTATAATTTCCCCGTAGAGAAGTGACAGCCCCCTTATATCCTGCTTATATTAGGAGGAGGTATAATTTCCCCGTAGAAAGAGACTGCCTTATTAAATCCTGCTAATATGAGAATGGGGTACAATTTCCACGTAGAAAAGTGACTGCCCTATTAAATCCTGCTAATATGAGAAGGGGGTACAATTTCCCCGTAGAAAAGTGACTGCCCTATTAAATCCTGCTAATATGAGAAGGGGGTACAATTTCCCCGTAGAGAAGTGACTGCCCTATTAAATCCTGCTAATATGAGAAGGGGGTACAATTTCCCCGTAGAAAAGTGACTGCCCCCCTATATCCTGTTTATATTAGGAGGGGGCACAATTTCCCCGTAGAAAAGTGACTGCCCCCTTAAATCGTGCTTATATTGGGAGGGGGTATAATTTCCCCATAGAGAAGTGACAGCCCCCTTATATCCTGCTTATATTAGGAGGGGGTATAATTTCCCCGTAGAAAAGTGACTGCCCTATTAAATCCTGATAATATGAGAAGGGGGTACAATTTCCCCGTAGAAAAGTGACTGCCCTATTAAATCCTGCTAATATGAGAAGGGGGTACAATTTCCCCGTAGAACCCTTTAAATCCTGCTTATATTAGGAGGGGGTACAAATTCCCCGTAGAAAAGTGACTGCCCTCTTAAATCCTGCTTATATTAGGAGGGGGTACAAATTCCCCGTAGAAAAGTGACTGCCCCTTAAATCCTGCTTATATTAGGAGGGGGTACAAATCCCCCGTAGAAAAGTGACTGCCCCCTTAAATAATGCTTATATTAGAAGGGATTACAATTTCCCCGTAGAAAAGTGACTGCCCCCTTATATCCTGTTTATATTAGGAGGGGGTACAATTTCCGCGTAGAAAAGTGACTGCCCTATTAGATCCTGCTTATATTAGGAGGGGTTACACATTCCCCGTAGAAAAGTGACTGCCCCCTAAAATCCTGCTTATATTAGGAGGGGGTATAATTTTCCCGTAGAAAAGTGACTGCCCCTTTAAATCCTGCTTATATTAGGAGGGGGTATAATTTCCCCGTAGAAAAGTGACTGCCCTATTAAATCCTGCTAATATGAAAAGGGGGTACAATTTCCCCGTAGAAAAGTGACTGCCCTATTATATCCTGCTAATATGAGAACGGGGTACAATTTCCCCGTAGAAAAGTGACTGCCCCCTTATATCCTGCTTATATTAGGAGGCGGTACAAATTCCCCGTAATAAAGTGACTGCCCCCTGAAATCCTGCTTATATTGGGAAGGGGTACAAATTCCCCGTAGAAAAGCGACTGCCCCCTTAAATCCTGCTAATATTAGTAGGGGGTACAAATTCCCCGTAGAACAGTGACTGCCCCCTTAAAAGTCCTGCTAATATTAGGAGGGGGTACAAATTCCCCGTAGAAAAGTGACTGCCCCCTTAAATACTGCTTATATTAGGAGGGGGTACAATTTCCCCGTAGAAAAGTGACTGCCCCCTCATATCCTGTTTATATTAGGAGGGGGTACAATTTCCGCGTTGAAAAGTGAATGCCCTATTAAATCCTGCTTATATTAGGAGGGGGTACACATTCCCTGTAGAAAAGTGACTGCCCCTTTAAATCCTGCTTATATTAGGAGGGGGAATAATTTCCCCGTAGAAAAGTGACTGCCCCTTTAAATCCTGCTTATTATAGGGGGTGGTATAATTTCCCCGTAGAAAAGTGACTGCCCCCTTAAATCCTGCTTATATTAGGAGGGGGTATATTTTTCCCGTAGAAAAGTGACTGCCCCTTTAAATCCTGCTAATATGAAAAGGGGGTTCAATTTCCCCGTAGAAGAGTGACTGCCCTATTAAATCCTGCTAATATGAGAAGGGGGTACAATTTCCCCGTAGAAAAGTGACTGCCCCCTTAAATCCTGCTTATATTAGGAGGGGACTACAATTTCCCCGTAGAAAAGTGACTGCCCCTTTAAGTCCTGCTTATATTAGGAGGGGGTATAATTTCCCCGTAGAAAAGTGACTGCCCCATTTATCTTTAATATATATGGAGGGGGTACTAATTTCCCCATAGAAAAGTTACTGTTCTAATAATTAGTTGTTACATGAGAAATTGCATACAAAATGCTACGGAGAAAAGTTGCTGCTTACTTAATTTACTTCACAAAACAGTAGGGAAATTAGATGTACTATATTGTCGTATAAAGCCTTTATAACTCTGGTATCTGGCTCATCATTGACTTAATTATTACGTACAACTTTCTCATTTGAATGTTCTTCAAAACATTTGAATGAGTCTACCATTTGAGTAGGGTGATAAAGGTGTCCTGGGTTCAATACCCGGTGGAGGCACATAGTAATTCCGATCCAACTTTAAACTGTGGGTCCATTCTTGATTAGACTTAGTGTGCATAAATTAAAACGCTAACTCAGTCAATCCATCAATCAAGACATTTGAATTGCATTTTCTTGAAACATTTTGGACAACAAATTTGTACACAATGTGTGTGTGTACTGTCACAAATAAATAGTTTTCTCATCATAAAAATACTTCTTATATAATCTATGCATAACTAACAAAAAGTAAAACACTTTGTCCCTTGTGGTAATTATATTTATTTGAAAAGCACGACGAGAGCCCGTAGAAGCGATATTTTAACATGGAGATATTTTATAACTTGTAAAATATAATTGAAAGTGGTAGCTTCCACATATCCGTAGTAACTCTCGAATTTAAAAATTACATTGATGCATTTTATGATAGAATCTTTGATCAATTTTTAAAATAATCGAATACACACGTTATTCGTGTTATGAGGTTGATAAATCATATTTTTTTACACAGAAATATATATTACATATAAACATACTTACACACACCAACATATTTATGTACCCACTAATCATATTTTCATAGGAACAAATAACAAGATACATCTACACACAGACTATAGTTTTAATTGTAACATTTTGATCAGAATCAATACGATTCAGAAACACCAGGAGTACACAAGTCAAATAAAACAATTGTTTTAACTTCAAAAAAATTGAACAAAAAAATAATATACAATGCATATAGCATGAGAATTATGATTTATCACTTTTCACTAAATATGTATTTCAATAATGCTGTAGTGCATTTTAATATAATATGTGATGTATTTCAATTTATACAAAAACTTTATCAAATACAGACATTTATAATTTCGTTGTGGTTTGCAACTAACCTATTACATATTATTCACCATGTTTAACACATGAAGGAGTCAGTGGATGATATTCTTAAGCCACATGTTTGATTTTTATGTTGTTGTTGTTGAACATACCATCATGCACAATAAGCAACCCACTGTCCAAAAAGTGCGAGACATTGTCATTTTTCTTTTCGAATGGCAGTATAGTATGTACATCACTGAAGTTTTTGGCTCTCCAACCAGGTGGTCATCTGTGTAGTGATATAGTCATAAGCCACACTTTCCCGCTACGTAGGCTATACATGCACCGTTAGAAAACATGGATTTTGGAGACAATAATGAAGGAAGTGACGAGTCACATCTTTTTGATAGTAATAGTGGAAATTTCTGGCAACCGTCAGCTAGCAGTTCAGTGTGGAACTCATACTTCTGTACGTGTAATTATGAAATAGAGTTTTGGTTATGTTCGCTGTGGGTTGTGACTATCCGTTGAAAGTTTATATGCTGCATAAAACATTGATTACTACAATCCTCTGATCACATTAACTAAATATAAAAGATTTTCCTTTGGCGAAGTGGTTAAATCCATGATTCACTTTAGCCCAAAGTCAGCCTATTCAATGTAATTCCTTGCTCGTTTTTCAGGTATTTCCTCTGGTGACAGTTCTGAATTACACGTGTATTTTGAGATGGCATTAATATATCATGTAGAGCTTTTTCCGGGAATCTATGTCCATGATTAACAAGTATATCCCTCTCTTCCTGTTTTGGTATGTTAAAGTTTCCTTCATTGGGTGTTGAAAATTTATCTCTTGCGCATAGTTCTGCAAATCATGGACAGTCAAAATAACCTCTTTACGGATTGAAAAGTTTAAGGTCATGAACTTGTAGATAATACGAAAAGTTTACTAATCTTGTTGATTGTTTGTTCTCCATCTTTCTGTGACACTTGCTTTTCTTTGGCATCATTTCCAGGCAGCCATAAGCTTAGCATTCTGTTCATTAAAATCACCCAGTTCTCAAGATGAATGCAGATATTACATACTCTCTCAGCATTGTGTCGTACATTTCTTGGAACAAGCGAAGGAATGTCTTATACTAACAGCATGTCCCGTACTCTTTGTTTTATCGGGTACTTATTGGCATCCGCCATTACGTCTCCATTTTGCTTTCTCTCTGTTCTATCGTGGGCGATTCAGCTGCCTTTTCCTTGAAAGTGTGGATTTTTGTGGCAATGCTTCAGCTGGTCGTCTCAAGTTAATGGGACGTCTGCCTTAATTAATCACGTTTGACATAGATATTTACTAGCTTGAAAGAAAATATACTTTATATTTAGTTAATGTGATCAGAGGATTGTAGTAATCAATGTTTTATGCAGCATATAAACTTTCAACGGATAGTCACAACCCACAGCGAACATAACCACAACTCTATTTCATAATTACACGTACAGAAGGATGAGTTCCACACTGAACTGCTAGCTGACGGTTGCCAGAAATTTCCACTATTACTATCAAAAAGATGTGACTCGTCACTTCCTTCATTATTGTCTCCAAAATCCATGTTTTCTAACGGTGCATGTATAGCCTACGTAGCGGGAAAGTGTGGCTTATGACTATATCACTACACAGATGACCACCTGGTTGGAGAGCCAAAAACTTCAGTGATGTACATACTATACTGCCATTCGAAAAGAAAAATGACAATGTCTCGCACTTTTTGGACAGTGGGTTGCTTATTGTGCATGATGGTATGTTCAACAACAACAACATAAAAATCAAACATGTGGCTTAAGAATATCATCCACTGACTCCTTCATGTGTTAAACATGGTGAATAATATGTAATAGGTTAGTTGCAAACCACAACGAAATTATAAATGTCTGTATTTGATAAAGTTTTTGTATAAATTGAAATACATCACATATTATATTAAATGCACTACAGCATTATTGAAATACATATTTAGTGAAAAGTGATAAATCATAATTCTCATGCTATATGCATTGTATATTATTTTTTTGTTCAATTTTTTTGAAGTTAAAACAATTGTTTTATTTGACTTGTGTACTCCTGGTGTTTCTGAATCGTATTGATTCTGATCAAAATGTTACAATTAAAACTATAGTCTGTGTGTAGATGTATCTTGTTATTTGTTCCTATGAAAATATGATTAGTGGGTACATAAATATGTTGGTGTGTGTAAGTATTTTTATATGTAATATATGTTTCTGTGTAAAAAAAATATGATTTATCAACCTCATAACACGAATAACGTGTGTATTCGATTATTTTAAAATTGATCAAAGATTCTATCATAAAATGCATCAATGTAATTTTTAAATTCGAGAGTTACTACGGATATGTGGAAGCAACCACTTTCAATTATATTTTACAAGTTATAAAATATTTCCATGTTAAAATATCGCTTCTACGGGCTCTCGTCGTGCTTTTCAAATAAATATAATTACCAAAGGGACAAAGTGTTTTACTTTTTGTTAGTTATGCATAGATTATATAAGAAGTATTTTTATGATGAGAAAACTATTTATTTGTGACAGTACACACACACACATTGTGTACAAATTTGTTGTCCAAAATGTTTCAAGAAAATGCAATTCAAATGTCTTGATTGATGGATTGATTGAGTTAGCGTTTTAATTTATGCACACTAAGTCTAATCAAGAATGGACCCACAGTTTAAAGTTGAATCCGAATTACTATGTGCCTCCACCGGGTATTGAACCCAGGACACCTTTATCACCCTACTCAAATGGTAGACTCATTCAAATGTTTTGAAGAACATTCAATGAGAAAGTTGTACGTAATAATTAAGTCAATGATGAGCCAGATACCAGAGTTATAAAGGCCTTATACGACAATATAGTACATCTAATTTCCCTACTGTTTTGTGAAGTAAATTAAGTAAGCAGCAACTTTTCTCCGTAGCATTTTCAATTTCTCATGTAAGAACTAACTATTAGCACAGTAACCTTTCTATGGGGAAATTTGTACCCCCTCCATATATATTAAAGATAAAAGGGGCAGTCACTTTTCTACAGGGAAATTGTACCCCCTTCTAATATTAGCAGGAATTAATGGGGCAGTCACTTTTCAACGAGGAAATTATACCCCCTCCTAATATAAGCAGGATTAAATGGGGCAGTCACTTTTCTACGAGGAAATTGTACCCCCTTCTCATATTAGCAGGATTTAATAGGGCAGTCACTTTTCTACGGGGAAATTGTACCCCCTCCTAATATAAGCAGGATTTAAAGGGGCAGTCACTTTTCTACGGGGAAATTATACCCCCTCTTAATATAAGCAGGATTTAAGGGGGCAGTCACTTTTCTACGGGGAAATTGTACCCCCTCCTAATATTAGCAGGATTTAAAGGGGCAGTCACTTTTCTACGGGGAAATTATTCCCCCTCCTAATAGTAGTAGGATTTAAGGGGGCAGTCACTTTTCTACGGGGAAATTGTACCCCCTCCTAATACTAGCAGGATTTAAGGGGGCAGTCACTTTTCTACGGGGAATTTGTACCCCCTAATAATATAAGCAGGACTTAAGGGGGCAGTCACTTTTCTACGGGGAATTTGTACCCCCTCCTAATATAAGCAGGATTTAAGGGGGCAGTCACTTTTATTGGGAATTTGTACCCCCTCCTAATATAAGCAGGATATAAGGGGGCAGTCACTTTTCTACGGGGAAATTGTACCCCCTCCTAATATAAGCAGGATTTAAGGGGGCAGTCATTTTCTAAGGCGAATTTGCACCCCCTCGTAATATAAGCAGGATTTAAGTGGGCAGTCACTTTTCTACGGGGAAATTATACCCCCTCCTAATATAAGCAGGATTTAAAGGGGCAGTCACTTTTCTACGGGGAAATTATACCCCCTCCTAATATACGCAGGATTTAAAGGGGCAGTCACTTTTCTACGGGGTAATTATACCCCCTCCTAATATAAGCTGGATTTAAGGGGGCAGTCACTTTTCTACGTGGAATTTGTACCCCCTCCTAATATAAGCAGGATATAAGGGGGCAGTCACTTTTCTACGGGGAAATTGAACCCCCCTCTAATATTAGCAGGATTTAATAGGGCAGTCACTTTTCTACGGGAAAATTATACCCCCTCCTAATATAACCAGGATTTAAGGGGGCAGTCACTTTTGTACGGGGAAATTGTACCTCCTCCTAATATAAGCAGGATATAAGGGGGCAGTCACTTTTCTACGGGGAATGTGTACCGCCTCCTAATATTAGCAGATTTTAAGGGGGCAGTCACTTTTCTACGGGGAATTTGTACCCCTTCCTAATATAAGCAGGATTTAAAGGGGCAGTCACCTTTCTACGGGGAAATTATACCCCCTCCTAATATAAGCATGATTTTAGGGGCAGTCACTTTTCTACGGGGAATTTGTACCCCCTCCTAATATAGGCAGGATTATAGGGGGCAGTCACTTTTCTACGGGGAATTTGTACCCCCTCTTAATATTAGCAGGATTTAAGGGGACAGTCACTTTTCTACGGGGAATTTGTATCCCCTCCTAATATAAGCTGGATTTAAAGGGGCAGTCACTTTTTATAAGGAAATTATACCCCCACCTAATGTAAGCAGGATTTAAGGGCAGTCACTTTTCTACGGGAAAATTATACCCCCTCCTAATATAAGCAGGATTTAAGGGGGCAGTCACTTTTCTATGGGGAAATTGTACCTCCTCCTAATATAAGCAGGATATTAGGGGGCAGTCACTTTTCTACGGGGAATGTGCACCCCCTCCTAATATAAGCAGGATTTAAAGGGGGCAGTCGCTTTTCTTCGGGGAATTTGTACCCCCTCCTAATATAAGTAGGATTTAAGGGGGCAGTAACTTTTCTACATTGAATTTGTACCCCCTCCTGATATTAGCAGGATTTAAGGGGGCAGTCACTTTTCGACGCGGAAATTGTACCCCCTCCTAATATAAACAGGATATAAGGGGGCAGTCACTTTCTACGGGGAAATTGTACCCCCTCCTTATATAAGCAGTATTTAAGGGGGCAGTCACTTTTCTACGGGGAATTTGTACCCCCTCCTAATATAAGCAGGATTTTAGGGGTTCAGTCACTTTTCTACGGGGAATTTGTACCCCCTCCTTATATAAGCAGGATTTAAAGGGGCAGTCACTTTTCTACGGGGAAATTATACCCGCTCCTAATATAAGAAGGATATAAGGGGGCAGTCACTTTTCTACGGGGAAATTATACCCCCTCCTAATATAAGCAGGATTTAAGGGGGCAGTCACTTTTCTACGGGGAATTTGTACCCCCTCCTAATATAAGCAGGATATAAGCGGGCAGTCAATTTTCCACGGGGAAATTGTACCCCCTTCTCATATTAGCAGGATTTAATAGGGCAGTCACTTTTCTACGGGGAAATTATACCCCCTCCTAATATAAGCAGGATTTAAAGGGGCAGTCACTTTTCTACAGGGTAATTATACCCCCTCCTAATATAAGCAGGATTTAAGGGAGCAGTCACTTTTCTACGAGGAATTTGTACCCCCTCCTAATATAAGCAGGATATAAGGGGGCAGTCACTTTTCTACGGGGAAATTGTACCCCTTCTAATATTAGCAGGATTTAATAGGGCAGTCACTTTTCTACGGGAAAATTATACCCCCTCCTAATATAACCAGGATTTAAGGGGGCAGTCACTTTTCTACGGGGAAATTGTACCTCCTCCTAATATAAGCAGGATATAAGGGGGCAGTCACTTTTCTACGTGGAATGTGTACCCCCTCGTAATATTAGCAGAATTTAAGGGGGCAGTCACTTTTCTACGGGGAATTTGTACCTCCTCCTAATATAAGCTGGATATAAAGGGGCAGTCACTTATTTACGGGGAAATTATACCCCATTCTAATGTAAGCAGGATTTAAGGGTCAGTCAATTTTCTACGGGAAAATTATACCCCCTCCTAATATAAGCAGGATTTAAGGGGGCAGTCACTTTTCTATGGGGAAATTGTACCTCCTCCTAATATAAGCAGGATATTAGGGGGCAGTCACTTTTCTACGGGGAATGTGCACCCCCTCCTAATATAAGCAGGATTTAAAGGGGGCAGTCACTTTTCTACGGGAAATTTTGTACCCCCTCCTAATATAAGTAGGATTTAAGGGGGCAGTAACTTTTCTACATTGAATTTGAACCCCCTTCTCATATTAGCAGGATTTAATAGGGCAGTCACTTTTCTACGGGGAAATTATACCCCCTCCTAATATAAGCAGGATTTAAAGGGGCAGTCACTTTTCTACAGGGTAATTATACCCCCTCCTAATATAAGCAGGATTTAAGGGAGCAGTCACTTTTCTACGAGGAATTTGTACCCCCTCCTAATATAAGCAGGATATAAGTTGGCAGTCACTTTTCTACGGGGAAATTGTACCCCTTCTAATATTAGCAGGATTTAATAGGGCAGTCACTTTTCTACGGGAAAATTATACCCCCTCCTAATATAACCAGGATTTAAGGGGGCAGTAACTTTTCTACGGGGAAGTTGTACCTCCTCCTAATATAAGCAGGATATAAGGGGGCAGTCACTTTTCTACGTGGAATGTGTACCCCCTCCTAATATTAGCAGAATTTAAGGGGGCAGTCACTTTTCTACGGGGAATTTGTACCCCCTCCTAATATAAGCTGGATTTAAAGGGGCAGTCACTTATTTACGGGGAAATTATACCCCATTCTAATGTAAGCAGGATTTAAGGGTCAGTTACTTTTCTACGGGAAAATTATACCCCCTAATAATATAAGCAGGATTTAAGGGGGCAGTCACTTTTCTATTGGGAATTTGTACCCCCTCCTAATATAAGCAAGATATAAGGGGGCAGTCACTTTTCTACGGGAAATTGTACCCCATTCTCATATTAGAAGGATTTAATAGGGCAGTCACTTTTCTACGGGGAAATTGTACCCCCTTCTCATATTAGCAGGATTTAATAGGGCAGTCACTTTTCTACGGGGAAATTGTACACCCTTCTCATATTAGCAGGATTTAATAGGGCAGTCACTTTTCTACGCGGAAATTGTACCCCCTTCGCATATTATCAGGATTTAATAGGGCAGTCACTTTTCTACGGGGAAATTATACCCCCTCCTAATATAAGCAGGATTTAAGGGGGCAGTCACTTTTCTACGGGGAAATTGTACCCCCTTCTCACATTAGCAGGATTTAATAGGG
The DNA here is from genome assembly GCF_977018435.1 of Lepisma saccharinum. Classification (NCBI taxonomy): domain Eukaryota; kingdom Metazoa; phylum Arthropoda; class Insecta; order Zygentoma; family Lepismatidae; genus Lepisma; species Lepisma saccharinum. The sequence continues at coordinate 1,458,143 of NW_028142894.1, forward strand.
CAGTCACTTTTCTACGGGGAAATTGTACCCCCTTCTCATGTTAGCAGGATTAAATAGGGCAGTCACTTTTGTACGGGGAAATTATACCCCCTCCTAATATAAGAAGGATTTAAAGGGGCAGTCACTTTTCTACGGGGTAATTATACCCCCTCCTAATATAAGCAGGATTTAAGGGGGCAGTCACTTTTCTGCGGGGAATTTGTACCCCATCCTAATATAAGCAGGATATAAGGGGGCAGTCACTTTTCTACGGGGAAATTGTACCCCCTTCTAATATTAGCAGGATTTAATAGGGCAGTCACTATTCTACGGGAAAATTATACCCCCTCCTAATATATGCAGGATTTAAGGGGGCAGTCTCTTTTCTACGGGGAAATTGTACCTCCTCCTAATATAAGCATGATATAAGGGGGCAGTCACTTTTTTCTACGGGAATGTGTACCCCCTCCTAATATTAGCAGAACTTAAGGGGGCAATCACATTTCTACGGGAATTTGTACCCCTTCCTAATATAAGCAGGATTTAAAGGGGCAGTCACTTTTCTACGGGGAAATTATACCCCCTCCTAATATAAGCAGGATTTAAGGGGGCAGTCACTTTTCTACGGGGAATGTGTACCCCCTCCTAATATAAGCAGGATTTAATACGGCAGTCACTTTTCTACGCGGAAATTGTACCCCCTCCTAATATAAACAGGATATAAGGGGGCAGTCACTTTTCTACGGGGAATTTGTACCCCCTCCTAATATAAGCAGTATTTAAGGGGGCAGTCACTTTTCTACGGGGAATTTGTACCCCCTCCTAATATAAACAGGATTTAAGGGGGCAGTCACTTTTCTACGGGGAAATTGTACCCCGTTCTCATATTAGCAGGATTTAATAGGGCAGTCACTTTTCTACGGGGAAATTGTACCCCCGTCTCATATTAGCTTTAGCAGGATTTAATAGGGCAGTCACTTTTCTACGGGGAAATTGTACACCCTTCTCATATTAGCAGGATTTAATAGGGTAGTCACTTTTCTACGCGGAAATTGTACCCCCTTCGCATATTATCAGGATTTAATAGGGCAGTCACTTTTCTACGGGGAAATTATACCCGCTCCTAATATAAGAAGGATATAAGGGGGCAGTCACTTTTCTACGGGAAAATTATACCCCCTCCTAATATAAGCAGGATTTAAGGGGGCAGTCACTTTTCTACGGGGAATTTGTACCCCCTCCTAATATAAGCAGGATATAAGGGGGCAGTCACTTTTCTACGGGAAATTGTACCCCCTGTCTCACATTAGCAGGAATTGATAGTGCAGTCACTTTTCTACGGGGAAATTGTACCCCCTTCTCATGTTAGCAGGATCTAATAGGGCAGTCACTTTTCTACGGGGAAATTATACCCCCTCCTAATATACGCAGGATTTAAAGGGGCAGTCACTTTTCTACGGGGTAATTATACCCCCTCCTAATATAAGCTGGATTTAAGGGGGCAGTCACTTTTCTACTTGGAATTTGTACCCCCTCCTAATATAAGCAGGATATAAGGGGGCAGTCACTTTTCTACGGGGAAATTGTACCCCCTTCTAATATTAGCAGGATTTAATAGGGCAGTCACTTTTCTACGGTAAAATTATACCCCCTCCTAATATAACCAGGATTATGGGGGGCAGTCACTTTTGTACGGGGAAATTGTACCTCCTCCTAATATAAGCAGGATATAAGGGGGCAGTCACTTTTCTACGGGGAATGTGTACCGCCTCCTAATATTAGCAGAATTTAAGGGGGCAGTCACTTTTCTACGGGGAATTTGTACCCCTTCCTAATATAAGCAGGATTTAAAGGGGCAGTCACCTTTCTACGGGGAAATTATACCCCCTCCTAATATAAGCATGATTTTAGGGGCAGTCACTTTTCTACGGGGAATTTGTACCCCCTCCTAATATAGGCAGGATTATAGGGGGCAGTCACTTTTCTACGGGGAATTTGTACCCCCTCCTAATATTAGCAGGATTTAAGGGGACAGTCACTTTTCTACGGGGAATTTGTACCCCCTCCTAATATAAGCTGGATTTAAAGGGGCAGTCACTTTTTATAAGGAAATTATACCCCCTCCTAATGTAAGCAGGATTTAAGGGGCAGTCACTTTTCTACGGGAAAATTATACCCCCTCCTAATATAAGCAGGATTTAAGGGGGCAGTCACTTTTCTATGGGGAAATTGTACCTCCTCCTAATATAAGCAGGATATTAGGGGGCAGTCACATTTCTACAGGGAAATTGTACCACCTTCTCATATTTGCAGGATTTAATAGGTCAGTCACTTTTCTACGGGGAAATTATACTTGCTCCTAATATAAGAAGGATATAAGGGGGCAGTCACTTTTCTACGGGGAAATTATACCCCCTCCTAATATAAGCAGGATTTAAGGGGGCAGACACTTTTCTACGGGGAATTTGTACCCCCTCCTAATATAAGCAGGATATAAGGGGGCAGTCAATTTTCTACGGGGAAATTGTACCCCCTTCTCATATTAGCAGGATTTAATAGGGCAGTCACTTTTCTACGGGGAAATTATACCCCCTCCTAATATAAGCAGGATTTAAAGGGGCAGTCACTTTTCTACAGGGTAATTATACCCCCTCCTAATATAAGCAGGATTTAAAGGGGCAGTCACTTTTCTACGGGGAAATTATACCCCATTCTAATGTAAGCAGGATTTAAGGGTCAGTCACCTTTCTACGGGAAAATTATACCCCCTCCTAATATAAGCAGGATTTAAGGGGGCAGTCACTTTTCTACGGGGAAATTATACCCCCTCCTAATATAAGCAGGATTTAAGGGGCAGTAACTTTTCTACGGGGAATTTGTACCCCCTCCTAATATAAGCAGGATTTAAGGGGGCAGTCACATTTCTACAAGGAAATTGTACCCCCTTCTCATATTAGCAGGATTTAATAGGCAGTCACTTTTCTACAGGGAAATTGTACCCCATTCTCATATTAGCAGGATTTAATAGGGCAGTCACTTTTCTACGTGGAAATTGTACCCCCTTCTCATATTAGCAGGATTTAATAGGGCAGTCACTTTTCTACGGGGAAATTATACCCCCTCCTAATATAAGCAGGATATAAGGGGGCAGTCACTTTTCTACGGGGAAATTATACCCCCTCCCAATATAAGCAGGATTTAAGGGGGCAGTCACTTTTCTACAGGGAAATTGAACCCCCTTCTAATATAAGCAGGATATAAGGGGGCAGTCACTTTTCTACGGGGAAATTGTACCCGCTTCTCATATTAGCAGGATTTAATAGGGCAGTAACTTTTCTACGGGGAAATTGTACCCTTCTCATATTAGCAGGATTTAATAGGGCAGTCACTTTTCTACGGGGAATTTGTACCCCCTTCTCATATTAGCAGGATTTAATAGGGCAGTCACTTTTCTACGCGGAAATTGTACCCCCTTCCCATATTATCAGGATTTAATAGGGCAGTCACTTTTCTAAGGGGAAATTATACCCCTTCCTAATATGAGCAGGATTTAAAGGGGCAGTCACTTTTCTACCGGGAAGGTGTACCCCCTCCTAATATAAGCAGGATTTAAGGGGGCAGTCACTTTTCTACGGGGAATTTGTACCCCCTCCTAATATAAGCAGGATATAAGGGGGCAGTCACTTTTGTACGGGAAAATTGTACCCCCTCCTAATATAAGCAGGAATTAAGGGGGCAGTCACTTTTCTATGGGGAAATTGTACCTCCTCCTAATATAAGCAGGATATAAGGGGGCAGTCAATTTTCTACGGGGAATGTGTACCCCCTCCTAATATAAGCAGGATTTAATAGGGCAGTCACTTTTCTACGCGGAAATTGTACCCCCTCCTAATATAAACAGGATATAAGGGGGCAGTCACTTTTCTACGGGGAAATTGTACCCCCTCCTAATATAAGCAGTATTTAAGGGGGCAGTCACTTTTCTACGGGGAATTTGTACCCCCTCCTAATATAAACAGGATATAAGGGGGCAGTCACTTTTCTACGGGGAAATTGTACCCCCTTCTCATATTAGCAGGATTTAATAGGGCAGTCACTTTTCTACGCGGAAATTGTACCCCCTTCCCATATTATCAGGATTTCATAGGGCAGTCACTTTTCTACGGGGAAATTATACCCCTTCCTAATATGAGCAGGATTTAAAGGGGCAGTCACTTTTCTACCGGGAATGTGTACCCCCTCCTAATATAAGCAGGATTTAAGGGGGCAGTCACTTTTCTACGGGGAATTTGTACCCCCTCCTAATATAAGCAGGATATAAGGGGGCAGTCACTTTTGTACGGGAGAATTGTACCCCCTCCTAATATAAGCAGGAATTAAGGGGGCAGTCACTTTTCTATGGGGAAATTGTACCTCCTCCTAATATAAGCAGGATATAAGGGGGCAGTAACTTTTCTACGGGGAATGTGTACATCCTCCTAATATAAGCAGGATTTAATAGGGCAGTCACTTTTCTACGCGGAAATTGTACCCCCTTCTAATATAAACATTATATAGGGGGGTAGTCACTTTTCTACGGGGAAATTGTACCCCCTCCTTATATGAGCAGTATTTAAGGAGACAGTCACTTTTCTACGGGGAAATTGTACCCCCTTCTCATATTAGCAGGATTTAATAGGGCAGTCACTTTTCTACGGGGAAATTGTACCCCCTTCTCATATTAGCAGGATTTAATAGGGCAGTCACTTTTCTACGGGGAATTTATACCCCCTCCTAATATAAGCAGGATATAAGGGGGCAGTCACTTTTCTACGGGGAAATTGTACCCCTTCTCATATTAGCAGGATTTAATAGGGCAGTCACTTTTCTACGGGAAAATTGTACCCCCTCCTCATATATGCAGGATTTAAAGGGGCAGTCACTTTTCCACGGGGTAATTATAACCCCTCCTAATATAAGCAGGATTTCTGGGGGCAGTCACTTTTCTACGGGGAATCTGTACCCCCTCCTAATATAAGCACGATTTAAGGGGACAGTCACTTTTCTACGGGGAATTTGTACCCCCTCCTAATATATGCAGGATTAAAAGGGGCAGTCCCTTTTCTACGGGGTAATTATACCCCCTCCTAAAATAAGCAGGATCTAATGGGGCAGTAACTTTTCTACGGGGAATTTGTACCCCCTCCTAATATAAGCAGGATATAAGGGGACAGTCACTTCTCTATGGGGAAATTGTACCCCCTTCTAATATTAGCAGGATTTAATAGGGCAGTCACTTTTCTACTTGGAAATTATACCCCCTCCTAATGTAAGCAGGATTTAAGGGGCAGTCACCTTGCTACTTGAAAATTATACCCCCTCCTAATATAAGCAGGATTTAAGGGGGCAGTCACTTTATTACAGGGAAATTGTACCTCCTCCTAATATAAGCAGGATATAAAGGGGCAGTCACTTTTCTACGGGGAATGTGTACCCCCTCCTAATATTAGCAGGATTTAAGGAGGCAGTCATTTTTCTATGGGGAATTTGAACCCCCTCCTAATATAAGCAGGATTTAAAGGGGCAGTCACTTTTCTACGGGGGAATTATACCCCCTCCTAATATAAGTAGGATTTAAGGGGCAATCACTTTTCTACGGGGAATTTGTACCCCGTCCTAATATAAGCAGGATTTAAGGGGGCAGTCACTTTTCTACGGGGAATTTGTACCCCCTCCTAATATTAGCAGGATTTAAGGGGGCAGTCACTTTTCTACGGGGAAATTATACCCCCTCCTAATGTAAGCAGGATTTAAGGGGCAGTCAGTTTTCTACGGGAAAATTGTACCCCTCCTAATATAAGCAGGATTTAAGGGGGCAGTCACTTTTCTATGGGGAAATTGTACATCCTCCTAATATAAGCAGGATATAAGGGGGCAGTCACTTTTCTACGGGGAATGTGTACCCCCTCCTAATATAAGCAGGATTTAATAGTGCAGTCACTTTTCTACGAGGAAGTTGTACCCCCTCCTAGTGTAAACAGGATATAAAAGGGGCATTCACTTTTCTACGGGGAAATTGTACCCCCTCCTAATATTAGCAGTATTTAAGGGGGCAGTCACTTTTCTACGGGGAATTTGTACCCCCTGCTAATATAAGTAGGATTTAAGGGGGCAGTCACTTTTCAACGGGGAATTTGTACCCCCTCCTAATATTAGCAGGATTTAAGGGGCAGTCACTTTTCTACGCGGAAATTGTACCCCCTCCTAATATAAACATTAAATAAGAGGGTAGTCACTTTTCTACGGGGAAATTGTACCCCCTCCTTATATAAGCAGTATTTAAGGGGACAGTCACTTTTCTACGGGGAATTTGTACCCCCTCCTGATATAAGTAGGATTTATGGGGGCAGTCACTTTTCTACGGGGAATTTGTACACCCTCCTAATATTAGCAAGATTTAAGGGGGCAGTCACTTTTCTACGGGGAATTTGTACCCCCTCCTAATATAAGCAGGATTTAAAGGGGCAGTCACTTTTCTACGGGGAAATTATACTTCCTCCTAATATAAGCACGATTTAAGGGGCAGTCACTTCTCTACGGGGAATTTGTACCCCCTCCTAATATAAGCAGGATTTAAGGGGCAGTCACTTTTCTTCGGGGAATTTGTACCCCCTCCTAATATAAGCAGGATATAAGGGGGCAGTCACTTTTCTCCAGGGAAATTGTACCCCCTTCTCATATTAGCAGGATTTAATAGGGCAGTCACTTTTCTACTGAGAAATTGTACCCCATTCTCATATTAGCAGGATTTAATAGGGCAGTCACTTTTCTACGGGGAAATTGTACCCCCTTCTCATATTAGCAGTATTTAATAGGGAAGTCACTTTTCTACGGGGAAATTATACCCCCTCCTAATATAAGCATGATATAAGGGGCAGTCACTTTTCTACGGGGAAATTATACCCCCTCCCAATATAAGCAGGATTTAAGGGGGCAGTCACTTTTCTACGGGGAAATTGTACCCCCTCCTAATATAAACAGGATATAAGGGGGCAGTCACTTTTCTACGGGGAAATTGTACCCCCTTCTCATATTAGCAGGATTTAATAGGGCAGTCACTTTTCTACGCGGAAATTGTACCCCCTTCCCATATTATCAGGATTTAATAGGGCAGTCACTTTTCTACGGGGAAATTATACCCCTTCCTAATATGAGCAGGATTTAAAGGGGCAGTCACTTTTCTACCGGGAATGTAACCCCCTCCTAATATAAGCAGGATTTAAGGGGGCAGTCACTTTTCTACGGGGAATTTGTACCCCCTCCTAATATAAGCAGGATATAAGGGGGCAGTCACTTTTGTACGGGAAAATTGTACCCCCTCCTAATATAAGCAGGAATTAAGAGGGCAGTCACTTTTCTATTTGGAAATTGTACCTCCTCCTAATATAAGCAGGATATGGGGGCAGTAACTTTTCTACGGGGAATGTGTACATCCTCCTAATATAAGCAGGATTTAATAGGGCAGTCACTTTTCTACGCGGAAATTGTACCCCCTCCTAATATAAACATTATATAGGGGGGTAGTCACTTTTCTACGGGGAAATTGTACCCCCTCCTTATATGAGCAGTATTTAAGGGGACAGTCACTTTTCTACGGGGAAATTGTACCCCCTTTTCATATTAGCAGGATTTAATAGGGCAGTCACTTTTCTCGGGGAAATTATACTCCCTCCTCATATATGCAGGATTAAAAGGGGCAGTCACTTTTCTACGGGGTAATTATACCCCCTCCTAATATAAGCAGGATTTAAGGGGGCAGTAACTTTTCTACGGGGAATTTGTACCCCCTCCTAATATAAGCAGGATATAAGGGGGCAGTCACTTTTCTATTGGGAAATTGTACCCCCTTCTAATATTAGCAGGATTTAATAGGGCAGTCACTTTTCTACGGGAAAATTATACCCCCTCATAATGTAAGCAGGATTTAAGGGGAAGTCACTTTGCTACGGGAAAATTATACCCCCTCCTAATATAAGCAGGATTTAAGGGGGCAGTCACTTTACTACGGGGAAATTGTACCTCCTCCTAATATAAGCAGGATATAAAGGGGCAGTCCCTTTTCTACGAGGAATGTGTACCCCCTCCTAATATTAGCAGGATTTAAGGAGGCAGTCACTTTTCTACGGGGAATTTGTACCCCCTCCTAATATAAGCAGGATTTAATAGGGCAGTCACTTTTCTACGCGGAAGTTGTACCCCCTCCTAGTATAAACAGGATATAAGGGGGCATTCACTTTTCTACGGGGAAATTGTACCCCCTCCTAATATAAGCAGGATATAAAGGGGCAGTCCCTTTTCTACGGGGAATTTGTACCCCTTCCTAATATAAGTAGGATTTAAGGGGGCAGTCACTTTTCAACGGGGAATTTGTACCCCCTCCTAATATTAGCAGGGTTTAAAGGGGAGTCACTTTTCTAGGCGGAAATTGTACCCCCTCCTAATATAAACATTATATAAGGGGGTAGTCACTTTTCTACGGGGAATTTGTACCCCCTCCTTATATAAGCAGTATTTAAGAGGACAGTCACTTTTCTACGGGGAATTTGTACCCCCTCCTGATATAAGTAGGATTTATGGGAGCAGTCACTTTTCTACGGGGAATTTGTACACCCTCCTAATATTAGCAGGATTTAAGGGGGCAGTCACTTTTCTACGGGGAATTTGTAACCCCTCCTAATATAAGCAGGATTTAAAGGGGCAGTCACTTTTCTACGGGGAAATTATACTTCCTCCTAATATAAGCAGGATTTAAGGGGCAGTCACTTTTCTACGGGGAATTTGTACCCCCTCCTAATATAAGCAGGATTTAAGAAGGCAGTCACTTTTCTACGGGGAATTTGTACCCCCTCCTAATATAAGCAGGATATAAGGGGGCAGTCACTTTTCTACAGGGAAATTGTACCCCCTTCTCATATTAGCAGGATTTAATAGGGCAGTCACTTTTCTACGGGGAAATTGTACCCCATTCTCATATAAGCAGGATTTAATAGGGCAGTCACTTTTCTACGGGGAAATTGTACCCCCTTCTCATATTAGCAGTATTTAATAGGGCAGTCACTTTTCTACGGGGAAATTATACCCCCTCCTAATATAAGCATGATATAAGGGGGCAGTCACTTTTCTACGGGGAAATTATACCCCTTCCCAATATAAGCAGGATTTAAGGGGGCAGTCACTTTTCTACGGGGAAATTGTACCCCCTCCTAATATAAGCAGGATATAAGGGGGCAGTCACTTTTCTACGGGGAATGTGTACCCCCTCCTAATATAAGCAGGATTTAATAGGGCAGTCACTTTTCTACGCGGAAATTGTACCCCCTCCTAATATAAACAAGATATAAGGGGGCAGTCACTTTTCTACGGGGAATTTGTACCCCCTCCTAATATAAGCAGGATTTAAAGGGGCAGTCACATTTCTACGGGGAAATTATACTTCCTCCTAGTATAAGCAGGATTTTAGGGGCTGTCACTTTTCTACGGGGAATTTGTACCCCTTCCTAATATAAGCAGGATTTAAGGGGGCAGTCACTTTTCTACGGGGAATTTGTACCCCCTCCTAATATAAGCAGGATATAAGGGGGCAGTCACATTTCTACAGGGAAATTGTACCCCCTTCTCATATTAGCAGGATTTAATAGGGCAGTCACTTTTCTACGGGGAAATTGTACCACATTCTCATATTAGCAGGATTTAATAGGGCAGTCACTTTTCTACGGGGAAATTGTACCCCCTTCTCATATTAGCAGTATTTAATAGGGCAGTCACTTTTCTACGGGGAAATTATACCCCCTCCTAATATAGGCATGATATAAGGGGGCAGTCACTTTTCTACGGGGAAATTATATCCCCCATATAATCAGGATTTAAGGGGGCAGTGAATTTTCTACGGGGAAATTATACCCCCTCCTAATATAAGCATGATATAAGGGGACAGTCACTTTTCTACGGGGAAATTATACCCCCTCCCAATATAATCAGGATTTAAGGGGGCAGTCACTTTTCTACGGGGAAATTATACCCCTCCTAATATAAGCAGGATATAAGGGGGCAGTCACTTTTCTACGGGGATATTGTACCCCCTTCTCATATTAGCAGGATTTAATAGGGCAGTCACTTTGATACGGGAAAATTATACCCCCTCCTAATATAAGCAGGATTTAAGGGGGCAGTCACTTTTCTATGGGGAAATTGTTCCTCCTCCTAATATAAGCAGGATATAAGGGGGCAGTCACTTTTCTACGGGGAATGTGTACCCCCTTCTAATATAAGCAGGATTTAATAGGGCAGTCACTTTTCTACGCGGAAGTTGTACCCCCTCCTAGTATAAACAGGATATAAGGGGGCATTCACTTTTCTACTGGGAAATTGTAACCCCTCCTAATATAAGCAGTATTTAAGGGGGCAGTCACTTTTCTACGGGGAATTTGTACCTCCTCCTAATATAAGTAGGATTTATGGGGGCAGTCACTTTTCTACGGGGAATTTGTACCCCCTCCTGATATAAGTAGGATATATGGGGGCAGTCACTTTTCTACGGGGAATTTGTACACCCTCCTAATATTAGCAGGATTTAAGGGGGCAGTCACTTTTCTAAGGGGAAATTGTACCTCCTCCTAATATAAGCAGGATATAAGGGGGCAGTCACTTTTCTACGGGGAATGTGTACCCCCTCCTAATATAAGCAGGATTTAATAGGGCAGTCACTTTCCAACGCGGAAGTTGTACCCCCTCCTAGTATAAACAGGATATAAGGGGGCATTCACTTTTCTACGCGGAAATTGTACCCCCTCCTAATATAAACATTATATAAGGGGGTAGTCACTTTTCTACGGGGAAATTGTACCCCCTCCTTATATAAGCAGTATTTAAGGGGCAGTCACTTTTCTACGGGGAATTTGTACCCCCTCCTGATATAAGTAGGATTTATGGGGGCAGTCACTTTTCTACGGGAATTTGTACACCCTCCTAATATTAGCAGGATTTAAGGGGGCAGTCACTTTTCTACGGGGAATTTGTACCCCCTCCTAATATAAGCAGGATTTAAAGGGGCAGTCACTTTTCTACGGGGAAATTATACTTCCTCCTAATATAATCAGGATTTAAGGGGCAGTCACTTTTCTACGGGGAATTTGAGCCCCTCCTAATATAAGCAGGATTTAAGGGGGCAGTCACTTTTCTACGGGGAATTTGTACCCCCTCCTAATATAAGCAGGATATAAGGGGGCAGTCACTTTTCAACAGGGAAATTGTACCCCCTTCTCATATTAGCAGGATTTAATAGGGCAGTCACTTTTCTACGGGGAAATTGTACCCCATTCTCATATTAGCAGGTTTTAATAGGGCAGTCACTTTTCTACGGGGAAATTGTACCCCCTTCTCATATTAGCAGTATTTAATAGGGCAGTCACTTTTCTACTGGGAGATTATACCCCCTCCTAATATAAGCATGATATAAGGGGGCAGTCACTTTTCTACGGGGAAATTATACCCCTCCCAATATAAGCAGGATTTAAGGGGGCAGTCACTTTTCTACGGGGAAATTGTACCCCCTCCTAATATAAGCAGGATATAAGGGGGTAGTCACTTTTCTACGGGGAATGTGTACCCCCTCCTAATATAAGCAGGATTTAATAGGGCAGTCACTTTTCTACGCGGAAATTGTACCCCCTCTTAATATAAACAGGATAAAAGGGGGCAGTCACTTTTCTACGGGGTTATTGTACCCCCTCCTCATATAAGCAGTATTTAAGGGGGCAGTCACTTTTCTACAGGGAATTTGTACCCCCTCCTAATATAAGTAGGATTTAAGGGGGCAGTCACTTTTCTACGGGGAATTTGTACCCCCTCCTAATATAAGCAGGATTTAAGGGGACAGTCACTTTTCTACGGTGAAATTGTACCTCCTTCTCATAGTAGCAGGATTTAATAGGGCAGTCACTTTTCTACGGGGAATTTGTACCCCCTCCTAATATAAGCAGGATAAAAGGGGGCAGTCACTTTTCTACGGGGAAATTGTACCCCCTTCTCATATTAGCAGGATTTAATAGGGCAGTCACTTTTCTACGGGAAAATTGTACCCCCTCCTCATAGATGCAGGATTTAAAGGGGCAGTCACTTTTCTACGGGGTAATTATACCCCGTCCTAATATAAGCAGGATTTAAGGGGGCAGTCACTTTTCTACGGCGAATTTGTACCCCCTCCTAATATAAGCAGGATTTAAGGGGGCAGTCACTTTTCTACGGGGAATTTGTACCCCCTCCTAATATTAACAGGATTTAAGGGGGCAGTCACTTTTCTACGCGGAAATTGTACCCCCTCCTAATATAAACATTATATAAAAGGGTAGTCACTTTTCTACGGGGAAACTGTACTCCCTCCTTATATAAGCAGTATTTAAGGGGACAGTCACTTTTCTACGGTGAAATTGTACCTCCTTCTCATATTAGCAGGATTTAATAGGGCAGTCACTTTTCTACAGGGAATTTGTACCCCCTCCTAATATAAGCAGGATAAAAGGGGGCAGTCACTTTTCTACGGGGAAATTGTACCCCCTTCTCATATTAGCAGGATTTAATAGGGCAGTCACTTTTCTACGGGAAAATTGTACCCCCTCCTCATAGATGCAGGATTTAAAGGGGCAGTCACTTTTCTACGGGGTAATTATACCCCGTCCTAATATAAGCAGGATTTAAGGGGGCAGTCACTTTTCTACGGCGAATTTGTACAACCTCCTAATATTAGCACGATTTAAGGGGACAGTCACTTTTCTACGGGGAATTTGTACCCCCTCCTAATATAAGCAGGATTTAATAGGGCAGTCACTTTTCTCGGGGAAATTATACTCCCTCCTCATATATGCAGGATTAAAAGGGGCAGTCACTTTTCTACGGGGTAATTATACCCCCTCCTAATATAAGCAGGATTTAAGGGGGCAGTAACTTTTCTACGGGGAATTTGTACCCCCTCCTAATATAAGCAGGATATAAGGGGGCAGTCACTTTTCTATTGTTAAATTGTACCCCCTTCTAATATTAGCAGGATTTAATAGGGCAGTCACTTTTCTACGGGGAAATTATACCCCCTCCTAATGTAAGCAGGATTTAAGGGGAAGTCACTTTGCTACGGGAAAATTATACCCCCTCCTAATATAAGCAGGATTTAAGGGGGCAGTCACTTTACTACGGGGAAATTGTACCTCCTCCTAATATAAGCAGGATATAAAGGGGCAGTCCCTTTTCTACGGGGAATGTGTACCCCCTCCTAATATTAGCAAGATTTAAGGAGGCAGTCACTTTTCTACGGGGAATTTGTACCCCCTCCTAATATAAGCAGGATTTAATAGGGCAGTCACTTTTCTACGCGGAAGTTGTACCCCCTCCTAGTATAAACAGGATATAAGGGGGCATTCACTTTTCTACGGGGAAATTGTACCCCCTCCTAATATAAGCAGGATATAAAGGGGCAGTCCCTTTTCTACGGGGAATTTGTACCCCTTCCTAATATAAGTAGGATTTAAAGGGGCAGTCACTTTTCAACGGGGAATTTGTACCCCCTCCTAATATTAGCAGGGTTTAAAGGGGAGTCACTTTTCTACGCGGAAATTGTACCCCCTCCTAATATAAACATTATATAAGGGGGTAGTCACTTTTCTACGGGGAAATTGTACCCCCTCCTTATATAAGCAGTATTTAAGAGGACAGTCACTTTTCTACGGGGAATTTGTACCCCCTCCTGATATAAGTAGGATTTATGGGGGCAGTCACTTTTCTACGGGGAATTTGTACACCCTCCTAATATTAGCAGGATTTAAGGGGGCAGTCACTTTTCTACGGGGAATTTGTAACCCCTCCTAATATAAGCAGGATTTAAAGGGGCAGTCACTTTTCTACGGGGAAATTGTACCCCCTTCTCATATTAGCAGGATTTAATAGGGCAGTCACCTTTCTACGGGGGAATTATACCCCCTCCTAATATAAGTAGGATTTAAGGGGCAATCACTTTTCTACGGGGAATTTGTACCCCCTCCTAATATAAGCAGGATTTAAGGGGGCAGTCACTTTTCTACGGGGAATTTGTACCCCCTCCTAATATTAACAGGATTTAATAGGGCAGTCACTTTTCTACGGGAAAATTGTACCCCCTCCTAATATAAACATTATATAAAAGGGTAGTCACTTTTCTACGGGGAAACTGTACCCCCTCCTTATATAAGCAGTATTTAAGGGGACAGTCACTTTTCTACGGTGAAATTGTACCTCCTTCTCATATTAGCAGGATTTAATGGGGCAGTCACTTTTCTACGGGGAATTTGTACCCCCTCCTAATATAAGCAGGATAAAAGGGGGCAGTCACTTTTCTACGGGGATATTGTACCCCCTTCTCATATTAGCAGGATTTAATAGGGCAGTCACTTTTCTACGGGAAAATTGTACCCCCTCCTCATAGATGCAGGATTTAAAGGGGCAGTCACTTTTCTACGGGGTAATTATACCCCCTCCTAATATAAGCAGTATTTAAGGGGGCAGTCACTTTTCTACGGCGAATTTGTACAACCTCCTAATATAAGCACGATTTAAGGGGACAGTCACTTTTCTACGGGGAATTTGTACCCCCTCCTAATATAAGCAGGATATAAGGGGGCAGTCACTTTTCTACGGGGAAATTGTACCCCCTTCTCATATTAGCAGGATTTAATAGGGCAGTCACTTTTCTCGGGGAAATTATACTCCCTCCTCATATATGCAGGATTAAAAGGGGCAGTCACTTTTCTACGGGGTAATTATACCCCCTCCTAATATAAGCAGGATTTAAGGGGGCAGTAACTTTTCTACGGGGAATTTGTACCCCCTCCTAATATAAGCAGGATATAAGGGGGCAGTCACTTTTCTATTGGGAAATTGTACCCCCTTCTAATATTAGCAGGATTTAATAGGGCAGTCACTTTTCTACGGGAAAATTATACCCCCTCATAATGTAAGCAGCATTTAAGGGGAAGTCACTTTGCTACGGGAAAATTATACCCCCTCCTAATATAAGCAGGATTTAAGGGGGCAGTCACTTTACTACGGGGAAATTGTACCTCCTCCTAATATAAGCAGGATATAAAGGGGCAGTCCCTTTTCTACGAGGAATGTGTACCCCCTCCTAATATTAGCAGGATTTAAGGAGGCAGTCACTTTTCTACGGGGAATTTGTACCCCCTCCTAATATAAGCAGGATTTAATAGGGCAGTCACTTTTCTACGCGGAAGTTGTACCCCCTCCTAGTATAAACAGGATATAAGGGGGCATTCACTTTTCTACGGGGAAATTGTACCCCCTCCTAATATAAGCAGGATATAAAGGGGCAGTCCCTTTTCTACGGGGAATTTGTACCCCTTCCTAATATAAGTAGGATTTAAGGGGGCAGTCACTTTTCAACGGGGAATTTGTACCCCCTCCTAATATTAGCAGGGTTTAAAGGGGAGTCACATTTCTAGGCGGAAATTGTACCCCCTCCTAATATAAACATTATATAAGGGGGTAGTCACTTTTCTACGGGGAATTTGTACCCCCTCCTTATATAAGCAGTATTTAAGAGGACAGTCACTTTTCTACGGGGAATTTGTACCCCCTCCTGATATAAGTAGGATTTATGGGAGCAGTCACTTTTCTACGGGGAATTTGTACACCCTCCTAATATTAGCAGGATTTAAGGGGGCAGTCACTCTTCTACGGGGAATTTGTAACCCCTCCTAATATAAGCAGGATTTAAAGGGGCAGTCACTTTTCTACGGGGAAATTATACTTCCTCCTAATATAAGCAGGATTTAAGGGGCAGTCACTTTTCTACGGGGAATTTGTACCCCCTCCTAATATAAGCAGGATTTAAGAAGGCAGTCACTTTTCTACGGGGAATTTGTACCCCCTCCTAATATAAGCAGGATATAAGGGGGAAGTCACTTTTCTACAGGGAAATTGTACCCCCTTCTCATATTAGCAGGATTTAATAGGGCAGTCACTTTTCTACGGGGAAATTGTACCCCATTCTCATATAAGCAGGATTTAATAGGGCAGTCACTTTTCTACGGGGAAATTGTACCCCCTTCTCATATTAGCAGTATTTAATAGGGCAGTCACTTTTCTACGGGGAAATTATACCCCCTCCTAATATAAGCATGATATAAGGGGGCAGTCACTTTTCTACGGGGAAATTATACCCCTTCCCAATATAAGCAGGATTTAAGGGGGCAGTCACTTTTCTACGGGGAAATTGTACCCCCTCCTAATATAAGCAGGATATAAGGGGGCAGTCACTTTTCTACGGGGAATGTGTACCCCCTCCTAATATAAGCAGGATTTAATAGGGCAGTCACTTTTCTACGCGGAAATTGTACCCCCTCCTAATATAAACAAGATATAAGGGGGCAGTCACTTTTCTACGGGGAATTTGTACCCCCTCCTAATATAAGCAGGATTTAAAGGGGCAGTCACTTTTCTACGGGGAAATTATACTTCCTCCTAGTATAAGCAGGATTTAAGGGGCTGTCACTTTTCTACGGGGAATTTGTACCCCCTCCTAATATAAGCAGGATTTAAGGGGGCAGTCACTTTTCTACGGGGAATTTGTACCCCCTCCTAATATAAGCAGGATATAAGGGGGCAGTCACATTTCTACAGGGAAATTGTACCCCCTTCTCATATTAGCAGGATTTAATAGGGCAGTCACTTTTCTACGGGGAAATTGTACCACATTCTCATATTAGCAGGATTTAATAGGGCAGTCACTTTTCTACGGGGAAATTGTACCCCCTTCTCATATTAGCAGTATTTAATAGGGCAGTCACTTTTCTACGGGGAAATTATACCCCCTCCTAATATAGGCATGATATAAGGGGGCAGTCACTTTTCTACGGGGAAATTATATCCCCCATATAATCAGGATTTAAGGGGGCAGTGAATTTTCTACGGGGAAATTATACCCCCTCCTAATATAAGCATGATATAAGGGGGCAGTCACTTTTCTACGGGGAAATTATACCCCCTCCCAATATAATCAGGATTTAAGGGGGCAGTCACTTTTCTACGGGGAAATTATACCCCTCCTAATATAAGCAGGATATAAGGGGGCAGTCACTTTTCTACGGGGATATTGTACCCCCTTCTCATATTAGCAGGATTTAATAGGGCAGTCACTTTTCTACGGGGAATTTGTACCCCCTCCTAATATAAGCAGGATATAAGGGGGCAGTCACTTTTCTACGGGGAAATTGTACCCCCTTCTCATATTAGCAGGATTTAATAGGGCAGTCACCTTTCTACGGGGGAATTATACCCCCTCCTAATATAAGTAGGATTTAAGGGGCAATCACTTTTCTACGGGGAATTTGTACCCCCTCCTAATATAAGCAGGATTTAAGGGGGCAGTCACTTTTCTACGGGGAATTTGTACCCCCTCCTAAAATTAGCAGGATTTAAGGGGGCAGTCACTTTTCTACGGGGAAATTATACCCCCTCCTAATGTAAGCAGGATTTAAGGGGCAGTCATTTTCTACGGGAAAATTGTACCCCCACCTAATATAAGCAGGATTTAAGGGGGCAGTCACTTTTCTATGGGGAAATTGTTCCTCCTCCTAATATAAGCAGGATATAAGGGGGCAGTCACTTTTCTACGGGGAATGTGTACCCCCTTCTAATATAAGCAGGATTTAATAGGGCAGTCACTTTTCTACGCGGAAGTTGTACCCCCTCCTAGTATAAACAGGATATAAGGGGGCATTCACTTTTCTACTGGGAAATTGTAACCCCTCCTAATATAAGCAGTATTTAAGGGGGCAGTCACTTTTCTACGGGGAATTTGTACCTCCTCCTAATATAAGTAGGATTTATGGGGGCAGTCACTATTCTACGGGGAATTTGTACCCCCTCCTGATATAAGTAGGATATATGGGGGCAGTCACTTTTCTACGGGGAATTTGTACACCCTCCTAATATTAGCAGGATTTAAGGGGGCAGTCACTTTTCTACGGGGAAATTGTACCTCCTCCTAATATAAGCAGGATATAAGGGGGCAGTCACTTTTCTACGGGGAATGTGTACCCCCTCCTAATATAAGCAGGATTTAATAGGGCAGTCACTTTCCAACGCGGAAGTTGTACCCCCTCCTAGTATAAACAGGATATAAGGGGGCATTCACTTTTCTACGCGGAAATTGTACCCCCTCCTAATATAAACATTATATAAGGGGGTAGTCACTTTTCTACGGGGAAATTGTACCCCCTCCTTATATAAGCAGTATTTAAGGGGCAGTCACTTTTCTACGGGGAATTTGTACCCCCTCCTGATATAAGTAGGATTTATGGGGGCAGTCACTTTTCTACGGGAATTTGTACACCCTCCTAATATTAGCAGGATTTAAGGGGGCAGTCACTTTTCTACGGGGAATTTGTACCCCCTCCTAATATAAGCAGGATTTAAAGGGGCAGTCACTTTTCTACGGGGAAATTATACTTCCTCCTAATATAATCAGGATTTAAGGGGCAGTCACTTTTCTACGGGGAATTTGAGCCCCTCCTAATATAAGCAGGATTTAAGGGGGCAGTCACTTTTCTACGGGGAATTTGTACCCCCTCCTAATATAAGCAGGATATAAGGGGGCAGTCACTTTTCAACAGGGAAATTGTACCCCCTTCTCATATTAGCAGGATTTAATAGGGCAGTCACTTTTCTACGGGGAAATTGTACCCCATTCTCATATTAGCAGGTTTTAATAGGGCAGTCACTTTTCTACGGGGAAATTGTACCCCCTTCTCATATTAGCAGTATTTAATAGGGCAGTCACTTTTCTACTGGGAGATTATACCCCCTCCTAATATAAGCATGATATAAGGGGGCAGTCACTTTTCTACGGGGAAATTATACCCCTCCCAATATAAGCAGGATTTAAGGGGGCAGTCACTTTTCTACGGGGAAATTGTACCCCCTCCTAATATAAGCAGGATATAAGGGGGTAGTCACTTTTCTACGGGGAATGTGTACCCCCTCCTAATATAAGCAGGATTTAATAGGGCAGTCACTTTTCTACGCGGAAATTGTACCCCCTCCTAATATAAACAGGATAAAAGGGGGCAGTCACTTTTCTTCGGGGTTATTGTACCCCCTCCTCATATAAGCAGTATTTAAGGGGGCAGTCACTTTTCTACGGGGAATTTGTACCCCCTCCTAATATAAGTAGGATTTAAGGGGGCAGTCACTTTTCTACGGGGAATTTGTACCCCCTCCTAATATAAGCAGGATTTAAGGGGACAGTCACTTTTCTACGGTGAAATTGTACCTCCTTCTCATAGTAGCAGGATTTAATAGGGCAGTCACTTTTCTACGGGGAATTTGTACCCCCTCCTAATATAAGCAGGATAAAAGGGGGCAGTCACTTTTCTACGGGGAAATTGTACCCCCTTCTCATATTAGCAGGATTTAATAGGGCAGTCACTTTTCTACGGGAAAATTGTACCCCCTCCTCATAGATGCAGGATTTAAAGGGGCAGTCACTTTTCTACGGGGTAATTATACCCCGTCCTAATATAAGCAGGATTTAAGGGGGCAGTCACTTTTCTACGGCGAATTTGTACCCCCTCCTAATATAAGCAGGATTTAAGGGGGCAGTCACTTTTCTACGGGGAATTTGTACCCCCTCCTAATATTAACAGGATTTAAGGGGGCAGTCACTTTTCTACGCGGAAATTGTACCCCCTCCTAATATAAACATTATATAAAAGGGTAGTCACTTTTCTACGGGGAAACTGTACCCCCTCCTTATATAAGCAGTATTTAAGGGGACAGTCACTTTTCTACGGTGAAATTGTACCTCCTTCTCATATTAGCAGGATTTAATAGGGCAGTCACTTTTCTACAGGGAATTTGTACCCCTCCTAATATAAGCAGGATAAAAGGGGGCAGTCACTTTTCTACGGGGAAATTGTACCCCCTTCTCATATTAGCAGGATTTAATAGGGCAGTCACTTTTCTACGGGAAAATTGTACCCCCTCCTCATAGATGCAGGATTTAAAGGGGCAGTCACTTTTCTACGGGGTAATTATACCCCGTCCTAATATAAGCAGGATTTAAGGGGGCAGTCACTTTTCTACGGCGAATTTGTACAACCTCCTAATATAAGCACGATTTAAGGGGACAGTCACTTTTCTACGGGGAATTTGTACCCCCTCCTAATATAAGCAGGATTTAATAGGGCAGTCACTTTTCTCGGGGAAATTATACTCCCTCCTCATATATGCAGGATTAAAAGGGGCAGTCACTTTTCTACGGGGTAATTATACCCCCTCCTAATATAAGCAGGATTTAAGGGGGCATTAACTTTTCTAAGGGGAATTTATACCCCCTCCTAATATAAGCAGGATATAAGGGGGCAGTCACTTTTCTATTGTTAAATTGTACCCCCTTCTAATATTAGCAGGATTTAATAGGGCAGTCACTTTTCTACGGGGAAATTATACCCCCTCCTAATGTAAGCAGGATTTAAGGGGAAGTCACTTTGCTACGGGAAAATTATACCCCCTCCTAATATAAGCAGGATTTAAGGAGGCAGTCACTTTACTACGGGGAAATTGTACCTCCTCCTAATATAAGCAGGATATAAAGGGGCAGTCCCTTTTCTACGGGGAATTTGTACCCCCTCCTAATATAAGCAGGATTTAATAGGGCAGTCACTTTTCTACGCGGAAGTTGTACCCCCTCCTAGTATAAACAGGATATAAGGGGGCATTCACTTTTCTACGGGGAAATTGTACCCCCTCCTAATATAAGCAGGATATAAAGGGGCAGTCCCTTTTCTACGGGGAATTTGTACCCCTTCCTAATATAAGTAGGATTTAAAGGGGCAGTCACTTTTCAACGGGGAATTTGTACCCCCTCCTAATATTAGCAGGGTTTAAAGGGGAGTCACTTTTCTACGCGGAAATTGTACCCCCTCCTAATATAAACATTATATAAGGGGGTAGTCACTTTTCTACGGGGAAATTGTACCCCCTCCTTATATAAGCAGTATTTAAGAGGACAGTCACTTTTCTACGGGGAATTTGTACCCCCTCCTGATATAAGTAGGATTTATGGGGGCAGTCACTTTTCTACGGGGAATTTGTACACCCTCCTAATATTAGCAGGATTTAAGGGGGCAGTCACTTTTCTACGGGGAATTTGTACCCCCTTCTAATATTAGCAGGATTTAATAGGGCAGTCACTTTTCTACGGGGAAATTACACCCCCTCCTAATGTAAGCAGGATTTAAGGGGAAGTCACTTTGCTACGGGAAAATTATACCCCCTCCTAATATAAGCAGGATTTAAGGGGGCAGTCACTTTACTACGGGGAAATTGTACCCCCTCCTAATATTAGCAGGATTTAAGGAGGCAGTCACTTTTCTACGGGGAATTTGTACCCCCTCCTAATATAAGCAGGATTTAATAGGGCAGTCACTTTTCTACGCGGAAGTTGTACCCCCTCCTAGTATAAACAGGATATAAGGGGGCATTCACTTTTCTACGGGGAAACTGTACCCCCTCCTAATATAAGCAGGATATAAAGGGGCAGTCCCTTTTCTACGGGGAATTTGTACCCCTTCCTAATATAAGTAGGATTTAAAGGGGCAGTCACTTTTCAACGGGGAATTTGTACCCCCTCCTAATATTAGCAGGGTTTAAAGGGGAGTCACTTTTCTACGCGGAAATTGTACCCCCTCCTAATATAAACATTATATAAGGGGGTAGTCACTTTTCTACGGGGAAATTGTACCCCCTCCTTATATAAGCAGTATTTAAGAGGACAGTCACTTTTCTACGGGGAATTTGTACCCCCTCCTGATATAAGTAGGATTTATGGGGGCAGTCACTTTTCTACGGGGAATTTGTACACCCTCCTAATATTAGCAGGATTTAAGGGGGCAGTCACTTTTCTACGGGGAATTTGTAACCCCTCCTAATATAAGCAGGATTTAAAGGGGCAGTCACTTTTCTACGGGGAAATTATACTTCCTCCTAATATAAGCAGGATTTAAGGGGCAGTCACTTTTCTACGGGGAATTTGTACCCCCTCCTAATATAAGCAGGATTTAAGAAGGCAGTCACTTTTCTACGGGGAATTTGTACCCCCTCCTAATATAAGCAGGATATAAGGGGCAGTCACTTTTCTACGGGGAATGTGTACCCCCTCCTAATATAAGCATGATATAAGGGGGCAGTCACTTTTCTACGGGGAAAATATACCCCTTCCCAATATAAGCAGGATTTAAGGGGGCAGTCACTTTTCTACGGGGAAATTGTACCCCCTCCTAATATAAGCAGGATATAAGGGGGCAGTCACTTTTCTACGGGGAATGTGTACCCCCTCCTAATATAAGCAGGATTTAATAGGGCAGTCACTTTTCTACGCGGAAATTGTACCCCCTCCTAATATAAACAAGATATAAGGGGGCAGTCACTTTTCTACGGGGAATTTGTACCCCCTCCTAATATAAGCAGGATTTAAAGGGGCAGTCACTTTTCTACGGGGAAATTATACTTCCTCCTAGTATAAGCAGGATTTAAGGAGCTGTCACTTTTCTACGGGGAATTTGTACCCCCTCCTAATATAAGCAGGATTTAAGGGGGCAGTCACTTTTCTACGGGGAATTTGTACCCCCTCCTAATATAAGCAGGATATAAGGGGGCAGTCACATTTCTACAGGGAAATTGTACCCCCTTCTCATATTAGCAGGATTTAATAGGGCAGTCACTTTTCTACGGGGAAATTGTACCACATTCTCATATTAGCAGGATTTAATAGGGCAGTCACTTTTCTACGGGGAAATTGTACCCCCTTCTCATATTAGCAGTATTTAATAGGGCAGTCACTTTTCTACGGGGAAATTATACCCCCTCCTAATATAGGCATGATATAAGGGGGCAGTCACTTTTCTACGGGGAAATTATATCCCCCATATAATCAGGATTTAAGGGGGCAGTGAATTTTCTACGGGGAAATTATACCCCCTCCTAATATAAGCATGATATAAGGGGGCAGTCACTTTTCTACGGGGAAATTATACCCCCTCCCAATATAATCAGGATTTAAGGGGGCAGTCACTTTTCTACGGGGAAATTATACCCCTCCTAATATAAGCAGGATAGAAGGGGGCAGTCACTTTTCTACGGGGATATTGTACCCCCTTCTCATATTAGCAGGATTTAATAGGGCAGTCACTTTTCTACGGGGAAATTGTACCCCATTCTCATATTAGCAGGATTTAATAGGGCAATCACTTTTCTACGGGGAAATTGTACCCCCTTCTCATATTAGCAGTATTTAATAGGGCAGTCACTTTTCTACTGGGAGATTATACCCCCTCCTAATATAAGCATGATATAAGGGGGCAGTCACTTTTCTACGGGGAAATTATACCCCTCCCAATATAAGCAGGATTTAAGGGGGCAGTCACTTTTCTACGGGGAAATTGTACCCCCTCCTAATATAAGCAGGATATAAGGGGGCAGTCACTTTTCTACGGGGAATGTGTACCCCCTCCTAATATAAGCAGGATTTAATAGGGCAGTCACTTTTCTACGCGGAAATTGTACCCCCTCCTAATATAAACAGGATAAAAGGGGGCAGTCACTTTTCTACGGGGTTATTGTACCCCCTCCTCATATAAGCAGTATTTAAGGGGGCAGTCACTTTTCTACGGGGAATTTGTACCCCCTCCTAATATAAGTAGGATTTAAGGGGGCAGTCACTTTTCTACGGGGAATTTGTACCCCCTCCTAATATAAGCAGGATTTAAGGGGACAGTCACTTTTCTACGGTGAAATTGTACCTCCTTCTCATAGTAGCAGGATTTGATAGGGCAGTCACTTTTCTACGGGGAATTTGTACCCCCTCCTAATATAAGCAGCATAAAAGGGGGCAGTCACTTTTCTACGGGGAAATTGTACCCCCTTCTCATATTAGCAGGATTTAATAGGGCAGTCACCTTTCTACGGGGGAATTATACCCCCTCCTAATATAAGTAGGATTTAAGGGGCAATCACTTTTCTACGGGGAATTTGTACCCCCTCCTAATATAAGCAGGATTTAAGGGGGCAGTCACTTTTCTACGGGGAATTTGTACCCCCTCCTAATATTAACAGGATTTAAGGGGGCAGTCACTTTTCTACGCGGAAATTGTACCCCCTCCTAATATAAACATTATATAAAAGGGTAGTCACTTTTCTACGGGGAGACTGTACCCCCTCCTTATATAAGCAATATTTAAGGGGACAGTCACTTTTCTACGGTGAAATTGTACCTCCTTCTCACATTAGCAGGATTTAATAGGGCAGTCACTTTTCTACAGGGAATTTGTACCCCCTCCTAATATAAGCAGGATAAAAGGGGGCAGTCACTTTTCTACGGGGAAATTGTACCCCCTTCTCATATTAGCAGGATTTAATAGGGCAGTCACTTTTCTACGGGAAAATTGTACCCCCTCCTCATAGATGCAGGATTTAAAGGGGCAGTCACTTTTCTACGGGGTAATTATACCCCCTCCTAATATAAGCAGGATTTAAGGGGGCAGTCACTTTTCTACGGCGAATTTGTACAACCTCCTAATATAAGCACGATTTAAGGGGACAGTCACTTTTCTACGGGGAATTTGTACCCCCTCCTAATATAAGCAGGATTTAATAGGGCAGTCACTTTTCTCGGGGAAATTATACTCCCTCCTCATATATGCAGGATTAAAAGGGGCAGTCACTTTTCTACGGGGTAATTATACCCCTCCTAATATAAGCAGGATTTAAGGGGGCAGTAACTTTTCTACGGGGAATTTGTACCCCCTCCTAATATAAGCAGGATATAAGGGGGCAGTCACTTTTCTATTGTTAAATTGTACCCCCTTCTAATATTAGCAGGATTTAATAGGGCAGTCACTTTTCTACGGGGAAATTATACCCCCTCCTAATGCAAGCAGGATTTAAGGGGAAGTCACTTTGCTACGGGAAAATTATACCCCCTCCTAATATAAGCAGGATTTAAGGGGGCAGTCACTTTACTACGGGGAAATTGTACCTCCTCCTAATATAAGCAGGATATAAAGGGGCAGTCCCTTTTCTACGGGGAATGTGTACCCCCTCCTAATATTAGCAGGATTTAAGGAGGCAGTCACTTTTCTACGGGGAATTTGTACCCCCTCCTAATATAAGCAGGATATAAAGGGGCAGTCCCTTTTCTACGGGGAATTTGTACCCCTTCCTAATATAAGTAGGATTTAAGGGGGCAGTCACTTTTCAACGGGGAATTTGTACCCCCTCCTAATATAAACATTATATAAGGGGGTAGTCACTTTTCTACGGGGAAATTGTACCCCCTCCTTATATAAGCAGTATTTAAGAGGACAGTCACTTTTCTACGGGGAATTTGTACCCCCTCCTAATATAAGCAGGATATAAAGGGGCAGTCCCTTTTCTACGGGGAATTTGTACCCCTTCCTAATATAAGTAGGATTTAAGGGGGCAGTCACTTTTCTACGGGGAATTTGTAACCCCTCCTAATATAAGCAGGATTTAAAGGGGCAGTCACTTTTCTACGGGGAAATTATACTTCCTCCTAATATAAGCAGGATTTAAGGGGCAGTCACTTTTCTACGGGGAATTTGTACCCCCTCCTAATATAAGCAGGATTTAAGAAGGCAGTCACTTTTCTACGGGGAATTTGTACCCCCTCCTAATATAAGCAAGATATAAGGGGGCAGTCACTTTTCTACAGGGAAATTGTACCCCCTTCTCATATTAGCAGGATTTAATAGGGCAGTCACTTTTCTACGGGGAAATTGTACCCCATTCTCATATAAGCAGGATTTAATAGGGCAGTCACTTTTCTACGGGGAAATTGTACCCTCTTCTCATATTAGCAGTATTTAATAGGGCAGTCACTTTTCTACGGGGAAATTATACCCCATCCTAATATAAGCATGATATAAGGGGGCAGTCACTTTTCTACGGGGAAATTATACCCCTTCCCAATATAAGCAGGATTTAAGGGGGCAGTCACTTTTCTACGGGGAAATTGTACCCCCTCCTAATATAAGCAGGATTTAATAGGGCAGTCACTTTTCTACGCGGAAATTGTACCCCCTCCTAATATAAACAAGATATA
Organism: Lepisma saccharinum; assembly: GCF_977018435.1. Classification (NCBI taxonomy): domain Eukaryota; kingdom Metazoa; phylum Arthropoda; class Insecta; order Zygentoma; family Lepismatidae; genus Lepisma; species Lepisma saccharinum. Next base: position 1,484,322 of record NW_028142894.1, read on the forward strand.
AGGGGGCAGTCACTTTTCTACGGGGAATTTGTACCCCCTCCTAATATAAACAGGATTTAAAGGGGCAGTCACTTTTCTACGGGGAAATTATACTTCCTCCTAGTATAAGCAGGATTTAAGGGGCTGTCACTTTTCTACGGGGAATTTGTACCCCCTCCTAATATAAGCAGGATTTAAGGGGGCAGTCACTTTTCTACGGGGAATTTGTACCCCCTCCTAATATAAGCAGGATATAAGGGGGCAGTCACATTTCTACAGGGAAAATGTACCCCCTTCTCATATTAGCAGGATTTAATAGGGCAGTCACTTTTCTACGGGGAAATTGTACCACATTCTCATATTAGCAGGATTTAATAGGGCAGTCACTTTACTACGGGGAAATTGTACCCCCTTCTCATATTAGCAGGATTTAATAGGGCAGTCACTTTTCTACGCGGAAGTTGTACCCCCTCCTAGTATAAACAGGATATAAGGGGGCATTCACTTTTCTACGGGGAAATTGTACCCCCTCCTAATATAAGCAGGATATAAAGGGGCAGTCCCTTTTCTACGGGGAATTTGTACCCCTTCCTAATATAAGTAGGATTTAAAGGGGCAGTCACTTTTCAACGGGGAATTTGTACCCCCTCCTAATATTAGCAGGGTTTAAAGGGGAGTCACTTTTCTACGCGGAAATTGTACCCCCTCCTAATATAAACATTATATAAGGGGGTAGTCACTTTTCTACGGGGAAATTGTACCCCCTCCTTATATAAGCAGTATTTAAGAGGACAGTCACTTTTCTACGGGGAATTTGTACCCCCTCCTGATATAAGTAGGATTTATGGGGGCAGTCACTTTTCTACGGGGAATTTGTACACCCTCCTAATATTAGCAGGATTTAAGGGGGCAGTCACTTTTCTACGGGGAATTTGTACCCCCTTCTAATATTAGCAGGATTTAATAGGGCAGTCACTTTTCTACGGGGAAATTACACCCCCTCCTAATGTAAGCAGGATTTAAGGGGAAGTCACTTTGCTACGGGAAAATTATACCCCCTCCTAATATAAGCAGGATTTAAGGGGGCAGTCACTTTACTACGGGGAAATTGTACCCCCTCCTAATATTAGCAGGATTTAAGGAGGCAGTCACTTTTCTACGGGGAATTTGTACCCCCTCCTAATATAAGCAGGATTTAATAGGGCAGTCACTTTTCTACGCGGAAGTTGTACCCCCTCCTAGTATAAACAGGATATAAGGGGGCATTCACTTTTCTACGGGGAAATTGTACCTCCTCCTAATATAAGCAGGATATAAAGGGGCAGTCCCTTTTATACGGGGAATTTGTACCCCTTCCTAATATAAGTAGGATTTAAAGGGGCAGTCACTTTTCAACGGGGAATTTGTACCCCCTCCTAATATTAGCAGGGTTTAAAGGGGAGTCACTTTTCTACGCGGAAATTGTACCCCCTCCTAATATAAACATTATATAAGGGGGTAGTCACTTTTCTACGGGGAAATTGTACCCCCTCCTTATATAAGCAGTATTTAAGAGGACAGTCACTTTTCTACGGGGAATTTGTACCCCCTCCTGATATAAGTAGGATTTATGGGGGCAGTCACTTTTCTACGGGGAATTTGTACACCCTCCTAATATTAGCAGGATTTAAGGGGGCAGTCACTTTTCTACGGGGAATTTGTAACCCCTCCTAATATAAGCAGGATTTAAAGGGGCAGTCACTTTTCTACGGGGAAATTATACTTCCTCCTAATATAAGCAGGATTTAAGGGGCAGTCACTTTTCTACGGGGAATTTGTACCCCCTCCTAATATAAGCAGGATTTAAGAAGGCAGTCACTTTTCTACGGGGAATTTGTACCCCCTCCTAATATAAGCAGGATATAAGGGGCAGTCACTTTTCTACAGGGAAATTGTACCCCCTTCTCATATTAGCAGGATTTAATAGGGCAGTCACTTTTCTACGGGGAAATTGTACCCCATTCTCATATAAGCAGGATTTAATAGGGCAGTCACTTTTCTACGGGGAAATTGTACCCTCTTCTCATATTAGCAGTATTTAATAGGGCAGTCACTTTTCTACGGGGAAATTATACCCCCTCCTAATATAAGCATGATATAAGGGGGCAGTCACTTTTCTAAGGGGAAAATATACCCCTTCCCAATATAAGCAGGATTTAAGGGGGCAGTCACTTTTCTACGGGGAAATTGTACACCCTCCTAATATAAGCAGGATATAAGGGGGCAGTCACTTTTCTACGGGGAATGTGTACCCCCTCCTAATATAAGCAGGATTTAATAGGGCAGTCACTTTTCTACGCGGAAATTGTACCCCCTCCTAATATAAACTAGATATTATTGGGCAGTCACTTTTCTACGGGGAATTTGTACCCCCTCCTAATATAAGCAGGATTTAAAGGGGCAGTCACTTTTCTACGGGGAAATTATACTTCCTCCTAGTATAAGCAGGATTTAAGGAGCTGTCACTTTTCTACGGGGAATTTGTACCCCTTCCTAATATAAGCAGGATTTAAGGGGGCAGTCACTTTTCTACGGGGAATTTGTACCCCCTCCTAATATAAGCAGGATATAAGGGGGCAGTCACATTTCTACAGGGAAATTGTACCCCCTTCTCATATTAGCAGGATTTAATAGGGCAGTCACTTTTCTACGGGGAAATTGTACCACATTCTCATATTAGCAGGATTTAATAGGGCAGTCACTTTTCTACGGGGAAATTGTACCCCCTTCTCATATTAGCAGTATTTAATAGGGCAGTCACTTTTCTACGGGGAGATTATACCCCCTCCTAATATAGGCATGATATAAGGGGGCAGTCACTTTTCTACGGGGAAATTATATCCCCCATATAATCAGGATTTAAGGGGGCAGTGAATTTTCTACGGGGAAATTATACCCCCTCCTAATATAAGCATGATATAAGGGGGCAGTCACTTTTCTACGGGGAAATTATACCCCCTCCCAATATAATCAGGATTTAAGGGGGCAGTCACTTTTCTACGGGGAAATTATACCCCTCCTAATATAAGCAGGATAGAAGGGGGCAGTCACTTTTCTACGGGGATATTGTACCCCCTTCTCATATTAGCAGGATTTAATAGGGCAGTCACTTTTCTACGGGGAAATTGTACCCCATTCTCATATTAGCAGGATTTAATAGGGCAGTCACTTTTCTACGGGGAAATTGTACCCCCTTCTCATATTAGCAGTATTTAATAGGGCAGTCACTTTTCTACTGGGAGATTATACCCCCTCCTAATATAAGCATGATATAAGGGGGCAGTCACTTTTCTACGGGGAAATTATACCCCTCCCAATATAAGCAGGATTTAAGGGGGCAGTCACTTTTCTACGGGGAAATTGTACCCCCTCCTAATATAAGCAGGATATAAGGGGGCAGTCACTTTTCTACGGGGAATGTGTACCCCCTCCTAATATAAGCAGGATTTAATAGGGCAGTCACTTTTCTACGCGGAAATTGTACCCCCTCCTAATATAAACAGGATAAAAGGGGGCAGTCACTTTTCTACGGGGTTATTGTACCCCCTCCTCATATAAGCAGTATTTAAGGGGGCAGTCACTTTTCTACGGGGAATTTGTACCCCCTCCTAATATAAGTAGGATTTAAGGGGGCAGTCACTTTTCTACGGGGAATTTGTACCCCCTCCTAATATAAGCAGGATTTAAGGGGACAGTCACTTTTCTACGGTGAAATTGTACCTCCTTCTCATAGTAGCAGGATTTGATAGGGCAGTCACTTTTCTACGGGGAATTTGTACCCCCTCCTAATATAAGCAGCATAAAAGGGGGCAGTCACTTTTCTACGGGGAAATTGTACCCCCTTCTCATATTAGCAGGATTTAATAGGGCAGTCACCTTTCTACGGGGGAATTATACCCCCTCCTAATATAAGTAGGATTTAAGGGGCAATCACTTTTCTACGGGGAATTTGTACCCCCTCCTAATATAAGCAGGATTTAAGGGGGCAGTCACTTTTCTACGGGGAATTTGTACCCCCTCCTAATATTAACAGGATTTAAGGGGGCAGTCACTTTTCTACGCGGAAATTGTACCCCCTCCTAATATAAACATTATATAAAAGGGTAGTCACTTTTCTACGGGGAGACTGTACCCCCTCCTTATATAAGCAATATTTAAGGGGACAGTCACTTTTCTACGGTGAAATTGTACCTCCTTCTCATATTAGCAGGATTTAATAGGGCAGTCACTTTTCTACAGGGAATTTGTACCCCCTCCTAATATAAGCAGGATAAAAGGGGGCAGTCACTTTTCTACGGGGAAATTGTACCCCCTTCTCATATTAGCAGGATTTAATAGGGCAGTCACTTTTCTACGGGAAAATTGTACCCCCTCCTCATAGATGCAGGATTTAAAGGGGCAGTCACTTTTCTACGGGGTAATTATACCCCCTCCTAATATAAGCAGGATTTAAGGGGGCAGTCACTTTTCTACGGCGAATTTGTACAACCTCCTAATATAAGCACGATTTAAGGGGACAGTCACTTTTCTACGGGGAATTTGTACCCCCTCCTAATATAAGCAGGATTTAATAGGGCAGTCACTTTTCTCGGGGAAATTATACTCCCTCCTCATATATGCAGGATTAAAAGGGGCAGTCACTTTTCTACGGGGTAATTATACCCCTCCTAATATAAGCAGGATTTAAGGGGGCAGTAACTTTTCTACGGGGAATTTGTACCCCCTCCTAATATAAGCAGGATATAAGGGGGCAGTCACTTTTCTATTGTTAAATTGTACCCCCTTCTAATATTAGCAGGATTTAATAGGGCAGTCACTTTTCTACGGGGAAATTATACCCCCTCCTAATGTAAGCAGGATTTAAGGGGAAGTCACTTTGCTACGGGAAAATTATACCCCCTCCTAATATAAGCAGGATTTAAGGGGGCAGTCACTTTACTACGGGGAAATTGTACCTCCTCCTAATATAAGCAGGATATAAAGGGGCAGTCCCTTTTCTACGGGGAATGTGTACCCCCTCCTAATATTAGCAGGATTTAAGGAGGCAGTCACTTTTCTACGGGGAATTTGTACCCCCTCCTAATATAAGCAGGATATAAAGGGGCAGTCCCTTTTCTACGGGGAATTTGTACCCCTTCCTAATATAAGTAGGATTTAAGGGGGCAGTCACTTTTCAACGGGGAATTTGTACCCCCTCCTAATATAAACATTATATAAGGGGGTAGTCACTTTTCTACGGGGAAATTGTACCCCCTCCTTACATAAGCAGTATTTAAGAGGACAGTCACTTTTCTACGGGGAATTTGTACCCCCTCCTATTATAAGCAGGATATAAAGGGGCAGTCCCTTTTCTACGGGGAATTTGTACCCCTTCCTAATATAAGTAGGATTTAAGGGGGCAGTCACTTTTCTACGGGGAATTTGTAACCCCTCCTAATATAAGCAGGATTTAAAGGGGCAGTCACTTTTCTACGGGGAAATTATACTTCCTCCTAATATAAGCAGGATTTAAGGGGCAGTCACTTTTCTACGGGGAATTTGTACCCCCTCCTAATATAAGCAGGATTTAAGAAGGCAGTCACTTTTCTACGGGGAATTTGTACCCCCTCCTAATATAAGCAAGATATAAGGGGGCAGTCACTTTTCTACAGGGAAATTGTACCCCCTTCTCATATTAGCAGGATTTAATAGGGCAGTCACTTTTCTACGGGGAAATTGTACCCCATTCTCATATAAGCAGGATTTAATAGGGCAGTCACTTTTCTACGGGGAAATTGTACCCTCTTCTCATATTAGCAGTATTTAATAGGGCAGTCACTTTTCTACGGGGAAATTATACCCCATCCTAATATAAGCATGATATAAGGGGGCAGTCACTTTTCTACGGGGAAATTATACCCCTTCCCAATATAAGCAGGATTTAAGGGGGCAGTCACTTTTCTACGGGGAAATTGTACCCCCTCCTAATATAAGCAGGATTTAATAGGGCAGTCACTTTTCTACGCGGAAATTGTACCCCCTCCTAATATAAACAAGATATAAGGGGGCAGTCACTTTTCTACGGGGAATTTGTACCCCCTCCTAATATAAACAGGATTTAAAGGGGCAGTCACTTTTCTACGGGGAAATTATACTTCCTCCTAGTATAAGCAGGATTTAAGGGGCTGTCACTTTTCTACGGGGAATTTGTACCCCCTCCTAATATAAGCAGGATTTAAGGGGGCAGTCACTTTTCTACGGGGAATTTGTACCCCCTCCTAATATAAGCAGGATATAAGGGGGCAGTCACATTTCTACAGGGAAAATGTACCCCCTACTCATATTAGCAGGATTTAATAGGGCAGTCACTTTTCTACGGGGAAATTGTACCACATTCTCATATTAGCAGGATTTAATAGGGCAGTCACTTTACTACGGGGAAATTGTACCCCCTTCTCATATTAGCAGTATTTAATAGGGCAGTCACTTTTCTACGGGGAAATTATACCCCCTCCTAATATAGGCATGATATAAGGGGGCAGTCACTTTTCTACGGGGAAATTATATCCCCCATATAATCAGGATTTAAGGGGGCAGTGAATTTTCTACGGGGAAATTATACCCCCTCCTAATATAAGCATGATATAAGGGGGCAGTCACTTTTCTACGGGGAAATTATACCCCCTCCCAATATAATCAGGATTTAAGGGGGCAGTCACTTTTCTACGGGGAAATTATACCCCTCCTAATATAAGCAGGATATAAGGGGGCAGTCACTTTTCTACGGGGATATTGTACCCCCTTCTCATATTAGCAGGATTTAATAGGGCAGTCACTTTTCTACGGGGAAATTGTACCACATTCTCATATTAGCAGGATTTAATAGGGCAGTCACTTTTCTACGGGGAAATTGTACCCCCTTCTCATATTAGCAGTATTTAATAGGGCAGTCACTTTTCTACGGGGAAATTATACCCCCTCCTAATATAGGCATGATATAAGGGGGCAGTCACTTTTCTACGGGGAAATTATATCCCCCATATAATCAGGATTTAAGGGGGCAGTGAATTTTCTACGGGGAAATTATACCCCCTCCTAATATAAGCATGATATAAGGGGGCAGTCACTTTTCTACGGGGAAATTATACCCCCTCCCAATATAATCAGGATTTAAGGGGGCAGTCACTTTTCTACGGGGAAATTATACCCCTCCTAATATAAGCAGGATATAAGGGGGCAGTCACTTTTCTACGGGGATATTGTACCCCCTTCTCATATTAGCAGGATTTAATAGGGCAGTCACTTTTCTACGGGGAATTTGTACCCCCTCCTAATATAAGCAGGATATAAGGGGGCAGTCACTTTTCTACGGGGAAATTGTACCCCCTTCTCATATTAGCAGGATTTAATAGGGCAGTCACCTTTCTACGGGGGAATTATACCCCCTCCTAATATAAGTAGGATTTAAGGGGCAATCACTTTTCTACGGGGAATTTGTACCCCCTCCTGATATAAGCAGGATTTAAGGGGGCAGTCACTTTTCTACGGGGAATTTGTACCCCCTCCTAAAATTAGCAGGATTTAAGGGGGCAGTCACTTTTCTACGGGGAAATTATACCCCCTCCTAATGTAAGCAGGATTTAAGGGGCAGTCATTTTCTACGGGAAAATTGTACCCCCACCTAATATAAGCAGGATTTAAGGGGGCAGTCACTTTTCTATGGGGAAATTGTACCTCCTCCTAATATAAGCAGGATATAAGGGGGCAGTCACTTTTCTACGGGGAATGTGTACCCCCTTCTAATATAAGCAGGATTTAATAGGGCAGTCACTTTTCTACGCGGAAGTTGTACCCCCTCCTAGTATAAACAGGATATAAGGGGGAGTTCACTTTTCTACGGGGAAATTGTAACCCCTCCTAATATAAGCAGTATTTAAGGGGGCAGTCACTTTTCTACGGGGAATTTGTACCTCCTCCTAATATAAGTAGGATTTATGGGGGCAGTCACTTTTCTACGGGGAATTTGTACCCCCTCTTGATATAAGTAGGATATATGGGGGCAGTCACTTTTCTACGGGGAATTTGTACACCCTCCTAATATTAGCAGGATTTAAGGGGGCAGTCACTTTTCTACGGGGAAATTGTACCTCCTCCTAATATAAGCAAGATATAAGGGGGCAGTCACTTTTCTACGGGGAATGTGTACCCCCTCCTAATATAAGCAGGATTTAATAGGGCAGTCACTTTTCAACGCGGAAGTTGTACCCCCTCCTAGTATAAACAGGATATAAGGGGGCATTCACTTTTCTACGCGGAAATTGTACCCCCTCCTAATATGAACATTATATAAGGGGGTAGTCACTTTTCTACGGGGAAATTGTACCCCCTCCTTATATAAGCAGTATTTAAGGGGACAGTCACTTTTCTACGGGGAATTTGTACCCCCTCCTGATATAAGTAGGATTTATGGGGGCAGTCACTTTTCTACGGGAATTTGTACACCCTCCTAATATTAGCAGGATTTAAGTTGGCAGTCACTTTTCTACGGGGAATTTGTACCCCCTCCTAATATAAGCAGGATTTAAAGGGGCAGTCACTTTTCTACGGGGAAATTATACTTCCTCCTAATATAATCAGGACTTAAGGGGCAGTCACTTTTCTACGGGGAATTTGAACCCCTCCTAATATAAGCAGGATTTAAGGGGCAGTCACTTTTCTACGGGGAATTTGTACCCCCTCCTAATATAAGCAGGATATAAGGGGGCAGTCACTTTTCTACAGGGAAATTGTACCCCCTTCTCATATTAGCAGGATTTAATAGGGCAGTCACTTTTCTACGGGGAAATTGTACCCCATTCTCATATTAGCAGGATTTAATAGGGCAGTCACTTTTCTACGGGGAAATTGTACCCCCTTCTCATATTAGCAGTATTTTTGATAGGGCAGTCACTTTTCTACTGGGAGATTTTACCCCCTCCTAATATAAGCATGATATAAGGGGGCAGTCACTTTTCTACGGGGAAATTATACCCCTCCCAATATAAGCAGGATTTAAGGGGGCAGTCACTTTTCTACGGGGAAATTGTACCCCCTCCTAATATAAGCAGGATATAAGGGGGCAGTCACTTTTCAACGGGGAATGTGTACCCCCTCCTAATATAAGCAGGATTTAATAGGGCAGTCACTTTTCTACAGGGAATGTGTACCCCCTCCTAATATAAGCAGGATTTAATAGGGCAGTCACTTTTCTACGCGGAAATTGTACCCCCTCCTAATATAAACAGGATAAAAGGGGGCAGTCACTTTTCTACGGGGTTATTGTACCCCCTCCTAATATAAGCAGTATTTAAGGGGGCAGTCACTTTTCTACGGGGAATTTGTACCCCCTCCTAATATAAGTAGGATTTAAGGGGGCAGTCACTTTTCTACGGGGAATTTGTACCCCCTCCTAATATAAGCAGGATTTAAGGGGACAGTCAGTTTTCTACGGTGAAATTGTACCTCCTTCTCATATTAGCAGGATTTAATAGGGCAGTCACTTTTCTACGGGGAATTTGTACCCCCTCCTAATATAAGCAGGATAAAAGGGGGCAGTCACTTTTCTACGGGGAAATTGTACCCCCTTCTCATATTAGCAGGATTTAATAGGGCAGTCACCTTTCTACGGGGGAATTATACCCCCTCCTAATATAAGTAGGATTTAAGGGGCAATCACTTTTCTACGGGGAATTTGTACCCCCTCCTAATATAAGCAGGATTTAAGGGGGCAGTCACTTTTCTACGGGGAATTTGTACCCCCTCCTAATATTAACAGGATTTAAGGGGGTAGTCACTTTTCTACGCGGAAATTGTACCCCCTCCTAATATAAACATTATATAAAAGGGTAGTCACTTTTCTACGGGGAAACTGTACCCCCTCCTTATATAAGCAGTATTTAAGGGGACAGTCACTTTTCTACGGTGAAATTGTACCTCCTTCTCATATTAGCAGGATTTAATAGGACAGTCACTTTTCTACGGGGAATTTGTACCCCCTCCTAATATAAGCAGGATAATAGGGGGCAGTCACTTTTCTACGGGGAAATTGTACCCCCTTCTCATATTAGCAGTATTTAATAGGGCAGTCACTTTTCTACGGGAAAATTGTACCCCCTCCTCATAGATGAAGGATTTAAAGGGGCAGTCACTTTTCTACGGGGTAATTATACCCCCTCCTAATATAAGCAGGATTTAAGGGGGCAGTCACTTTTCTACGGCGAATTTGTACAACCTCCTAATATAAGCACGATTTAAGGGGACAGTCACTTTTCTACGGGGAATTTGTACCCCCTCCTAATATAAGCAGGATTTAATAGGGCAGTCACTCTTCTCGGGGAAATTATACTCCCTCCTCATATATGCAGGATTAAAAGGGGCAGTCACTTTTCTACGGGGCAATTATACCCCCTCCTAATATAAGCAGGATTTAAGGGGGCAGTAACTTTTCTACGGGGAATTTGTACCCCCTCCTAATATAAGCAGGATATAAGGGGGCAGTCACTTTTCTATTGTTAAATTGTACCCCCCTCTAATATTAGCAGGATTTAATAGGGCAGTCACTTTTCTACGGGGAAATAATACCCCCTCCTAATGTAAGCAGGATTTAAGGGGAAGTCACTTTGCTACGGGAAAATTATACCCCCTCCTAATATAAGCAGGATTTAAGGGGGCAGTCACTTTACTACGGGGAAATTGTACCTCCTCCTAATATAAGCAGGATATAAAGGGGCAGTCCCTTTTCTACGGGGAATGTGTACCCCCTCCTAATATTAGCAGGATTTAAGGAGGCAGTCACTTTTCTACGGGGAATTTGTACCCCCTCCTAATATAAGCAGGATTTAATAGGGCAGTCACTTTTCTACGCGGAATTTGTACCCCTTCCTAGTATAAACAGGATATAAGGGGGCATTCACTTTTCTACGGGGAAATTGTACCCCCTCCTAATATAAGCAGGATATAAAGGGGCAGTCCCTTTTCTACGGGGAATTTGTACCCCTTCCTAATATAAGTAGGATTTAAGGGGGCAGTCACTTTTCAACGGGGAATTTGTACCCCCTCCTAATATTAGCAGGGTTTAAAGGGGAGTCACTTTTCTACGCGGAAATTGTACCCCCTCCTAATATAAACATTATATAAGGGGGTAGTCACTTTTCTACGGGGAAATTGTACCCCCTCCTTACATAAGCAGTATTTAAGAGGACAGTCACTTTTCTACGGTGAATTTGTACCCCCTCCTGATATAAGTAGGATTTATGGGGGCAGTCACTTTCTACGGGGAATTTGTACACCCTGCTAATATTAGAAGGATTTAAGGGGGCAGTAACTTTTCTACGGGGAATTTGTAACCCCTCCTAATATAAGCAGGATTTAAAGGGGCAGTCACTTTTCTACGGGGAAATTATACTTCCTCCTAATATAAGCAGGATTTAAGGGGCAGTCACTTTTCTACGGGGAATTTGTACCCCCTCCTAATATAAGCAGGATTTAAGAAGGCAGTCACTTTTCTACGGGGAATTTGTACCCCCTCCTAATATAAGCAGGATATAAGGGGGCAGTCACTTTTCTACAGGGAAATTGTACCCCCTTCTCATATTAGCAGGATTTAATAGGGCAGTCACTTTTCTACGGGGAAATTATACCCCATTCTCATATAAGCAGGATTTAATAGGGCAGTCACTTTTCTACGGGGAAATTGTACCCCCTTCTCATATTAGCAGTATTTAATAGGGCAGTCACTTTTCTACGGGGAAATTATACCCCCTCCTAATATAAGCATGATATAAGGGGGCAGTCACTTTTCTAGGGGGAAATTATACCCCTTCCCAATATAAGCAGGATTTAAGGGGGCAGTCACTTTTCTACGGGGAAATTGTACCCCCTCCTAATATAAGCAGGATATAAGGGGGCAGTCACTTTTCTACGGGGAATGTGTACCCCCTCCTAATATAAGCAGGATTTAATAGGGCAGTCACTTTTCTACGCGGAAATTGTACCCCCTCCTAATATAAACAAGATATAAGGTGGCAGTCACTTTTCTACGGGGAATTTGTACCCCCTCCTAATATAAGCAGGATTTAAAGGGGCAGTTACTTTTCTACGGGGAAATTATACTTCCTCCTAATATAAGCAGGATTTAAGGGGCTGTCACTTTTCTACGGGGAATTTGTACCCCCTCCTAATATAAGCAGGATTTAAGGGGGCAGTCACTTTTCTACGGGGAATTTGTACCCCCTCCTAATATAAGCAGGATATAAGGAAGCAGTCACATTTCTACAGGGAAATTGTACCCCCTTCTCATATTAGCAGGATTTAATAGGGCAGTCACTTTTCTACGGGGAAATTGTACCACATTCTCATATTAGCTGGATTTAATAGGGCAGTCACTTTTCTACGGGGAAATTGTACCCCCTTCTCATATTAGCAGTATTTAATAGAGCAGTCACTTTTCTACGGGGAAATTATACCCCCTCCTAATATAGGCATGATATAAGGGGGCAGTCACTTTTCTACGGGGAAATTATATCCCCCATATAATCAGGATTTAAGGGGGCAGTGAATTTTCTACGGGGAAATTATACCCCCTCCTAATATAAGCATGATATAAGGGGGCAGTCACTTTTCTACGGGGAAATTATACCCCCTCCCAATATAATCAGGATTTAAGGGGGCAGTCACTTTTCTACGGGGAAATTATACCCCTCCTAATATAAGCAGGATATAAGGGGGCAGTCACTTTTCTACGGGGATATTGTACCCCCTTCTCATATTAGCAGGATTTAATAGGGCAGTCACTTTTCTACGGGGAATTTGTACCCCCTCCTAATATAAGCAGGATATAAGGGGGCAGTCACTTTTCTACGGGGAAATTGTACCCCCTTCTCATATTAGCAGGATTTAATAGGGCAGTCACCTTTCTACGGGGGAATTATACCCCCTCCTAATATAAGTAGGATTTAAGGGGCAATCACTTTTCTACGGGGAATTTGTACCCCCTCCTGATATAAGCAGGATTTAAGGGGGCAGTCACTTTTCTACGGGGAATTTGTACCCCCTCCTAAAATTAGCAGGATTTAAGGGGGCAGTCACTTTTCTACGGGGAAATTATACCCCCTCCTAATGTAAGCAGGATTTAAGGGGCAGTCATTTTCTACGGGAAAATTGTACCCCCACCTAATATAAGCAGGATTTAAGGGGGCAGTCACTTTTCTATGGGGAAATTGTACCTCCTCCTAATATAAGCAGGATATAAGGGGGCAGTCACTTTTCTACGGGGAATGTGTACCCCCTTCTAATATAAGCAGGATTTAATAGGGCAGTCACTTTTCTACGCGGAAGTTGTACCCCCTCCTAGTATAAACAGGATATAAGGGGGAGTTCACTTTTCTACGGGGAAATTGTAACCCCTCCTAATATAAGCAGTATTTAAGGGGGCAGTCACTTTTCTACGGGGAATTTGTACCTCCTCCTAATATAAGTAGGATTTATGGGGGCAGTCACTTTTCTACGGGGAATTTGTACCCCCTCTTGATATAAGTAGGATATATGGGGGCAGTCACTTTTCTACGGGGAATTTGTACACCCTCCTAATATTAGCAGGATTTAAGGGGGCAGTCACTTTTCTACGGGGAAATTGTACCTCCTCCTAATATAAGCAAGATATAAGGGGGCAGTCACTTTTCTACGGGGAATGTGTACCCCCTCCTAATATAAGCAGGATTTAATAGGGCAGTCACTTTTCAACGCGGAAGTTGTACCCCCTCCTAGTATAAACAGGATATAAGGGGGCATTCACTTTTCTACGCGGAAATTGTACCCCCTCCTAATATAAACATTATATAAGGGGGTAGTCACTTTTCTACGGGGAAATTGTACCCCCTCCTTATATAAGCAGTATTTAAGGGGACAGTCACTTTTCTACGGGGAATTTGTACCCCCTCCTGATATAAGTAGGATTTATGGGGGCAGTCACTTTTCTACGGGAATTTGTACACCCTCCTAATATTAGCAGGATTTAAGGGGGCAGTCACTTTTCTACGGGGAATTTGTACCCCCTCCTAATATAAGCAGGATTTAAAGGGGCAGTCACTTTTCTACGGGGAAATTATACTTCCTCCTAATATAATCAGGATTTAAGGGGCAGTCACTTTTCTACGGGGAATTTGAGCCCCTCCTAATATAAGCAGGATTTAAGGGGGCAGTCACTTTTCTACGGGGAATTTGTACCCCCTCCTAATATAAGCAGGATATAAGGGGGCAGTCACTTTTCTACAGGGAAATTGTACCCCCTTCTCATATTAGCAGGATTTAATAGGGCAGTCACTTTTCTACGGGGAAATTGTACCCCATTCTCATATTAGCAGGATTTAATAGGGCAGTCACTTTTCTACGGGGAAATTGTACCCCCTTCTCATATTAGCAGTATTTTTGATAGGGCAGTCACTTTTCTACTGGGAGATTTTACCCCCTCCTAATATAAGCATGATATAAGGGGGCAGTCACTTTTCTACGGGGAAATTATACCCCTCCCAATATAAGCAGGATTTAAGGGGGCAGTCACTTTTCTACGGGGAAATTGTACCCCCTCCTAATATAAGCAGGATATAAGGGGGCAGTCACTTTTCAACGGGGAATGTGTACCCCCTCCTAATATAAGCAGGATTTAATAGGGCAGTCACTTTTCTACAGGGAATGTGTACCCCCTCCTAATATAAGCAGGATTTAATAGGGCAGTCACTTTTCTACGGGGTTATTGTACCCCCTCCTAATATAAGCAGTATTTAAGGGGGCAGTCACTTTTCTACGGGGAATTTGTACCCCCTCCTAATATAAGTAGGATTTAAGGGGGCAGTCACTTTTCTACGGGGAATTTGTACCCCCTCCTAATATTAGCAAGATTTAAGGGGGCAGTCACTTTTCTACGCGGAAATTGTACCCCCTCCTAATATAAACATTATATAAGAAGGTAGTCACTTTTCTACGGGGAAATTGTACCCCCTCTTTATATAAGCAGTATTTAAGGGGACAGTCACTTTTCTACGGGGAATTTGTACGCCCTCCTGATATAAGCAGGATTTATGGGGGCAGTCACTTTTCTACGGGGAATTTGTACACCCTCCTAATATTAGCAGGATTTAAGGGGGCAGTCACTTTTCTACGGGGAATTTGTACCCCCTCCTAATATAAGCAGGATTTAAAGGGGCAGTCACTTTTCTACGGGGAAATTATACTTCCTCCTAATATAAGCAGGATTTAACCCTAGAACACTACCGTACGTAAAATTTACGTATGCTTCGCGCTCAATTCCCTCCCGTACCTCCCACATCTTACCCACCTACCCCTCCACCTATGGTATTCCTCGAGCATTCTGTCAGGTGCGTGGCAGCACTGTGGTAAGGAGGGTGGAAGCAATGAACGTCTTTAGTTTGTGCGTTATGTGAGACTCTGTACGTCAATAATACGTAGCGATAGTAACACAAGAAAAATCTTGCACGTAATTTTGACGTGCATGTAGTAATAACGCCATTTGTATTCACGTAAGAATTGCGTGAATTTTTCTATAATATCTCATTTTTCTATAATATGATCAACATCGCAGCGATCAATGTATACATTACTCACACTCACAACTTCTACAACACTCAGGGCAACTCAGAAAAGAGACCATTCTCACGAATTCAGTTCATGCTTCACCTCCATGAGAACTTGACCAAGATCTGGCAGGAGCAAATGCTAATAAATCCGGGAGGGTCACAGGAGGTAAGAAAGTTAATTTTGAAGGTACTGGGGAAGGAAGAGACAAGTACAGTATAGTAGCAGCCACGTCACAAGGGAACAGAAAGTATTGCAGTTTCTGCAACTACAAGAAACGGAGGATGACAACTAAGTACTGCTCCTGTGGGAAGCCAATTTCTGGAAAACTACCGTACGTAAAATTTACGTATGCTTTGCGCTCAAATCCCTCCTCTACCTCCCACCTCGCACCCACTCACCCCTCTGCCTAGCAGTGCCTCAAGTTGTCTGTCAGACATAAGGCACCACTGTGGTAAGGAGGGTGCAAGCGCTGATCGCCTTAATTTCGTTTGTTATGTTGTGCACTGTACGTCAATTTTACGTAGCTGTGTAAAACGAGAAGTATCTTCCACGTAATTTTGACATTTGTAAATTCGATTTGGATACTTAGATTTTGAATACAAAAGTTTAGAAGCATGCACTATTTTCTTGTAAGACTTTAAAATTGCATTTGTTCCTTATTTACAGCGTTATGAATAGTATTATTGTTTGCTTTCATTGTTCGAACTTTTCGCCTTCATTCTCAATGTACGAACGGGCTTGTCAAGCAAGACCTTCTCTTAAAATATTCTATGTTTAATAAAACCATGCTTATACATTTTAAAATGAAGAATAACATTCCAATATAAGGAAAAATAAACAAAATAATGTTCACAATGAATAGAAATTTGTTTTCATGATGTAGAGGTTGTTCTAAAAATAGATTTCTTCATGTACGTAAAATTTACGTAGCTGTAGTTATACTGTAATATTGGAACACGGTAGTATTCTAGGGTTAAGGGGCAGTCACTTTTCTACGGGGAATTTGTACCCCCTCCTAATATAAGCAGGATTTAAGGGGGCAGTCACTTTTCTACGGGGAATTTGTACCCCCTCCTAATATAAGCAGGATATAAGGGGGCAGTCACATTTCTACATGGAAATTGTACCCCCTTCTCATATTAGCAGGATATAAGGGGGCAGTCACTTTTCTACGGGGAAATTGTACCCCCTTCTCATATTAGCAGGATTTAATAGGGCAGTCACTTTTCTACGGGAAAATTGTACCCCTACTCATATATGCAGTATTTAATAGGGCAGTCACTTTTCTACGGGGTAATTATACCCCCTCCTAATATAAGCAGGATTTAAGGGGGCAGTCACTTTTCTACGGGGAATTTGTACCCCCTCCTAATATAAGCATGATTTAAGGTGACAGTCACTTTTCTACGGGGAATTTGTACCCCCTCCTAATATAAGCAGGATATAAGGGGGCAGTCACTTTTCTACGGGGAAATTGTACCCCCTTCTCATGTTAGCAGGATTTAATAGGGCAGTCACTTTTCTCGGGGAAATTATACCCCCTCCTCGTATATGCAGGATTAAAAGGGGCAGTCACTTTTCTACGGGGTAATTATACCCCCTCCTAATATAAGCAGGATTTAAGGGGGCAGTAACTTTTCTACGGGGAATTTGTACCCCCTCCTAATATAAGCAGGATATAAGGGGGCAGTCACTTTTCTATTGGGAAATTGTACCCCTTTCTAATATTAGCAGGATTTAATAGGGCAGTCACTTTTCTACGGGGAAATTATACCCCCTCCTAATGTAAGCAGGATTTAAGGGGGCAGTCACTTTACTACGGGGAAATTGTACCTCCTCCTAATATAAGCAGGATATAAAGGGGCAGTCCCTTTTCTACGGGGAATGTATACCCCCTCCTAATATTAGCAGGATTTAAGGAGGCAGTCACTTTTCTACGGGGAATTTGTACCCCCTCCTAATATAAGCAGGATTTAAAGGGGCAGTCACTTTTCTACGGGGGAATTATACCCCCTCCTAATATAAGTAGGATTTAAGGGGCAATCACTTTTTTACGAGGAATTTGTACCCCCTCCTAATATAAGCAGGATATAAGGGGGCAGTCACTTTTCTACGGGGAATGTGTACCCCCTCCAAATATAAGCAGGATTTAATAGGGCAGTCACTTTTCTACGCGGAAGTTGTACCCCCTCCTAGTATAAACAGGATATAAGGGGGCATTCACTTTTCTACGGGGAAATTGTACCCCCTCCTAATATAAGCAGTATATAAGGGGGCAGTCACTTTTCTACGGGGAAATTGTACCCCCTTCTCATATTAGCAGGATTTAATAGGGCAGTCACTTTTCTACGGGAAAATTTTACCCCTCCTCATATATGCAGTATTTAATAGGGCAGTCACTTTTCTACGGGGTAATTATACCCCCTCCTAATATAAGCAGGATTTAAGGGGGCAGTCATTTTTCTACGGGGAATTTGTACCCCCTCCTAATATAAGCACGATTTAAGGGGACAGTCACTTTTCTACGGGGAATTTGTACCCCCTCCTAATATAAGCAGGATATAAGGGGGCAGTCACTTTTCTACGGGGAAATTGTACCCCCTTCTCATGTTAGCAGGATTTAATAGGGCAGTCACTTCTCTCGGGGAAATTATACCCCCTCCTCATATATGCAGGATTAAAAGGGGCAGTCACTTTTCTACGGGGTAATTATACCCCCTCCTAATATAAGCAGGATTTAAGGGGGCAGTAACTTTTCTACGGGGAATTTGTACCCCCTCCTAATATAAGCAGGATATAAGGGGGCAGTCACTTTTCTATTGGGAAATTGTACCCCTTTCTAATATTAGCAGGATTTAATAGGGCAGTCACTTTTCTACGGGGAAATTATACCCCCTCCTAATGTAAGCAGGATTTACGGGGCAGTCACTTTGCTACGGGAAAATTATACCCCCTCCTAATATAAGCAGGGTTTAAGGGGGCAGTCACTTTACTACGGGGAAATTGTACCTCCTCCTAATATAAGCAGGATATAAAGGGGCAGTCCCTTTTCTACGGG
Source organism: Lepisma saccharinum (assembly GCF_977018435.1). Taxonomy (NCBI): domain Eukaryota; kingdom Metazoa; phylum Arthropoda; class Insecta; order Zygentoma; family Lepismatidae; genus Lepisma; species Lepisma saccharinum. The sequence goes on from NW_028142894.1 coordinate 1,503,007, forward strand.
GAATGTGTACCCCCTCCTAATATTAGCAGGATTTAAGGAGGCAGTCACTTTTCTACGGGGAATTTGTACCCCCTCCTGATATAAGTAGGATTTATGGAGGCAGTCACTTTTCTACAGGGAATTTGTACACCCTCCTAATATTAGCAGGATTTAAGGGGCAGTCACTTTTTTACGGGGAATTTGTACCCCCTCCTAATATAAGCAGGATTTAAAGGGGCAGTTACTTTTCTACGGGGAAATTATACTTCCTCCTAATATAAGCAGGATTTAAGGGGCAGTCACTTTTCTACGGGGAATTTGTACCCCCTCCTAATATAAGCAGGATTTAAAGGGGCAGTCACTTTTCTACGGGGAATTTGTACCCCCTCCTAATATAAGCAGGATATAAGGGGGCAGTCACCTTTCTACAGGGAAATTGTACCCCCTTCTCATATTAGCAGGATTTAATAGGGCAGTCACTTTTCTACGGGGAAATTGTACCCCATTCTCATATTAGCAGGATTTAATAGGCAGTCACTTTTCTACGGGGAAATTGTACCCCCTTCTCATATTAGCAGTATTTAATAGGGCAGTCACTTTTCTACAGGGAAATTATACCCCCTCCTAATACAAGCATGATATAAGGGGGGCAGTCACTTTTTTACGGGGAAATTATACCCCCTCCCAATATAAGCAGGATTTAAGGGGGCAGTCACTTTTCTACGGGGAAATTGTACCCCCTCCTAATATAAGCAGGATATAAGGGGGAGTCACTTTTCTACGTGGAATGTGTACCCCCTCCTAATATAAGCAGAATTTAATAGGGCAGTCACTTTTCTACGCGGAAATTGTACCCCCTCCTAATATAAACAGGATATAAGGGGGCAGTCACTTTTCTACGGGGAAATTGTTCCTCCTCCTAATATAAGCAGGATATAAGGGGGCAGTCACTTTTCTACGGGGAATGTGTACCCCCTTCTAATATAAGCAGGATTTAATAGGGCAGTCACTTTTCTACGCGGAAGTTGTACCCCCTCCTAGTATAAACAGGATATAAGGGGCATTCACTTTTCTACGGGGAAATTGTAACCCCTCCTAATATAAGCAGTATTTAAGGGGGCAGTCACTTTTCTACGAGGAATTTGTACCTCCTCCTAATATAAGTAGGATTTATGGGGGCAGTCACTTTTCTACGCGGAATTTGTACCCCCTCCTGATATAAGTAGGATATATGGGGGCAGTCACTTTTCTACGGGGAATTTGTACACCCTCTTAATATTAGCAGGATTTAAGGGGGCAGTCACTTTTCTACGGGGAAATTGTACCTCCTCCTAATATAAGCAGGATATAAGGGGGCAGTCACTTTTCTACGGGGAATGTGTACCCCCTCCTAATATAAGCAGGATTTAATAGGGCAGTCACTTTTCAACGCGGAAGTTGTACCCCCTCCTAGTATAAACAGGATATAAGGGGGCATTCACTTTTCTACGCGGAAATTGTACCCCCTCCTAATATAAACATTATATAAGGGGTAGTCACTTTTCTACGGGGAAATTGTACCCCCTCCTTATATAAGCAGTATTTAAGGGGACAGTCACTTTTCTACGGGGAATTTGTACCCCCTCCTGATATAAGTAGGATTTATGGGGGCAGTCACTTTTCTACGGGAATTTGTACACCCTCCTAATATTAGCAGGATTTAAGGGGGCAGTCACTTTTCTACGGGGAATTTGTACCCCCTCCTAATATAAGCAGGATTTAAAGGGGCAGTCACTTTTCTACGGGGAAATTATACTTCCTCCTAATATAATCAGGATTTAAGGGGCAGTCACTTTTCTACGGGGAATTTGAGCCCCTCCTAATATAAGCAGGATTTAAGGGGGCAGTCACTTTTCTACGGGGAATTTGTACCCCCTCCTAATATAAGCAGGATATAAGGGGGCAGTCACTTTTCTACAGGGAAATTGTACCCCCTTCTCATATTAGCAGGATTTAATAGGGCAGTCACTTTTCTACGGGGAAATTGTACCCCATTCTCATATTAGCAGGATTTAATAGGGCAGTCACTTTTCTACGGGGAAATTGTACCCCCTTCTCATATTAGCAGTATTTAATAGGGCAGTCACTTTTCTACTGGGAGATTATACCCCCTCCTAATATAAGCATGATATAAGGGGGCAGTCACTTTTCTACGGGGAAATTATACCCCTCCCAATATAAGCAGGATTTAAGGGGGCAGTCACTTTTCTACGGGGAAATTGTACCCCCTCCTAATATAAGCAGGATATAAGGGGGCAGTCACTTTTCTACGGGGAATGTGTACGCCCTCCTAATATAAGCAGGATTTAATAGGGCAGTCACTTTTCTACGCGGAAATTGTACCCCCTCCTAATATAAACAGGATAAAAGGGGGCAGTCACTTTTCTACGGAATTATTGTACCCCCTCCTAATATAAGCAGTATTTAAGGGGGCAGTCACTTTTCTACGGGGAATTTGTACCCCCTCCTAATATAAGTAGGATTTAAGGGGGCAGTCACTTTTCTACGGGGAATTTGTACCCCCTCCTAATATTAGCAGGATTTAAGGGGGAAGTCACTTTTCTACGCGGAAATTGTACCCCCTCCTAATATAAACATTATATAAGAAGGTAGTCACTTTTCTACGGGGAAATTGTACCCCCTCTTTATATAAGCAGTATTTAAGGGGACAGTCACTTTTCTACGGGGAATTTGTACGCCCTCCTGATATAAGCAGGATTCATGGGGGCAGTCACTTTTCTACGGGGAATTTGTACACCCTCCTAATATTAGCAGGATTTAAGGGGGCAGTCACTTTTCTACGGGGAATTTGTACCCCCTCCTAATATAAGCAGGATTTAAAGGGGCAGTCACTTTTCTACGGGGAAATTATACTTCCTCCTAATATAAGCAGGATTTAACCCTAGAACACTACCGTACGTAAAATTTACGTATGCTTCGCGCTCAATTCCCTCCCGTACCTCCCACATCTTACCCACCTACCCCTCCACCTATGGTATTCCTCGAGCATTCTGTCAGGTGCGTGGCAGCACTGTGGTAAGGAGGGTGGAAGCAATGAACGTCTTTAGTTTGTGCGTTATGTGAGACTCTGTACGTCAATAATACGTAGCGATAGTAACACAAGAAAAATCTTGCACGTAATTTTGACGTGCATGTAGTAATAACGCCATTTGTATTCACGTAAGAATTGCGTGAATTTTTCTATAATATCTCATTTTTCTATAATATGATCAACATCGCAGCGATCAATGTATACATTATTCACACTCACAACTTCTACAACACTCAGGGCAACTCAGAAAAGAGACCATTCTCACGAATTCAGTTCATGCTTCACCTCCATGAGAACTTGACCAAGATCTGGCAGGAGCAAATGCTAATAAATCCGGGAGGGTCACAGGAGGTAAGAAAGTTAATTTTGAAGGTACTGGGGAAGGAAGAGACAAGTACAGTATAGTAGCAGCCACGTCACAAGGGAACAGAAAGTATTGCAGTTTCTGCAACTACAAGAAACGGAGGATGACAACTAAGTACTGCTCCTGTGGGAAGCCAATTTCTGGAAAACTACCGTACGTAAAATTTACGTATGCTTTGCGCTCAAATCCCTCCTCTACCTCCCACCTCGCACCCACTCACCCCTCTGCCTAGCAGTGCCTCAAGTTGTCTGTCAGACATAAGGCACCACTGTGGTAAGGAGGGTGCAAGCGCTGATCGCCTTAATTTCGTTTGTTATGTTGTGCACTGTACGTCAATTTTACGTAGCTGTGTAAAACGAGAAGTATCTTCCACGTAATTTTGACATTTGTAAATTCGATTTGGATACTTAGATTTTGAATACAAAAGTTTAGAAGCATGCACTATTTTCTTGTAAGACTTTAAAATTGCATTTGTTCCTTATTTACAGCGTTATGAATAGTATTATTGTTTGCTTTCATTGTTCGAACTTTTCGCCTTCATTCTCAATGTACGAACGGGCTTGTCAAGCAAGACCTTCTCTTAAAATATTCTATGTTTAATAAAACCATGCTTATACATTTTAAAATGAAGAATAACATTCCAATATAAGGAAAAATAAACAAAATAATGTTCACAATGAATAGAAATTTGTTTTCATGATGTAGAGGTTGTTCTAAAAATAGATTTCTTCATGTACGTAAAATTTACGTAGCTGTAGTTATACTGTAATATTGGAACACGGTAGTATTCAAGGGTTAAGGGGCAGTCACTTTTCTACGGGGAATTTGTACCCCCTCCTAATATAAGCAGGATTTAAGGGGGCAGTCACTTTTCTACGGGGAATTTGTACCCCCTACTAATATAAGCAGGATATAAGGGGGCAGTCACATTTCTACAGGGAAATTGTACCCCCTTCTCATATTAGCAGGATATAAGGGGGCAGTCACTTTTCTACGGGGAAATTGTACCCCCTTCTCATATTAGCAGGATTTAATAGGGCAGTCACTTTTCTACGAAAAAATTGTACCCCTACTCATATATGCAGTATTTAATAGGGCAGTCACTTTTCTACGGGGTAATTATACCCCCTCCTAATATAAGCAGGATTTAAGGGGGCAGTCACTTTTCTACGGGGAATTTGTACCCCCTCCTAATATAAGCATGATTTAAGGGGACAGTCACTTTTCTACGGGGAATTTGTACCCCCTCCTAATATAAGCAGGATATAAGGGGGCAGTCACTTTTCTACGGGGAAATTGTACCCCCTTCTCATGTTAGCAGGATTTAATAGGCAGTCACTTTTCTACGGGGAAATTGTACCCCCTTCTCATATTAGCAGTATTTAATAGGGCAGTCACTTTTCTACAGGGAAATTATACCCCCTCCTAATATAAGCATGATATAAGGGGGCAGTCACTTTTCTACGGGGAAATTATACCCCCTCCCAATATAAGCAGGATTTATAGGGGCAGTCACTTTTCTACGGGGAAATTGTACCCCCTCCTAATATAAGCAGGATATAAGGGGGAGTCACTTTTCTACGGGGAATGTGTACCCCCTCCTAATATAAGCAGGATTTAATAGGGCAGTCACTTTTCTACGCGGAAATTGTACCCCCTCCTAATATGAACAGGATATAAGGGGGCAGTCACTTTTCTACGGGGAATTTGTACCCCCTCCTAATATAAGCAGGATTTAAAGGGGCAGTCACTTTTCTACGGGGAAATTATACCCCCTCCTAATATAGGCATGATAAAAGGGGGCAGTCACTTTTCTACGGGGAAATTATACCCCCCCATATAATCAGGATTTAAGGGGGCAGTCACTTTTCTACGGGGAAATTATACCCCCTCCTAATATAAGCAGGATATAAGGGGGCAGTCACTTTTCTACGGGGAAATTGTACCCCCTTCTCATATTAGCAGGATTTAATGGGGCAGTCACTTTTCTACGGGGAAATTGTACCCCCTTCTCATATTAGCAGGATTTAATAGGGCAGTCACTTTTCTACGGGGAAATTATACCCCCTCCTAATATAAGCATGATATAAGGGGGCAGTCACTTTTCTACGGGGAAATTATACCCCCTCCCAATATAATCAGGATTTAAGGGTTCAGTCACTTTTCTACGGGGAAATTATACCCTCCTAATATAAGCAGGATATAAGGGGGCAGTCACTTCTCTACGGGGAAATTGTACCCCCTTCTCATATTAGCAGGATTTAATAGGGCAGTCACTTTTCTACGGGGAAATTGTACCCCCTCCTAATATAAGCAGGATATAAGGGGGCAGTCACCTTTCTACAGGGAAATTGTACCCCCTTCTCATATTAGCAGGATTTAATAGGGCAGTCACTTTTCTACGGGGAAATTGTACCCCATTCTCATATTAGCAGGATTTAATAGGCAGTCACTTTTCTACGGGGAAATTGTACCCCTTCTCATATTAGCAGTATTTAATAGGGCAGTCACTTTTCTACAGGGAAATTATACCCCCTCCTAATATAAGCATGATATAAGGGGGCAGTCACTTTTCTACGGGGAAATTATACCCCCTCCCAATATAAGCAGGATTTAAGGGGGCAGTCACTTTTCTACGGGGAAATTGTACCCCCTCCTAATATAAGCAGGATATAAGGGGGAGTCACTTTTCTACGGGGAATGTGTACCCCCTCCTAATATAAGCAGGATTTAATAGGGCAGTCACTTTTCTTCGCGGAAATTGTACCCCCTCCTAATATAAACAGGATATAAGGGGGCAGTCACTTTTCTACGGGGAATTTGTACCCCCTCCTAATATAAGCAGGATTTAAAGGGGCAGTCACTTCTCTACGGGGAAATTATACCCCCTCCTAATATAGGCATGATAAAAGGGGGCAGTCACTTTTCTACGGGGAAATTATACCCCCCCCATATAATCAGGATTTAAGGGGCAGTCACTTTTCTACGGGGAAATTATACCCCCTCCTAATATAAGCAGGATATAAGGGGGCAGTCACTCTTCTACGGGGAAATTGTACCCCCTTCTCATATTAGCAGGATTTAATGGGGCAGTCACTTTTCTACGGGGAAATTGTACCCCCTTCTCATATTAGCAGGATTTAATAGGGCAGTCACTTTTCTACGGGGAAATTATACCCCCTCCTAATATTAGCAGGATTTAAAGGGGCAGTCACTTTTCTACGCGGAAATTGTACCCCCTCCGAATATAAACATTATATAAGGGGGTAGTCACTTTTCTACGGGGAAATTGTACCCCCTCCTTATATAAGCAGTATTTAAGGGGACAGTCACTTTTCTACGGGGAATTTGTACCCCCTCCTGATATAAGTAGGATTTATGGGGGCAGTCACTTTTCTACGGGGAATTTGTACACCCTCCTAATATTAGCAGGATTTAAGGGGGCAGTCACTTTTCTACGGGGAATTTGTACCCCCTCCTAATATAAGCAAGATTTAAAGGGGCAGTTACTTTTCTACGGGGAAATTATACTTCCTCCTAATATAAGCAGGATTTAAGGGGCAGTCACTTTTCTACGGGGAATTTGTACCCCCTCCTAATATAAGCAGGATTAAAGGGGGCAGTCACTTTTCTACGGGGAATTTGTACCCCCTCCTAATATAAGCAGGATATAAGGGGGCAGTCACCTTTCTACAGGGAAATTGTACCCCCTTCTCATATTAGCAGGATTTAATAGGGCAGTCACTTTTCTACGGGGAAATTGTACCCCATTCTCATATTAGCAGGATTTAATAGGCAGTCACTTTTCTACGGGGAAATTGTACCCCCTTCTCATATTAGCAGTATTTAATAGGGCAGTCACTTTTCTACAGGGAAATTATACCCCCTCCTAATATAAGCATGATATAAGGGGGCAGTCACTTTTCTACGGGGAAATTATACCCCCTCCCAATATAAGCAGGATTTAAGGGGGCAGTCACTTTTCTACGGGGAAATTGTACCCCCTCCTAATATAAGCAGGATTTAAGGGGCAATCACTTTTCTACGGGGAATTTGTACCCCCTCCTAATATAAGCAGGATTTAAAGGGGCAGTCACTTTTCTACGGGGAAATTATACTTCCTCCTAATATAAGCAGGATTTAAGGGGCAGTCACTTTTCTACGGGGAATTTGTACCCCCTCCTAATATAAGCAGGATTTAAGTGGGCAGTCACTTTTCTACGGGAAAATTGTACCCCCTCCTAATAAATAAGCAGGATATAAGGGGGCAGTCATTTTTTTACGGGGAAATTGTACCCCCTTCTCATATTAGCAGGATTTAATAGGGCAGTCACTTTTCTACGGGGAAAATGTACCCCCTTCTCATATTAGCAGTATTTAATAGGGCAGTCACTTTTCTACGGGGAAATTATACCCCCTCCTAATATAAGCATGATATAAGGGGGCAGTCACTTTTCTACGGGGAAATTATACCCCCTCCCAATATAAGCACGATTTAAGGGGGCAGTCACTTTTCTACGGGAATGTGTACCCCCTCCTAATATAAGCAGGATTTAATAGGGCAGTCACTTTTCTACGCGGAAATTGTACCCCCTCCTAATATAAACAGGATATAAGGGGGCAGTCACTTTTCTACTCGGAAATTGTACCCCCTCCTAATATAAACATTATATAAGGGGGTAGTCACTTCTCTACGGGGAATGTGTACCCCCTCCTAATATAAGCAGGATTTAATAGGGCAGTCATTTTTCTACGCGGAAGTTGTACCCCCTCCTAGTATAAACAGGATATAAGAGGGCATTCAATTTTCTACGGGGAAATTGTACCCCCTCCTAATATAAGCAGTATTTAAGGGGGCAGTCACTTTTCTACGGGGAATTTGTACCTTCTCTTAATATAAGTAGGATTTAAGGGGGCAGTCACTCTTCTACGGGGAATTTGTACCCCCTCCTAATATTAGCAGGATTTAAGGGGGCAGTCACTTATCTACGCGGAAATTGTACCCCCTCCTAATATAAACATTATATAAGGGGGTAGTCACTTTTCTACGGGGAAATTGTACCCCCTCCTTATATAAGCAGTATTTAAGGGGACAGTCACTTTTCTACGGGGATTATGTACCCCCTCCTGATATAAGTAGGATTTATGGGGGCAGTCACTTTTCTACGGGGAATTTGTAAACCCTCCTAATATTAGCAGGATTTAAGGGGGCACTCACTTTTCTACGGGGAATTTGTACCCCCTCCTAATATAAGCAGGATTTAAAGGGGCAGTCACTTTTCTACGGGGAAATTATACTTCCTCCTAATATAAGCAGGATTTAAGGGGCAGTCACTTTTCTTCGGGGAATTTGTACCCCCTCCTAATATAAGCAGGATTTAAGTGGGCAGTCACTTTTCTACGGGGAATTTGTACCCCCTCCTAATATAAGCAGGATATAAGGGGGCAGTCATTTTTTTACGGGGAAATTGTACCCCCTTCTCATATTAGCAGGATTTAATAGGGCAGTCACTTTTCTACGGGGAAATTGTACCCCATTCTCATATTAGCAGGATTTAATAGGGCAGTCACTTTTCTACGGGGAAAATGTACCCCTTCTCATATTAGCAGTATTTAATAGGGCAGTCTCTTTTCTACGGGGAAATTATACCCCCTCCTAATATAAGCATGATATAAGGGGGCAGTCACTTTTCTACGGGGAAATTATACCCTTTCCCAATATAAGCAGGATTTAAGGGGGCAGTCACTTTTCTACGGGAATGTGTACCCCCTCCTAATATAAGCAGGATTTAATAGGGCAGTCACTTTTCTACGCGGAAATTGTACCCCCTCCTAATATAAACAGGATATAAGGGGGCAGTCACTTTTCTACGGGGTTATTGTACCCCCTCCTAATATAAGCAGTATTTAAGGGGGAAGTCACTTTTCTACGGGGAATTTGTACCCCCTCCTAATATAAGTAGGATTTAAGGGGGCAGTCACTTTTCTACGGGGAATTTGTACCCCCTCCTAATATTAGCAGGATTTAAGGGGGCAGTCACTTTTCTACTCGGAAATTGTACCCCCTCCTAATATAAACATTATATAAGGGGGTAGTCACTTTTCTACGGGGAAATTGTACCCCCTCCTTATATATGCAGTATTTAAGGGGACAGTCACTTTTCTACGGGGAATTTGTACGTCCTCCTGATATAAGCAGGATTTATGGGGGCAGTCACTTTTCTACGGGGAATTTGTACACCCTCCTAATATTAGCAGGATTTAAGGGGGCATTCACTTTTCTACGGGGAATTTGTACCCCCTCCTAATATAAGCAGGATTTAAAGGGGCAGTCACTTTTCTACGGGGAAATTATACTTCCTCCTAATATAAGCAGGATTTAACCCTAGAACACTACCGTACGTAAAATTTACGTATGCTTCGCGCTCAATTCCCTCCCGTACCTCCCACATCTCACCCACCTACCCCATCACCTATGGTATTCCTCGAGCATTCTGTCAGGTGCGTGGCAGCACTGTGGTAAGGAGGGTGGAAGCAATGAACGTCTTTAGTTTGTGCGTTATGTGAGACTCTGTACGTCAATAATACGTAGCGATAGTAACACAAGAAAAATCTTGCACGTAATTTTGACGTGCATGTAGTAATAACGCCATTTGTATTCACGTAAGAATTGCGTGAATTTTTCTATAATATCTCATTTTTCTATAATATGATCAACATCCCAGCGATCAATGTATACATTATTCACACTCACAACTTCTACAACAATCAGGGCAACTCAGAAAAGAGACCATTCTCACGAATTCAGTTCATGCTTCACCTCCATGAGAACTTGACCAAGATCTGGCAGGAGCAAATGCTAATAAATCCGGGAGGGTCACAGGAGGTAAGAAAGTTATTTTTGAAGGTACTGGGGAAGGAAGAGACAAGTACAGTATAGTAGCAGCCACGTCACAAGGGAACAGAAAGTATTGCAGTTTCTGCAACTACAAGAAACGGAGGATGACAACTAAGTACTGCTCCTGTGGGAAGCCAATTTCTGGAAAACTACGGTACGTAAAATTTACGTATGCTTTGCGCTCAAATCCCTCCTCTACCTCCCACCTCGCACCCACTCACCCCTCTGCCTAGCAGTGCCTCAAGTTGTCTGTCAGACATAAGGCACCACTGTGGTAAGGAGGGTGCAAGCGCTGATCGCCTTAATTTCGTTTGTTATGTTGTGCACTGTACGTCAATTTTACGTAGCTGTGTAAAACGAGAAGTATCTTCCACGTAATTTTGACATTTGTAAATTCGATTTGGATACTTAGATTTTGAAAACAAAAGTTTAGAAGCATGCACTATTTTCTTGTAAGACTTTAAAATTGCATTTGTTCCTTATTTACAGCGTTATGAATAGTATTATTGTTTGCTTTCATTGTTCGAACTTTTCAGCTTCATTCTCAATGTACGAACGGGCTTGTCAAGCAAGACCTTCTCTTAAAGTATTCTATGTTTAATAAAACCATGCTTATACATTTTAAAATGAAGAATAACATTCCAATATAAGGAAAAATAAACAAAATAATGTTCACAATGAATAGAAATTTGTTTTCATGATGTAGAGGTTGTTTCAAAAATAGATTTCTTCATGTACGTAAAATTTACGTAGCGGTAGTTATACTGTAATATTGGAACACGGTAGTGTTCTAGGGTTAAGGGGCAGTCACTTTTCTACGGGGAATTTGTACCCCCTCCTAATATAAGGAGGATTTAAGGGGGCAGTCACTTTTCTACGGGGAATTTGTACCCCCTCCTAATATAAGCAGGATATAAGGGGGCAGTCACATTTCTACAGGAAAATTGTACCCCCTTCTCATATTAGCAGGATTTAATAGGGCAGTCACTTTTCTACGGGGAAATTGTACCCCATTCTCATATTAGCAGGATTTAATAGGGCAGTCACTTTTCTACGGGGAAATTGTACTCCCTTCTCATATTAGCAGTATTTAATAGGGCAGTCACTTTTCTACGGGGAAATTATACCCCCTCCTAATATAAGCATGATATAAGGGGACAGTCACTTTTCTACGGGGAAATTATACCCCCTCCCAATATAATCAGGATTTAAGGGGGCAGTCACTTTTCTACGGGGAAATAATACCCCCTCCTAATATAAGCAGGATATAAGGGGGCAGTCACTTTTCTACGGGGAAATTGTACCCCCTTCTCATATTAGCAGGATTTAATAGGGCAGTCACTTTTCTACGGGGAATTTGTACCCCCTCCTAATATAAGCAGGATATAAGGGGGCAGTCACTTTTCTACGGGGAAATTGTACCAACTTCTCATATTAGCATGATTTAATAGGACAGTCACTTTTCTACGGTAAAATTGTACCCCCTCCTCATATATGCAGGATTTAAAGGGGCAGTCACTTTTCTACGGGGTAATTATACCCCCTCCTAATATAAGCAGGATTTAAGGGGCAGTCACTTTTCTACGGGGAATTTGTACCCCCTCCTAATATAAGCACGATTTAAGGGGACAGTCACTTTTCTACGGGGAATTTGTACCCCCTCCTAATATAAGCAGGATATAAGGGGGCAGTCACTTTTCTACGGGGAAATTGTACCCCCTTCTCATATTAGCAGGATTTAATAGGGCAGTCACTTTTCTCGGGGAAATTATACCCCCTCCTCATATATGCTGGATTAGAAGGGGCAGTCACTTTTCTACGGGGTAATTATACCCCCTCCTAATATAAGCAGGATTTAAGGGGGCAATAACTTTTCTACGGGGAATTTGTACCCCCTCCTAATATAAGCAGGATATAAGGGCGCAGTCACTTTTCTATGGGAAAATTGTACCCCCTTCTAATATTAGCAGGATTTAATAGGGCAGTCACTTTTCTACGGGGAAATTATACCCCCTAATAATGTAAGCTGGATTTAAGGGGCAGTCACTTTGCTACGGGAAAATTATACCCCCTCCTAATATAAGCAGGATTTAAGGGGGCAGTCACTTTACTACGGGGAAATTGTACCTCCTCCTAATATAAGCAGGATATAAAGGGACAGTCACTTTTCTACGGGGAATGTGTACCCCCTCCTAATATTAGCAGGATTTAAGGAGGCAGTCACTTTTCTACGGGGAAATTTTACCCCCTCCTAATATAAGCAGGATTTAAAGGGGCAGTCACTTTTCTACGGGGGAATTATACCCCCTACTAATATAAGTAGGATTTAAGGGGCAATCACTTTTCTACGGGGAATTTGTACCCCTCCTAATATAAGCAGAATTTAAAGGGGCAGTCACTTTTCTACGGGGAAATTATACTTCCTCCTAATATAAGCAGGATTTAACCCTAGAACACTACCGTACGTAAAATTTACGTATGCTTCGCGCTCAATTCCCTCCCGTACCTCCCACATCTTACCCACCTACCCCATCACCTATGGTATTCCTCGAGCATTCTGTCAGGTGCGTGGCAGCACTGTGGTAAGGAGGGTGGAAGCAATGAACGTCTTTAGTTTGTGCGTTATGTGAGACTCTGTACATCAATAATACGTAGCGATAGTAACACAAGAAAAATCTTGCACGTAATTTTGACGTGCATGTAGTAATAACGCCATTTGTATTCACGTAAGAATTGCGTGAATTTTTCTATAATATCTCATTTTTCTATAATATGATCAACATCGCAGCGATCAATGTATACATTATTCACACTCACAACTTCTACAACAATCAGGGCAACTCAGAAAAGAGACCATTCTCACGAATTCAGTTCATGCTTCACCTCCATGAGAACTTGACCAAGATCTGGCAGGAGCAAATGCTAATAAATCCGGGAGGGTCACAGGAGGTAAGAAAGTTATTTTTGAAGGTACTGGGGAAGGAAGAGACAAGTACAGTATAGTAGCAGCCACGTCACAAGGGAACAGAAAGTATTGCAGTTTCTGCAACTACAAGAAACGGAGGATGACAACTAAGTACTGCTCCTGTGGGAAGCCAATTTCTGGAAAACTACGGTACGTAAAATTTACGTATGCTTTGCGCTCAAATCCCTCCTCTACCTCCCACCTCGCACCCACTCACCCCTCTGCCTAGCAGTGCCTCAAGTTGTCTGTCAGACATAAGGCACCACTGTGGTAAGGAGGGTGCAAGCGCTGATCGCCTTAATTTCGTTTGTTATGTTGTGCACTGTACGTCAATTTTACGTAGCTGTGTAAAACGAGAAGTATCTTCCACGTAATTTTGACATTTGTAAATTCGATTTGGATACTTAGATTTTGAAAACAAAAGTTTAGAAGCATGCACTATTTTCTTGTAAGACTTTAAAATTGCATTTGTTCCTTATTTACAGCGTTATGAATAGTATTATTGTTTGCTTTCATTGTTCGAACTTTTCAGCTTCATTCTCAATGTACGAACGGGCTTGTCAAGCAAGACCTTCTCTTAAAATATTCTATGTTTAATAAAACCATGCTTATACATTTTAAAATGAAGAATAACATTCCAATATAAGGAAAAATAAACAAAATAATGTTCACAATGAATAGAAATTTGTTTTCATGATGTAGAGGTTGTTTCAAAAATAGATTTCTTCATGTACGTAAAATTTACGTAGCGGTAGTTATACTGTAATATTGGAACACGGTAGTGTTCTAGGGTTAAGGGGCAGTCACTTTTCTACGGGGAATTTGTACCCCCTCCTAATATAAGCAGGATTTAAGGGGGCAGTCACTTTTCTACGGGGAATTTGTACCCCCTCCTAATATAAGCAGGATATAAGGGGGCAGTCACATTTCTACAGGAAAATTGTACCCCCTTCTCATATTAGCAGGATTTAATAGGGCAGTCACTTTTCTACGGGGAAATTGTACCCCATTCTCATATTAGCAGGATTTAATAGGGCAGTCACTTTTCTACGGGGAAATTGTACTCCCTTCTCATATTAGCAGTATTTAATAGGGCAGTCACTTTTCTACGGGGAAATTATACCCCCTCCTAATATAAGCATGATATAAGGGGACAGTCACTTTTCTACGGGGAAATTATACCCCCTCCCAATATAATCAGGATTTAAGGGGGCAGTCACTTTTCTACGGGGAAATAATACCCCCTCCTAATATAAGCAGGATATAAGGGGGCAGTCACTTTTCTACGGGGAAATTGTACCCCCTTCTCATATTAGCAGGATTTAATAGGGCAGTCACTTTTCTACGGGGAATTTGTACCCCCTCCTAATATAAGCAGGATATAAGGGGGCAGTCACTTTTCTACGGGGAAATTGTACCAACTTCTCATATTAGCATGATTTAATAGGACAGTCACTTTTCTACGGTAAAATTGTACCCCCTCCTCATATATGCAGGATTTAAAGGGGCAGTCACTTTTCTACGGGGTAATTATACCCCCTCCTAATATAAGCAGGATTTAAGGGGCAGTCACTTTTCTACGGGGAATTTGTACCCCCTCCTAATATAAGCACGATTTAAGGGGACAGTCACTTTTCTACGGGGAATTTGTACCCCCTCCTAATATAAGCAGGATATAAGGGGGCAGTCACTTTTCTACGGGGAAATTGTACCCCCTTCTCATATTAGCAGGATTTAATAGGGCAGTCACTTTTCTCGGGGAAATTATACCCCCTCCTCATATATGCTGGATTAGAAGGGGCAGTCACTTTTCTACGGGGTAATTATACCCCCTCCTAATATAAGCAGGATTTAAGGGGGCAATAACTTTTCTACGGGGAATTTGTACCCCCTCCTAATATAAGCAGGATATAAGGGCGCAGTCACTTTTCTATGGGAAAATTGTACCCCCTTCTAATATTAGCAGGATTTAATAGGGCAGTCACTTTTCTACGGGGAAATTATACCCCCTAATAATGTAAGCTGGATTTAAGGGGCAGTCACTTTGCTACGGGAAAATTATACCCCCTCCTAATATAAGCAGGATTTAAGGGGGCAGTCACTTTACTACGGGGAAATTGTACCTCCTCCTAATATAAGCAGGATATAAAGGGACAGTCACTTTTCTACGGGGAATGTGTACCCCCTCCTAATATAATAGCAGGATTTAAGGAGGCAGTCACTTTTCTACGGGGAAATTGTACCCCCTCCTAATATAAGCAGGATTTAAAGGGGCAGTCACTTTTCTACGGGGGAATTATACCCCCTACTAATATAAGTAGGATTTAAGGGGCAATCACTTTTCTACGGGGAATTTGTACCCCTCCTAATATAAGCAGAATTTAAGGGGGCAGTCACTTTTCTACGGGGAATTTGTACCCCCTCCTAATATTAGCAGGATTTAAGGGGCAGTCACTTTTCTACGGGGAAATTATACCCCCTCCTAATGTAAGCAGGATTTAAGGGGCAGTCACTTTTCTACGGGAAAATTGTACCCCCTCCTAATATAAGCAGGATTTAAGGGGGCAGTCACTTTTCTATGGGGAAATTGTACATCCTCCTAATATAAGCAGGATATAAGGGGGCAGTCACTTTTCTACGGGGAAATTATACCCCCTCCTAATATTAGCAGGATTTATGGGGGCAGTCACTTTTCTACGCGGAAATTGTACCCCCTCCTAATATAAACATTATATAAGGGGGTAGTCACTTTTCTACGGGGAAATTGTACCCCCTCCTTATATAAGCAGTATTTAAGGGGACAGTCACTTTTCTACGGGGAATGTGTACCCCCTCCTAATATAAGCAGGATTTAATAGGGCAGTCACTTTTCTACGCGGAAGTTGTACCCCCTCCTAGTATAAACAGGATATAAGGGGGCATTCACTTTTCAACGGGGAAATTGTACCCCTTCTCATATTAGCAGTATTTAATAGGGCAGTCACTTTTCTACGGGGAAATTATACACCCTCCTAATATAAGCATTATATAAGGGGGCAGTCACTTTTCTACGGGGAAATTATACCCCCTCCTAATATTAGCAGGATTTATGGGGGCAGTCACTTTTCTACGCGGAAATTGTACCCCCTCCTAATATAAACATTATATAAGGGGGTAGTCACTTTTCTACGGGGAAATTGTACCCCCTCCTTATATAAGCAGTATTTAAGGGGACAGTCACTTTTCTACGGGGAATTTGTACCCCCTCCTGATATAAGTAGGATTTATGGGGGCAGTCACTTTTCTACGGGGAATTTGTACACCCTCCCAATATTAGCAGGATTTAAGGGGGCAGTCACTTTTCTACGGGGAGTTTGTACCCCCTCCTGATATAAGCAGGATTTAAAGGGGCAATCACTTTTCTACGGGGAAATTATACTTCCTCCTAATATAAGCAGGATTTAAGGGGCAGTCACTTTTCTACGGGGAATTTGTACACCCTCCTAATATAAGCAGGATTTAAGGGGGCAGTCACTTTTCTACGGGGAATTTGTACCCCCTTCCTAATATAAGCAGGATATAAGGGGGCAGTCACTTTTCTACAGGGAAATTGTACCCCCATCTCATATTAGCAGGATTTAATAGGGCAGTCACTTTTCTACGGGGAAATTGTACCCCCTTCTCATATTAGCAGTATTTAATAGGGCAGTCACTTTTCTACGGGGAAATTATACCCCCTCCTAATATAAGCAGGATTTAACCCTAGAACACTACCGTACGTAAAATTTACGTATGCTTCGCGCTCAATTCCCTCCCGTACTTCCCACATCTTACCCACCTACCCCTCCACCTCTGGTATTCCTCGAGCATTCTGTCAGGTGCGTGGCAGCACTGTGGTAAGGAGGGTGGAAGCAATGAACGTCTTTAGTTTGTGCGTTATGTGAGACTCTGTACGTCAATAATACGTAGCGATAGTAACACAAGAAAAATCTTGCACGTAATTTTGACGTGCATGTAGTAATAACGCCATTTGTATTCACGTAAGAATTGCGTGAATTTTTCTATAATATCTCATTTTTCTATAATATGATCAACATCGCAGCGATCAATGTATACATTATTCACACTCACAACTTCTACAACAATCAGGGCGACTCAGAAAAGAGACCATTCTCACGAATTCAGTTCATGCTTCACCTCCATGAGAACTTGACCAAGATCTGGCAGGAGCAAATGCTAATAAATCCGGGAGGGTCACAGGAGGTAAGAATGTTAATTTTGAAGGTACTGGGGAAGGAAGAGACAAGTACAGTATAGTAGCAGCCACGTCACAAGGGAACAGAAAGTATTGCAGTTTCTGCAACTACAAGAAACGGAGGATGACAACTAAGTACTGCTCCTGTGGGAAGCCAGTAGTTGTATTTACGATATTATAAACTCAGGAAAGGAAGAGCTCCTCTTAAGCAGATTTGCTTACACTTAAAACAAGCTCAACATGGGCATATGAGCTTTTTGCTCAAGTGTGGAACCTCTTCTAATCCAAGATTTTTGTAAAAATGCCCTCAGGAATTTTTCGGAAAGGAAGAGCCTCCTCAGATTGATTTCCCCATACTTACAAAAGTTGCATCAGCCAAATTTTTGTCCATAAACTTGTCAAAAATTGGCCACACTTAAAACTAAGCCATGATACACCCATATACACAACCACACCCACCCACACACACACATATTTACTTCTGGTTTAAGTTCAATTGAACACCAGCTTCAATTTAATATTAAAACAATGCAATTCTTCTAGAATTGCTCCGTGACTCTCTCATTTCTTACATCATAAACATATGATTTTTCCCCTATAAGAATAACACTACATATGGTGTCATCAGGTAATGCCTCATGGAATTCACAGATAATTTTAATGTTTGTCCTGTCATTCACCACAACCTGTTTTCTTTTTGAAGCATTGAATACAAACATAGGTCTCTGTGCTTTGAATTCATCTGGTGTGTAATACATGTCAGTATTGCCTGTAGTGACTCTCTTGAAAGCCGAAAAGGCCTCATATAATTTGAGGAAATCATTCTTGGACATGTCTAAATTGTAATTTTCTCTAGGAAATACCTCATTTCTGCCATTTTTAAGATATATGTTCTTGATGTTGCAGTTATCAAATTTGCTTGAAATTTTCTCCTGATTGTTGTGTCTCCCAGTCTGAAACAATACTACCACAAAATCCGGCATGTCATATTGAATACTTGAGAATGAATTTGTGGCATCAAGTTCATAATAAGAACCAGTTGCGGGCTTCTGTACACATTGATATGTATAAAATTGCAGAGGAACCTGTGGATTTTTTATTATATCAGCTTTGTATTTAAGAGCATAACTGGCTTCATACTCAGCAACAGGGATTCTTAACTCCATAGTCTGAATAATGCATTTGCCTGCATCTGGTAGGGTATTGGGCAGAGCTTCCCCTGTAGAGTTTATTGTACTGTACCTCATCAAAGCATTATTATCATTTGCAGCTCTTCTAAATGTGATTCTTAACCCACCCTTCCACATAATATCTTTGTAATCCGAGAAGAATCCTGGTAACAGGCGCATGGGGAACAGCACTGTGTGATTCTTAGATAATATCTTATCACCAGCTTCAAATCCACCGATTCTGTAGTATGAAGCCTCGGTTTTGGATAATTTTAGTGTGGCCAAAGCTGTGGAGGTAATTCCGGGATAATCCACTCTGTTTATAACAACGCCATGCTTTCTGATCTCAATTTCAGAGAATAGATGGGGCACAAAATTGTCCACCAATCTTATATTTGAATTTGCCGGATAATCTGTTCCATCGAGCTTTACAACATCAAATTTGATGTATAGATCTGCTCTGTGGGGGTGTATAAATCCATCCCCTACATCAAGATCAACCTCAATCTCTGTGTTGGGTTGATTTAAATTTGCAAATGTCCTCCTGTTTGGAGGGAATGATTGTAGCTCATAACTCTCAATATTTTCCATTTTCTTCTTGTATGTATTTTTATTTAAATATTAATCTCTATGATTGCAGTTGTTGAAGCTCCAGCAAAATCAACTAATTCTTCTTTTTCATTAGTGACCATCAATTCAATATAATCTATTCTATTATGGCACACAGGAAAATATAATGTTGGGGATGGATTGTAGATGATAGGCTCCATGAATTCAGAATTAGGTTTGAATGTTGCAATGATGCCGGTTTGTTTGTGAGTTCCTATGCCATTTGATTTGGTGATCATACCCTCAGCCACATTACAGTGAATATTTAGAGTCTCTATGGTTAAGAATTTAGGTATATTCATAGCAGTGTGTTTGATGCCTGCTTCAAGTTTTGTGTTGTTCTCAAATCCTAACAGCTCTCCTATAGTAGCCAGATCCACTGCTTCTGTGGCAGATACAATTTCTACTCTGTGAGTGACAGAATTTTGACTTAACACTATACCTCTGGGTAATTGAGCATTTAGAGTGGATAGATTATATTGCCCTGGAGTGATGACAATTTTTTCATCCCCAACTGCAAATTTGTTGTTGTGGTGTGTAATATTAGGGATTAAGTACATGCCATAAAATGCCCTGAGAGCTATTGTTTTGGGATACACTATGTCATCATGCAATTTAAGTTTCAATATTGAATTTTGGCTGGTGAGATGAAATACCCCCATGATGTTTCAGATACCACAAGGCTTCTTGAAAATCTTCAATTGATGGTTTATTTATTTGAGACATGTATCTAAGAACAGATAAACACAAATGTCCACAATTAACATCTTTGAAGTTTTGAACACGGGCATTATTGTAATAAAGATTAGCTGAATTTAGATATTTTATTAAATTTTCAGGTGGAACACCTCCAAATGAATCAAACACAAATGCCTCATTGTTTAAATATTTAAGATAACAAATCCAGTGAGTGCCCTGATTTTTGTACTTATCCAAATTAACAATGCCACACTCTTTGTTGAGTGGTTGTTCTGGCAAAGAATCAGACATGTACACACCTCTAAAATGTTTGATGCCCAGTGGCTTGATTAAAGTTTCAATATCTTGGTTTGTAAGCGGCTCTTGTTTTTTTTAAACTTATTCATGGCTCTCTTAACACCTTTGCCTTGTTTCTCAATGGCCAGGTTATGGCGCCTCTGCTCATCTAATTCTGCCCTATTTTTCTTGGCATCTATTACTGTTTTTGCTATGGCAGCTGATCCCCCAGCCAAGCTCCCAACAGCCCCGAGAGCAGCTAAGATGGCAGGGATGGTAAATATAAATCCCCCCACATGTGATTTTTTTCTTGATTGCTGTAATTTTTTTAATTGGGGGGTACTAAGCAACAATTTCATACCATGCCCTTTTGCAATACAAGAATTTTTTTTCTTTCGCTGCTTTTTGGTCAAAAGACTGTCAATAGTTTTAAGAGATTTGAGACCTGCATAAGGAATTTGATACATAACACCCTTGGCCTTCATTGTAGGTTTACTATATACATATTCACAACCCCCACCCCAATTTTTGTTTGGTGCTCATAGCTATGGTGGTTCCCAATGCTGCTATTTTCTCACTCAAAGATGCATCTTTGCTTACAAATCTGCCAAATGCAGCCTCTTCTAATTTCTTGTCTGCAACATGTCTCTTGTCAAGATCAGAATGTGTGTTGTATGCAATATCATGGTCTCTACAAGCAGCATCTAAAGGATTAACACCAGGATCCCCTCTGTTTAATCTATGGTCCAATTTTGTACCTGGACCACAATACTGATAGCCTGGAATATGTAGTTCAAATGGCAGCTTGTTTATAATGTCATTAACAAGGCCCCGACCCTCAGAAACATTCCAAAATTTAGGTGGTAGAGTATTAATAATTTTTATAAGATATCCAATCCCCTTAGTGTCATTCACTATAAAATTAGACAATTTTGTGCTTATCATGTCCATAATTCCAACCTTTTCATTGTAAAAATTGTTGTTCCCAGCATTTTCCTCCCCAGCTATTACCAATAGCCTATCTACAAGTTTCCTGACATCATCAACCCACACAAATTCTTTAGGCAGGGTGTTGTATTGTTTGATTCCACTGCCAGTCTTAATTTGTGACCATATGGGCTTGATTAAATTATTGTATTTTGCCCCACTGCTCGACTTGACTCTTTTTTGTGTGGGATCATTGTTCTGGTATAGAGCATCTGATTTTATTAATATTTCTTTATAATCCTCATAATCTTGATCTGTATAGCTGCCAGGCCTTTTCCTAGTCATCAGTTCCCACAATCCAGGTGTTCCGGAGTACTTAACAAAAGCACCTTTTTCTCCAAGATGAGATTCTGAATATTCAATTATATCATCTCCCATAAATGTTACTCTGAAATTGCCAATTCTATGTATGATGCTACCATCAGGCTCTGTGTCAGCATATAAGCCAAAAACCTCATCTTTATTGTCTTTAGGTGTGGTTAAATATTTTTGAGCAAGAAGACCCAATTCAATAGGATCCTGAGTTGCTTCAATTCTTCTAGGAGCAACAGGACTAGGTGTATGAATACTGGAAAGTGGGGTGAATGGATAACCTAATATGTTCCTTGCAGCTACAGGTACAAGCTCTGTGAGCAAATTTTGATTCTGCTCTGTAACAGTTTTGATATTCTTACCTAATTCACCAATAGCATCAATTATGGGCTGTTCTGTTTGTTTGTGTTTTTCATAAATTCCTCGGTTCTCTGATTTCCATCCCTTAAATCTTTTTACAAGATAATCTCTTAATTTAAGATCATCAATTATTGGCCTTTTCATGTTTATTTATATATGTTTCAATGTCTAGAAAATTGTTAATTTTATTTCTATATTTGCCACTATTGGGTGTTCTTGTCATATCAATTGTGACAAACCCATAACTGTCCTGGTTCCAGCACTTGCTGCAAAATTTAGAAAAATCATTGTAGCTCAAGTCCCCACCTACATATTCATCATGTATGTGTTTGAGGTTGGTATGGTCTTGATGAAACACACATATAAAATTGCTGTTGTCCCGGATCAGCTGCTTGGGTATTTTTGAAAAAGTCTGTGCCAGGTAGAAGCAATCAATGTTTTTGTGCCGGCCCTGTGTAAAGAAATTTCTAACCTTGTTTTGATTATCCAATATAATGTCATCAAACACAACAACAGAATTATCGAGACATTCATCAAGTGGCTTAACATCTGGTTCAAAAGTGGCAATATCCAATCCATCATACAGCTTCATCAGCTGCTGATATTTTAATTGTTCCAAGCTCTTAGAGAAGATATACAAGTGCCTGTTTTTCCAGTCTAACCAGTTGGGTGCCAATAAAAAATTATCAACCATTAGTGTAGTTTTACCACAAGCAGATGGCCCAACAATAAGACACCTAATATTTTCAGGCAGCAATTTTCCATTTCTCTTATTTTGTTGTTCAGGTTCTGGCAGCCTTTTTATAACATCCCAGGTGCTCATATTATTACTTTGTTTGCATCGATCCAGCTGTGTTCTGGAAGTCCTAGCCATTTGACAAGTAACTTGTTGCCTTTTCTGCGGATGATTTTTTCTATGAGATATGTGTCAGGCTGTTTAGTTTTGCTGAGCTCTTGTTCATAGAACCTGCCTTTGAGAATTTCTCCTCGGTGGTCTTTTATTATATATGTGTTAAGGGTCCCAGGTTTAACTTGAACCACTGTAAATAATTCAGTGCTCCAGTTTCTTGTAAAGCCTCTCTTGAATAAGTGCTTATATTTGCTGATTCTTACTTGATCCCCCACCCTGTATTTGGCCTTTCTTGTTGTTGGCTGATATTTAGGATAATAAACAGTGCTGATCAATTTTTGCTCATCAGATGAAGTTACTTCAGAGGGTTTCATGTTGATTGTGGAATGGACAGAATTGTTATATTTATGTAGAAGTTCTGGAAGAATATTAATCCATTTATAATTACCTTGAAGTGTAAATTGTTTATACATAAGATTTTTTAAGGTTCTGTTGAATCTCTCTACAATTGAGGCTTTGAGATCACTGTAACTCGAATAATGTTGTATTGCCCGGCTTTTAATAAATTGTTGAAACACTGAATTATAAAATTCTTTGCCATTATCTGTTTGCAAATAGCGCGGGGATCTTCCACTCTGATTGATGATTGTCCTGAGGGCTTCTGTAACACATTTTCCAGTCTTGGATTTGAGTGGCACAGCCCAGGCAAATTTTGAAAATGTATCTATTACAGTAAGTAGATACTTGTAGCCCTTGTTGATTTTGTCTAAGTTTTTCAACTGTCCACTTGCTATTTCAATCAAGTCGCTTTGCCATAAATCATCTATGCCCTTTGTGACTACTGGGAGTCTCTTAAAATTATGTCGGGCCTGTCTGTGTAATTCATCAACAATAATTTGTCTAGACATAATATGTAAACAAGAATATTGCAACTATGGGGTGTTCAGCAGCTGAAACTGCAGGATTTTCTAAATATAATTTATCCCCTATTTGTATTTTAAATTCCAGAGTGCCATCATCTTCAGTATAGGCTGTTTCTAATGTATTGGGATCTGTAAAATCCTCCAATTCTACACTGGTGATTTTCACTTTGTTATCAGCATTTGTTATTGATAAGGTGGGGTAGTGGTGTGCCTGTGGCTGTAGCCAATATTTGATCTTGATTGGTCTCAATGTGCCCCCAAAAAAAAACTGGTAATAAAATTGTGCAGGGGACAGCATATATATTTTGCCACCTGGTGTAAATGGAGAATCATATTCTTTGTTGGGGATGCTGTACAATTCAAGAATTACTGTATGTTTTGGATTCTCGATTATGCCTGTTATTTCCTTTTCTGCTGTGAGCAATCTGCTTGTTACAGATTCAAGATGCTCATTGATGGTCCTAACAACATCATCATGGCCTGGCTTGATTTTTATGTCCACAGCAAGTTTCTTGTATTGTTGCACAATTTCTTGTAGCTGGGTGGCAAAAACAGACAGAGCATTTGCTTGATTGGATTCCATGGTCCCTAGCTGCTGCTTGATATTAGCTACAATTTGTTGCAAATTTTCAACAACTGCCAATTTTGAATTTTGAGCTGTAAGATCATGGACCTGTCTTCTGATATCCTCAAATAGGGCATGCAGTTCATTAATATGTTGATTGGTTGGAAGAGTGGCCACTGTCTGAGTGAGATGTTTGATCTCTGCCTGGATATTCTTGATATCTTCTGATTTCAATATCCTATTCACTGCCCTCTTAATATTTTTAAGTTCCTGTGATGTAGGAAGATTTGAGACTGTATTTTGCAAAAATTCAAGTGCCAATTTCATATTGTTTAATTCAGAAGCATCAGCCACATTTTGCATAGCATCTTGGAGCAGGGCTATATCTGCCTGAGAGGGTGTTGATTGTTGTAAAATTTCAAGCTTTGTTTGAATATCATCAATCAAGTGATGAAAATGAGATAGCTCAGATTCAGTGTTGAGGTTTTCAAGTTTTGTGATTTGTTGCTGGACACTGACAAGGGTATCTACAATCCCAGGCAATCGGGATTCAAGTACATTTGCCAAATCATTTTGCACTGCTGCTATTGTACCTTCAAGATGGGTTATGGAACTTTGAATTTTTCCAAAATCTTCATATGTTTCAAGTTGCAGCTTAATATTTGCTACACTCCGAGTTATTGCATTCAAAGCATCAGAAGATGGCAAGTTGTTCATAAAATTTTCAAGTGTCTCAATTTTTTCTTTAACCTCGGCTATGGCATTGTTCAGAGGGTCCAGATTAGGTATTTGGAGTGATTGAATCTGTTCCTTTAGAGTGGAAATCACTAGATCAAAATCTTCTTGTGATTTTATGCTTTTGACAATTGTTTGGAGCTGTGCCTGGACATTATTTATCTGCTCTTCCAATTGCTGTTTCAATTGCTCAGAGTTGTTAGCCTGGGTCTTAAATTTGGCTTGAAGAGCTGCTACAGCTTCTTCCAAACTTTGAAAATTATCCAATGTGGCCAGGTCAGTATATTTCTGAAGCAGCAATTTGAGTTCAGAATCAATTTTAAGAAGAGGGTCCATGCATTGTGATTGCAAATTTGTAATTTCTAATTGAAGACTGGCATTGAGTGTAGTTTGTAAAGCTTGTAAATCACTTCTTAATTTCTTGACTCTGACATCAAGCATCAAAATCTCATCACTGTGATCTTCATGTCTTGTGTGGCCAAAAAATATCATTAGGCATTTTGTTTAGTAGTTATTTATTATTGAATATCTGATTCTTAATTCTATAAAAAAGGGTATAAGCTTGTCATAAGATCCAGGGACCTCAATATATAAGCAGTCACCAGCAGAAACAGTATAAACAGTGCCAGAAACCATGTTTGAGTGCTTAATTCTGTAAATATTTCTCCCTACTGAAATTTTAACATCACCCTCAGGAGTTGTAATAAATTGTAATTGCCCACCTACAGGTAATTGGTAATGATTTAAATTATTGTTAAATATGTACAATATTTTGCCTGTTTCATCATCAACATCTGTAAATATGCTGTTCAGATGAATAATTAACAAGGCACTCAGTTTAGACAGTATAGACTGTATATCAGAAGAGGGTTGTGGTGTCGGCAGGTCCATGATACCTTGTTTTTTTAAACCCAAATAAGTTCATAGGCATGTTTATTTATTTCAAATCATGCTCTGTGCTTGTGCATTGATTCCCATTTTTCAAATCACAATGACCCCATGGTAAAGTATGTATGCCACATGATAAAATGCATCTCTTATCATCATGTGGGTCCAGAGCCACTTTTCTTACAACATTTGAAGTCAATAGGTGATCCACACTCTGAATTCTGGATTCTGATGTTTTGATTAAATTCTGGGATTTGAGACAATTTTTATAATCTTCAAATTCAAGCTCTTTTTCCACAGCTACTTTGCCAATGCCCTTGGCTTTTTTGGCAGCAACACCACTACATGTTTTAAAACTGTACACCTTGGCACTTAACCCAGCAAATTCCACAATAACATCACCAAGTGTCTCATCTTTTAACTTGCCAGGCACCTTTTTGTTGTGGGGTTGAATATTCAAATGGCCTGGCAATTCACTGGTGTCAAAATATTTAAACAATTCAGGCTGTGCCATATCTTGATAAACATCTTCTGTTTGAATATCAAGAACAAAACTATCCGTATCCATGTACATCAATTTTATATTATCACCATAAAAAGGTTTCAACACATCATAATACAATGTTAACATATGTAATTTGGCCAATTCCAATATTGCAGCCCCTACATAAATAGGTTTATCAAACTTAATCTTTGTTTTTTTCATGTTGAAAAGTGCCATATTTTCATCATAAATTCTTCTGTAATTGAAATTAGGCTTTGCAATCAATTTTTTGCTCAGGCTGGGGTCAGTAATTATTTTAACATCGGTATGTTTTCTGACATTTTCAATTGTTTTGCCATACACAGAATTAACCATCAATTTAAACAAGCCCTTATCAAATTGGCTCTTTGCAGATGTTCGAAGCTTTGTGTTTGTATCAATATATGGTTTCAACCATTCTGAGTGCCTGAACCTCAAAACTTTGCCAATTTTGGTCACTTGGACACCATGTTTCATCAGGAACTGTAGGTTTTTGTAATATATGACATAGCCTTGTTTTGGATCCAGTGTCATCATGAGCTTCTTCTGTTTAGAGCCAGGTGAGCACTGAACCTCGGGAATTGGGGGCAAATCAGAAAATTTGTTATGTAAATGATCTGGAATTGTCAGATCAACCTCTAAGAAGAGGCCATGTTCACGGTCATCAAAGTTCTGAAAATCCTCAATATTAAAATCTTCAACCCATTCAAGCCCTGCATATGGCAGTTTTTGCATCATAGCGTGACCATAGAGGCTATTTGCATCCACATACAATATATAATTTGATGGCCGTGCTGGATCATAATCAGGCATATATTTGTTATTTGCTCTGGCATATCTCTGAGAACATTGCACCATGCCTCCTCTTATACCTTGCTCCATAAACAGATACATATCTTGATCTTGGATCAGATCCAATTGCTTTTTGGTGTTTAAAAACATTGCATCCCATGCTAGGCCCGGGGCACTGTAAAAATATATTGGGTCCAGTCCATAATTTTGCATAGAAGATTTTCTGAATGCCTGCATTATATCAGCTGAGAGGGTCACATCAAGTTTCAAATATGCCATGTGATAGTCACCAAATGTCTGGCATTTTAAATTGTTCCACATCAATTGGGCATGGTGATAATCTTCATCAGTGATTCCAGATCCTCTGATTTTGCTGTAAAACTCATGTTGTGGAGGCAGGGAACACTCATCAAATTTAGAAAAATCTGTAACATAATCATATGGATATACACCCTTCCGCCTAATTAATTTCAGGTCCTGATTTGGAAACAATGCACGTGTGATTTTGAATTGATCATCAGATAATTGAGTGGTCAGTGTAGCCAGGCTAGCAGATAAAATTCTGTATGAATCAAGAAATCTTATGTGAATAGGAACACCATTAACTTTAATTATTTTGCTAATAGATATATATTTCTCATCATTTTCAGCTAAAATATTTAAATTCTGCTTCTCAAACCCCTCATATCTGATCAAATGATGGAAATCATAATTGGATGCTCCATGGCAAAATATGGGGACAAATCTTGGTCTCTTGATCTTAATATTACAGCTATTACACAGGGACATTAAGAATTCTCCATCTGTATGAGAATGGTGTTTCACCTTGATATTTGTATCTGAAAATTCAGAATCACATACCGGGCATTTTTCTGCATTGTTGAAATCTTCAATCTGTTTCTCTGTTAAAGGCAACATGGGCTTTGATTTTAATAAAATATTAGATGCTATGTCACGGCACTCATTTTCTATTTTATGTGCAAATATTTTGATGGCATCTGGCCCCATGTATGAATATTCTTTACTAACAACACCATCCTGTACAACCACATAACAAAAGCTGGAAGGTTCATGTAGCTGGTATGGTGTAATTGAAGATTCTTCAGGATCTGGATTGCAGGATGCAAGAGATTTGAGGATTGATTCAAAATCACAGACAATATATACTGGGTGTTCCAACAAGGCTTCAAACTTTTTGAATTTGCAATTCTCACTTGGCATTGGCATCACCATATGAACAGGTTTATGGTTCCCACAGTATTTCAGATGCTCAATTAATTTGTTCTTAGCAATTTCTGTATTCTCTTCAGGAACCCTCGTCACCATTTTTTGACCATCAAATACTGTTAAACATCTTCTGCACAACTTAAATATTCTATTAGATTTGTCTAGTTGTGCCCTCACTAAAGCTTGAAGATTATGTATCAGAGTGTAATGATTTGTGCCATCCTCTTCAATTAAGAGCAAATCAATTGGAATAGCAGATTCATCATCAATTGTACTGATTCTGAGAGGTTCTATCGGGCAATTGCCATTGGAACAAATAAATACATTAATAGATAATTGCTTGCCATTCATATCCCTGGCCCTTTTTTCAAATTTATCAATATTCTGAACAGACATTGGATATTCTAAACCCTTCATTGCATCGTCAAAATCATGTTCATGTTGTTTGTAATAATTTATTCTCTGAGAATTCCTTGAAACTGGATACAAAGCAGCTAATATACACCACAAAAAGCATTTCTGGTCGGTATTTTCAATATTAACCACGGCTCTTTTGTTTTTAATATTGTCAGGTAATGGCAGATATGTAGATCCTTGTAATGGGCTGAATTCAGAAATATTAACATAGAGCCTGTGTGGGGAGCCGCATAGGCTCCATCCAGACTCTTTTGCCGCAAATTCAGAGTGTTTAATGTTCAATTGATCCATTAAACTGCTTATTATTGTGTCTGAATTTGCATTTGAATATACCGGTACAGTTTCTGTTATGTGGGGCTGTGTAAATTTTGTACCATTTGGCTTCTTATATTGTGTATACAATTTGAGGGACAGCTTATAAGAGCCATTTTGTGCATTAAGAATTGCCTGCAGATCAGAATTTATACTGTTCAAGAAATTCTCAATGCCACATCTTGGCTCTGATACAAACCGATAAACTCTTAATTGGCTATTAAAACTGCTATGGATAGGTTCATAGCGTGGCTGCTTTGCTGCTCTGGCATTAAGAGGTGCTTCATGCTTTCTTTTCAGACCAGATGTGGATGCTTGTGGGGGTAATGTTGATGACTGTGCAGAGCAAGTATCTTTATGTGTATATGTGAAGTATTGCATGCTATATTTTCTATTGCATTTGGGGCAAATTTTTGTGGGAGTTCTGTATTTGTCTGGGTTACAAATCTTTTGGTGTCTGGCCCAATTAGAGCTAAATATATTTTTATTGCACTGATTGCAATATTTTTGATTAGGCATTTTTGCTGTTGTTTATTATATACAATTTCCTGGGTTTCAATTCAAAACTTTATACTGAATAAAAAATATCAGTTGGGTTCAGCACTGTGCTTTGTGTGTGTGTGTATGTGTGTATGTGTGTTAATATTTTTGGCTTTGGTATTTATATAAAATTTCCTGGGTTTTTAAATCTAATCTCTATGCTTATCTTATGACAGGTTGTAAAGCCAATAGCCCACAAGTGGAAAAAAAATAAATATTCATTCACACTGACCTTCCGCAAATACCTGCACGAACATGCTTATCTTGAATGGCAATGACCCAGCACTGAGTGTTATGTATTGATTTTTGTATAACAAGCTGGGACAAATATAGGCCAGACTCTAAATAAGAGTGGATTATAACAAACAAACTAGATGTAACAAATATCAGGCAACAATATATATTTAATATTCATATTAAATCAAACAAGCCTGTAAGTATAAGGAGCACTATAAAAACACATCTGTTCTCCTCAGCCACTCTCACAATACTAGCTGATGCAATATTGCATCAAAGCTGCAATACTCGGGAATTTCTGTAAATACTGGCGCTGGGGAGAACATGCAAAGCAAAAATCAATACCACTGTCTCGGGAATTGGACACACTGACACAGAGGGGAATTACTTGACATATAATGTAAGAAATGAGAGAGTCACGGAGCAATTCTAGAGGAGCTCTGCATATTGCATTGTTTTAATATTAGATTGAACCTGGGGTCCAATTAAACTTAAATTGGAAGTAAATATGTGTGTATATGGGTGTGTATGTATGTGTGTATTGGCTTAATTTCTGGTGTGGCCAATTTTTGACAAGTTTATGGACAAAAATTTGGCTGATGCAACTTTTGTAAGTATGGGGAAATCAATCTGAGGAGGCTCTTCCTTTCCGAAAAATTCCTGAGGGCATTTTTACAAAAATCTTGGATTAGAAGAGGTTCCAAACTTGAGCAAAAAGCTCATATGCCCATGTTGAGCTTGTTTTAAGTGTAAGCAAATCTGCTTAAGAGGAGCTCTTCCTTTCCTGAGTTTATAATATCGTAAATACAACTACTGAAGCCAATTTCTGGAAAACTACCGTACGTAAAATTTACGTATGCTTTGCGCTCAAATCCCTCCTCTACCTCCCACCTCGCACCCACTCACCCCTCTGCCTAGCAGTGCCTCAAGTTGTCTGTCAGACATAAGGCACCACTGTGGTAAGGAGGGTGCAAGCGCTGATCGCCTTAATTTCGATTGTTATGTTGTGCACTGTACGTCAATTTTACGTAGCTGTGTAAAACGAGAAGTATCTTCCACGTAATTTTGACATTTGTAAATTCGATTTGGATACTTAGATTTTGAAAACAAAAGTTTAGAAGCATGCACTATTTTCTTGTAAGACTTTAAAATTGCATTTGTTCCTTATTTACAGCGTTATGAATAGTATTATTGTTTGCTTTCATTGTTCGAACTTTTCGCCTTCATTCTCAATGTACGAACGGGCTTGTCAAGCAAGACCTTCTCTTAAAATATTCTATGTTTAATAAAACCATGCTTATACATTTTAAAATGAAGAATAACATTCCAATATAAGGAAAAATAAACAAAATAATGTTCACAATGAATAGAAATTTGTTTTCATGATGTAGAGGTTGTTTTAAAAATAGATTTCTTCATGTACGTAAAATTTACGTAGCGGTAGTTATACTGTAATATTGGAACACGGTAGTGTTCTATGGGTTAAGGGGCAGTCACTTTTCTACGGGGAATTTGTACCCCCTCCTAATATAAGCAGGATTTAAGGGGGCAGTCACTTTTCTACGGGGAATTTGTACCCCCTCCTAATATAAGCAGGATATAAGGGGGCAGTCACATTTCTACAGGGAAATTGTACCCCCTTCTCATATTAGCAGGATTTAATAGGGCAGTCACTTTTCTACGGGGAAATTGTACCCCATTCTCATATTAGCAGGATTTAATAAAGCAGTCACTTTTCTACGGGGAAATTATACCCCTCCCAATATAATCAGGATTTAAGGGGGCAGCCACTTTTCTTAGGGGAAATTATACCCCCTCCTAATATAAGCAGGATATAAGGGGGCAGTCACTTTTCTACGGGGAAATTGTACCCCCTTCTCATATTAGCAGGATTTAATAGGGCAGTCACTTTTCTACGGGGAATTTGTACCCCCTCCTAATATAAGCAGGATATAAGGGGGCAGTCACTTTTCTACGGGGAAATTGTACCCCCTTCTCATATTAGCATGATTTAATAGGACAGTCACTTTTCTACGGGAAAATTGTACCCCCTCCTCATATATGCAGGATTTAAAGGGGCAGTCACTTTTCTATGGGGTAATTATACCCCCTCCTAATACAAGCAGGAATAAAGGGGGCAGTCAATTTTCTACGGGGAATTTGTACCCCCTCCTAATTTAAGCAGGATTTAATAGGACAGTCACTTTTCTACGGGGAATTTGTACCCCCTCCTAATATAAGCAGGATATAAGAAGGCAGTCACTTTTCTACGGGGAAATTGTACCCCCTTCTCATATTAGCAGGATATAATAGGGCAGTCACTTTTCTCGGGGAAATTATACCCCCTCCTCATATATGCTGGATTAAAAGGGGCAGTCACTTTTCTACGGGGTAATTATACCCCCTCCTAATATAAGCAGGATTTAAGGGGGCAGTAACTTTTCTACGTGGAATTTGTACCGCCTCCTAATATAAGCAGGATATAAGCGGGCAGTCACTTTTCTATGGGGAAATTGTACCCCCTTCTAATATTAGCAGGATCTAATAGGGCAGTCACTTTTCTACGGGGAAATTTTACCCCCTCCTAATGTAAGCAGGATTTAAGGGGCAGTCACTTTGCTACGGGAAAATTATACCCCCTCCTAATATAAGCAGGATTTAAGGGGGCAGTCACATAACTACGGGGAAATTGTACCTCCTCCTAATATAAGCAGGATATAAAGGGGCAGTATCTTTTCTACGGGGAATGTGTACCCCCTCCTAATATTAGCAGGATTTAAGGAGGCAGTCACTTTTCTACGGGGAATTTGTACCCCCTCCTAATATAAGCAGGATTTAAAGGGGCAGTCACTTTTCTACGGGGGAATTATACCCCCTCCTAATATAAGTAGGATTCAAGGGGCAATCACTTTTCTACGGGGAATTTGTACCCCCTCCTAATATAAGCAGGATATAAGGGGGCAGTCACTTTTCTATGGGGAAATTGAACCCCCTTCTAATATTAGCAGGATCTAATAGGGCAGTCACTTTTCTACGGGGAAATTTTACCCCCTCCTAATGTAAGCAGGATTTAAGGGGCAGTCACTTTGCTACGGGAAAATTATACCCCCTCCTAATATAAGCAGGATTTAAGGGGGCAGTCACATCACTACGGGGAAATTGTACCTCCTCCTAATATAAGCAGGATATAAAGGGGCAGTCACTTTTCTACGGGGAATGTGTACCCCCTCCTAATATTAGCAGGATTTAAGGAGGCAGTCACTTTTCTACGGGGAATTTGTACCCCCTCCTAATATAAGCAGGATTTAAAGGGGCAGTCACTTTTCTACGGGGGAATTATACCCCCTCCTAATATAAGTAGGATTCAAGGGGCAATCACTTTTCTACGGGGAATTTGTACCCCCTCCTAATATAAGCAGGATTTAAGGGGGCAGTCACTTTTCTACGGGGAATTTGTACCCCCTCCTAATATTAGCAGGATTTAAGGGGCAGTCACTTTTCTACGGGGAAATTATACCCCCTCCTAATGTAAGCAGGATTTAAGGGGCAGTCACATTTCTACGGGAAAATTGTACCCCCTCCTAATATAAGCAGGATTTAAGGGGGCAGTCACTTTTCTATGGGGAAATTGTACATCCTCCTAATATAAGCAGGTTATAAGGGGGCAGTCACTTTTCTACGGGGAATGTGTACCCCCTCCTAATATAAGCAGGATTTAATAGGGCAGTCACTTTTCTATGCGGAAGTTGTACGCCCTCATAGTATAAACAGGATATAAGGGGGCATTCACTTTTCTACGGGGAAATTGTACCCCCTCCTAATATAAGCAATATTGAAGGGGACAGTCACTTTTCTACGGGGAATTTGTACCCCCTCTTAATATAAGTAGGATTTAAGGGGGCAGTCACTTTTCTACGGGGAATTTGTACCCCCTCCTAATATTAGCAGGATTTAAGAGGGCAGTCACTTTTCTACGCGGAAATTGTACACCCTCCTATTATAAACATTATATAAGGGGGTAGTCACTTTTCTACGGGGAAATTGTACCCCCTCCTTATATAAGCAGTATTTAAGGGGAGAGTCACTTTTCTACGGGGAATTTGTACCCCCTCCTGATATAAGCAGGATTTATGGGGGCAGTCACTTTTCTACGGGGAATTTGTACACCCTCCTAATATTAGCAGGATTTAAGGGGGCAGTCACTTTTCTACGGGGAATTTGTACCCCCTTCTAATATAAGCAGGATTTAAAGGGGCAGTCACTTTTCTACGGGGAAATTATACATCCTCCTAATATAAGCAGGATTTAATGGGCAGTCACTTTTCTACGGGGAATTTGTACCCTATCCTAATATTAGCAGGATTTAAGGGGGCAGTAACTTTTCTACGGGGAATTTGTACCCCCTCCTAATATAAGCAGGATATAAGGGGGCAGTCACTTTTCTACAGGGAAATTGTACCCCCATCTCATATTAGCAGGATTTAATAGGGCAGTCACTTTTCTACGGGGAAATTGTACCCCCTTCTCATATTAGCAGTGTTTAATAGGGCAGTCACTTTTCGACGGGGAAATTATACCCCCTCCTAATATAAACATGATATAAGGGGGCAGTCACTTTTCTACGGGGAAATTATACCCCCTCCCAATTTAAGCAGGATTTAAGGGGGCAGTCACTTTTCTACGGGGAAATTGTACCCCCTCCTAATATAAGCAGGATATAAGGGGGCAGTCACTTTTCTACGGGGAATGTGTACCCCCTCCTAATATAAGCAGGATTTAATAGGGCAGTCACTTTTCTACGCGGAAATTGTACCCCATCCTAATATAAACAGGATATAAGGGGGCAGTCACTTTTCTACGGGGAAATTGTACCCCCTCCTAATATAAGCAGTATTTAAGGGGGCAGTCACCTTTCTACGGGGAATTTGTACCCCCTCCTAATATAAGTAGGATTTAAGGGGGCAGTCACTTTTCTACGGGGAATTTGTACCCCCTCCTAATATTAGCAGGATTTAAGGGGGCAGTCACTTTTCTACGCGGAAATTGTACCCCCTCCTAATATAAACTTTATATAAGGGGGTAGTCACTTTTCTACGGGGAAATTGTACTCCCTCCTTATATAAGCAGTATTTAAGGGGACAGTCACTTTTCTACGGGGAATTTGTACGCCCTCCTGATATAAGCAGGATTTATGGGGGCAGTCACTTTTCTACGGGGAATTTGTACACCCTCCTAATATTAGCAGGATTTAAGGGGGCAGTCACTTTTCTACGGGGAATTTGTACCCCCTCCTAATATAAGCAGGATTTAAAGGGGCAGTCACTTTTCTACGGGGAAATTATACTTCCTCCTAATATAAGCAGGATTTAAGGGGCAGTCACTTTTCTACGGGGAATTTGTACCCCCTCCTAATATAAGCAGGATTTAAGGGGGCAGTCACTTTTCTACGGGGAATTTGTACCCCCTCCTAATATAAGCAGGATATAAGAGGGCAGTCACATTTCTACAGAAAAATTGTACCCCCTTCTCATATTAGCAGGATTTAATAGGGTAGTCACTTTTCTACAGGGAAATTTGTACCCCATTCTCATAATAGCAGGATTTAATAGGGCAGTCACTTTTCTACGGGAAAATTGTACCCCCTTCTCATATTAGCAGTATTTAATAGGGCAGTCACTTTTCTACGGGGAAATTATACCCCCTTCTAATGTAAGCAGGATTTAAGGGGCAGTCACTTTTCTACGGGGAAATTATACCCCCTCCTAATATGAGCAGGATATAAGGGGGCAGTCACTTTTCTATGGGGAAATTGTACCCCCTTCTAATATTAGCAGGATTTAATAGGGCAGTCACTCTTCTACGGGGAAATTATACCCCCTCCTAATGTAAGCAGGATTTAAGGGGCAGTCACTTTGATACGGGAAAATTATACCCCCTCCTAATATAAGCAGGATTTAAGGGGGCAGTCACTTTACTACGGGGAAATTGTACCTCCTCCTAATATAAGCAGGATATAAAGGGGCAGTCACTTTTCTACGGGGAATGTGTACCCCCTCCTAATATTAGCAGGATTTAAGGAGGCAGTCACTTTTCTACGGGGAATTTGTACCCCCCTCCTAATATAAGCTGGATTTAAAGGGGCAGTCACTTTTCTACGGGGGAATTATACCCCCTCCTAATATAAGTAGGATTTAAGGGGCAATCTCTTTTCTACGGGGAATTTGTACCCCCTCCTAATATAAGCAGGATTTAAGGGGGCAGTCACTTTTCTACGGGGAATTTGTACCCCCTCCTAATATTAGCAGGATTTAAGGGGCAGTCACACTTCTACGGGGAAATTATACCCCCTCCTAATGTAAGCAGGATTTAAGGGGCAGTCACTTTTCTACGGTAATATTGTACCCCCTCCTAATATAAGCAGGATTTAAGGGGGCAGTCACTTTTCTATGGGGAAATTGTACATCCTCCTAATATAAGCAGGATATAAGGGGGCAGTCACTTTTCTACGGGGAATGTGTACCCCATCCTAATATAAGCAGGATTTAATAGGGCAGTCACTTTTCTACGCGGAAGTTGTACCCCCTCCTAGTATAAACAGGATATAAGGGGGCATTCACTTTTCTACGGGGAAATTGTACCCCCTCCTAATATAAGCAGTATTTAAGGGGGCAGTCACTTTTCTACGGGGAATTTGTACCCCCTCCTAATATTAGCAGGATTTAAGGGGGCAGTCACTTTTCTACGCGGAAATTGTACCCCCTCCTAATATAAACATTATATAAGGGGTAGTCACTTTTCTACGGGGAAATTGTACCCCCTCCTTATATAAGCAGTATTTAAGGGGACAGTCACTTTTCTACGGGGAATTTGTACCCCCTCCTGATATAAGAAGGATTTATGGGGGCAGTCACTTTTCTACGGGGAATTTGTACACCCTCCTAATATTAGCAGGATTTAAGGTGGCAGTCACTTTTCTACGGGGAATTTGTACCCCCTCCTAATATAAGCAGGATT
This sequence comes from Lepisma saccharinum, assembly GCF_977018435.1. Lineage (NCBI taxonomy): Eukaryota > Metazoa > Arthropoda > Insecta > Zygentoma > Lepismatidae > Lepisma > Lepisma saccharinum. The sequence goes on from NW_028142894.1 coordinate 1,539,973, forward strand.
TAAAGGGGCAGTCACTTTTCTACGGGGAAATTATACTTCCTCCTAATATAAGCAGGATTTAAGGGGCAGTCACTTTTCTACGGGGAATTTGTACCCCCTCCTAATATAAGCAGGATTTAAGGGGGCAGTCACTTTTCTACGGGGAATTTGTACCCCCTCCTAATATAAGCAGGATATAAGGGGGCAGTCACTTTTCTACAGGGAAATTGTACCCCCATCTCATATTAGCAGGATTTAATAGGGCAGTCACTCTTCTACGGGGAAATTGTACCCCCTTCTCATATTAGCAGTATTTAATAGGGCAGTCACTTTTCTACGGGGAAATTATACCCCCTCCTAATATAAGCATGATATAAGGGGGCAGTCACTTTTCTACGGGGAAATTATACCCCCTCCCAATATAAGCAGGATTTAAGGGGGCAGTCATTTTTCTACGGGGAAATTGTACCCCCTCCTAATATAAGCAGGATATAAGGGGGCAGGCACTTTTCTACGGGGAATGTGTACCCTTTCCTAATATAAGCAGGATTTAATAGGGCAGTCACTTTTCTACGCGGAAATTGTTTTTCCCTCCTAATATAAACAGGATATAAGGGGGCAGTCACTTCTCTACGGGGAAATTGTACCCCTTTTAATATAAGCAGTATTTAAGGGGACAGTCACTTTTCTACGGGGAATTTGTACCCCCTCCTGATATAAGCAGGATTTATGGGGGCAGTCACTTTTCTACGGGGAATTTGTACACCCTCCTAATATTAGCAGGATTTAAGGGGGCAGTCACTTTTCTACGGGGAATTTGTACCCCTTCTAATATAAGCAGGATTTAAAGGGGCAGTCACTTTTCTACGGGGAAATTATACTTCCTCCTAATATAAGCAGGATTTAATGGGCAGTCACTTTTCTACGGGGAATTTGTACCCCCTCCTAATATAAGCAGGATTTAAGGGGGCAGTCACTTTTCTACGGGGAATTTGAACCCCCTCCTAATATAAGCAGGATATAAGGGGGCAGTCACTTTTCTACAGGGAAATTGTACCCCCATCTCATATTAGCAGGATTTAATAGGGCAGTCACTTTTCTACGGGGAAATTGTACCCCCTTCTCATATTAGCAGTATTTAATAGGGCAGTCACTTTTCTACGGGGAAATTATACCCCCTCCTAATATAAACATGATATAAGGGGGCAGTCACTTTTCTACGGGGAAATTATAACCCCTCCCAATTTAAGCAGGATTTAAGGGGGCAGTCACTTGTCTACGGGGAAATTGTACCCCCTCCTAATATAAGCAGGATATAAGGGGGCAGTCACTTTTCTACGGGGAATGTGTACCCCCTCCTAATATAAGCAGGATTTAATAGGGCAGTCACTTTTCTACGCGGAAATTGTACCCCATTCTAATATAAACAGGATATAAGGGGGCAGTCACTTTTCTACGGGGAAATTGTACCGCCTCCTAATATAAGCAGTATTTAAAGGGGCAGTCACCTTTCTACGGGGAATTTGTACCCACTCCTAATATAAGTAGGATTTAAGGGGGCAGTCACTTTTCTACGGGGAATTTGTACCCCCTCCTAATATTAGCAGGATTTAAGGGGGCAGTCACTTTTCTACGCGGAAATTGTACCCCCTCCTAATATAAACTTTATATAAGGGGGTAGTCACTTTTCTACGGGGAAATTGTACTCCCTCCTTATATAAGCAGTATTTAAGGGGACAGTCACTTTTCTACGGGGAATTTGTACGCCCTCCTGATATAAGCAGGATTTATGGGGGCAGTCACTTTTCTACGGGGAATTTGTACACCCTCCTAATATTAGCAGGATTTAAGGGGGCAGTCAATTTTCTACGGGGAACTTGTACCCCCTCCTAATATAAGCAGGATTTAAAGGGGCAGTCACTTTTCTACGGGGAAATTATACTTCCTCCTAATATAAGCAGGATTTAAGGGGCAGTCACTTTTCTACGGGGAATTTGTACCCCCTCCTAATATTAGCAGGATTTAAGGGGGCAGTCACTTTTCTACGGGGAATTTGTACCCCCTCCTAATATAAGCAGGATATAAGGGGGCAGTCACATTTCTACAGAAAAATTGTACCCCCTTCTCATATTAGCAGGATTTAATAGGGCAGTCACTTTTCTACAGGTAAATTGTACCCCATTCTCATAATAGCAGGATTTAATAGGGCAGTCACTTTTCTACGGGAAAATTGTACCCCCTTCTCATATTAGCAGTATTTAATAGGGCAGTCACTTTTCTACGGGGAAATTATACCCCCTCCTAATGTAAGCAGGATTTAAGGGGCAGTCACTTTGCTACGGGAAAATTATACCCCCTCCTAATATGAGCAGGATATAAGGGGGCAGTCACTTTTCTATGGGGAAATTGTACCCCCTTCTAATATTAGCAGGATTTAATAGGGCAGTCACTTTTCTACGGGGAAATTATACCCCCTCCTAATGTAAGCAGGATTTAAGGGGCAGTCACTTTGATACGGGAAAATTATACCCCCTCCTAATATAAGCAGGATTTAAGGGGGCAGTCACTTTACTACGGGGAAATTGTACCTCCTCCTAATATAAGCAGCATATAAAGGGGCAGTCACTTTTCTACGGGGAATGTGTACCCCCTCCTAATATTAGCAGGATTTAAGGAGGCAGTCACTTTTCTACGGGGAATTTGTACCCCCTCCTAATATAAGCAGGATTTAAAGGGGCAGTCACTTTTCTACGGGGGAATTATACCCCCTCCTAATATAAGTAGGATTCAAGGGGCAATCTTTTTTCTACGGGGAATTTGTACCCCCTCCTAATATAAGCAGGATTTAAGGGGGCAGTCACTTTTCTACGGGGAATTTGTACCCCCTCCTAATATTAGCAGGATTTAAGGGGCAGTCACTTTTCTACGGGGAAATTATACCCCCTCCTAATGTAAGCAGGATTTAAGGGGCAGTCACTTTTCTACGGTAAAATTGTACCCCCTCCTAATATAAGCAGGATTTAAGGAGGCAGTCACTTTTCTATGGGGAAATTGTACATCCTCCTAATATAAGCAGGATATAAGGGGGCAGTCACTTTTCTACGGGGAATGTGTACCCCATCCTAATATAAGCAGGATTTAATAGGGCAGTCACTTTTCTACGCGGAAGTTGTACCCCCTCCTAGTATAAACAGGATATAAGGGGGCATTCACTTTTCTACGGGGAAATTGTATCCCCTCCTAATATAAGCAGTATTTAAGGGGGCAGTCACTTTTCTACGGGGAATTTGTACCCCCTCTTAATATAAGTAGGATTTAAGGGGCAGTCACTTTTCTACGGGGAATTTGTACCCCCTCCTAATATTAGCAGGATTTAAGGGGGCAGTCACTTTTCTACGCGGAAATTGTACCCCCTCCTAATATAAACATTATATAAGGGGGTAGTCACTTTTCTACGGGGAAATTGTACCCCCTCCTTATATAAGCAGTATTTAAGGGGACAGTCACTTTTCTACGGGGAATTTGTACCCCCTCCTGATATAAGTAGGATTTATGGAGGCAGTCACTTTTCTACGGGGAATTTGTACACCCTCCTAATATTAGCAGGATTTAAGGGGGCAGTCACTTTTCTACGGGGAATTTGTACCCCCTCCTAATATAAGCAGGATATAAGGGGGCAGTCACTTTTCTACAGGGAAATTGTACCCCCATCTCATATTAGCAGGATTTAATAGGGCAGTCACTCTTCTACGGGGAAATTGTACCCCCTTCTCATATTAGCAGTATTTAATAGGGCAGTCACTTTTCTACGGGGAAATTATACCCCCTCCTAATATAAGCATGATATAAGGGGGCAGTCACTTTTCTACGGGGAAATTATACCCCCTCCCAATATAAGCAGGATATAAGGGGGCAGTCATTTTTCTACGGGGAAATTGTACCCCCTCCTAATATAAGCAGGATATAAGGGGGCAGTCACTTTTCTACGGGGAATGTGTACCCCCTCCTAATATAAGCAGGATTTAATAGGGCAGTCACTTTTCTACGCGGAAATTGTACCCCCTCCTAATATAAACAGGATATAAGGGGGCAGTCACTTTTCTACGGGGAAATTGTACCCCTCCTAATATAAGCAGTATTTAAGGGGGCAGTCACTTTTCTACGGGGAATTTGTACCCCCTCCTAATATAAGTAGGATTTAAGGGGGCAGTCACTTTTCTACGGGGAATTTGTACCCCCTCCTAATATTATCAGGATTTAAGGGGGCAGTCACTTTTCTACGCGGAAATTGTACCCCCTCCTAGTATAAACATTATATAAGGGGGTAGTCACTTTTCTCCGGGGAAATTGTACCCCCTCCTTATATAAGCAGTATTTAAGGGGACAGTCACTTTTCTACGGGGAATTTGTACGCCCTCCTGATATAAGCAGGATTTATGGGGGCAGTCACTTTTCTACGGGGAATTTGTACACCCTCCTAATATTAGCAGGATTTAAGGGGGCAGTTACTTTTCTACGGGGAATTTGTACCCCCTCCTAATATAAGTAGGATTTAAAGGGGCAGTCACTTTTCTACGGGGAAATTTACTTCCTCCTAATTTAAGCAGGATTTAAGGGGCAGTCACTTTTCTACGGGGAATTTGTACCCCCTCCAAATATAAGAAGGATTTAAGGGGGCAGTCACTTTTCTACGGTAATATTGTACCCCCTCCTAATATAAGCAGGATTTAAGGGGGCAGTCACTTTTCTATGGGGAAATTGTACATCCTCCTAATATAAGCAGGATATAAGGGGGCAGTCACTTTTCTACGGGGAATGTGTACCCCATCCTAATATAAGCAGGATTTAATAGGGCAGTCACTTTTCTACGCGGAAGTTGTACCCCCTCCTAGTATAAACAGGATATAAGGGGGCATTCACTTTTCTACGGGGAAATTGTACCCCCTCCTAATATAAGCAGTATTTAAGGGGGCAGTCACTTTTCTACGGGGAATTTGTACCCCCTCCTAATATTAGCAGGATTTAAGGGGGCAGTCACTTTTCTACGCGGAAATTGTACCCCCTCCTAATATAAACATTATATAAGGGGTAGTCACTTTTCTACGGGGAAATTGTACCCCCTCCTTATATAAGCAGTATTTAAGGGGACAGTCACTTTTCTACGGGGAATTTGTACCCCCTCCTGATATAAGAAGGATTTATGGGGGCAGTCACTTTTCTACGGGGAATTTGTACACCCTCCTAATATTAGCAGGATTTAAGGTGGCAGTCACTTTTCTACGGGGAATTTGTACCCCCTCCTAATATAAGCAGGATTTAAAGGGGCAGTCACTTTTCTACGGGGAAATTATACTTCCTCCTAATATAAGCAGGATTTAAGGGGCAGTCACTTTTCTACGGGGAATTTGTACCCCCTCCTAATATAAGCAGGATTTAAGGGGGCAGTCACTTTTCTACGGGGAATTTGTACCCCCTCCTAATATAAGCAGGATATAAGGGGGCAGTCACTTTTCTACAGGGAAATTGTACCCCCATCTCATATTAGCAGGATTTAATAGGGCAGTCACTCTTCTACGGGGAAATTGTACCCCCTTCTCATATTAGCAGTATTTAATAGGGCAGTCACTTTTCTACGGGGAAATTATACCCCCTCCTAATATAAGCATGATATAAGGGGGCAGTCACTTTTCTACGGGGAAATTATACCCCCTCCCAATATAAGCAGGATTTAAGGGGGCAGTCATTTTTCTACGGGGAAATTGTACCCCCTCCTAATATAAGCAGGATATAAGGGGGCAGGCACTTTTCTACGGGGAATGTGTACCCTTTCCTAATATAAGCAGGATTTAATAGGGCAGTCACTTTTCTACGCGGAAATTGTACTCCCTCCTAATATAAACAGGATATAAGGGGGCAGTCACTTCTCTACGGGGAAATTGTACCCCTTTTAATATAAGCAGTATTTAAGGGGACAGTCACTTTTCTACGGGGAATTTGTACCCCCTCCTGATATAAGCAGGATTTATGGGGGCAGTCACTTTTCTACGGGGAATTTGTACACCCTCCTAATATTAGCAGGATTTAAGGGGGCAGTCACTTTTCTACGGGGAATTTGTACCCCTTCTAATATAAGCAGGATTTAAAGGGGCAGTCACTTTTCTACGGGGAAATTATACTTCCTCCTAATATAAGCAGGATTTAATGGGCAGTCACTTTTCTACGGGGAATTTGTACCCCCTCCTAATATAAGCAGGATTTAAGGGGGCAGTCACTTTTCTACGGGGAATTTGAACCCCCTCCTAATATAAGCAGGATATAAGGGGGCAGTCACTTTTCTACAGGGAAATTGTACCCCCATCTCATATTAGCAGGATTTAATAGGGCAGTCACTTTTCTACGGGGAAATTGTACCCCCTTCTCATATTAGCAGTATTTAATAGGGCAGTCACTTTTCTACGGGGAAATTATACCCCCTCCTAATATAAACATGATATAAGGGGGCAGTCACTTTTCTACGGGGAAATTATAACCCCTCCCAATTTAAGCAGGATTTAAGGGGGCAGTCACTTTTCTACGGGGAAATTGTACCCCCTCCTAATATAAGCAGGATATAAGGGGGCAGTCACTTTTCTACGGGGAATGTGTACCCCCTCCTAATATAAGCAGGATTTAATAGGGCAGTCACTTTTCTACGCGGAAATTGTACCCCATCCTAATATAAACAGGATATAAGGGGGCAGTCACTTTTCTACGGGGAAATTGTACCGCCTCCTAATATAAGCAGTATTTAAAGGGGCAGTCACCTTTCTACGGGGAATTTGTACCCACTCCTAATATAAGTAGGATTTAAGGGGGCAGTCACTTTTCTACGGGGAATTTGTACCCCCTCCTAATATTAGCAGGATTTAAGGGGGCAGTCACTTTTCTACGCGGAAATTGTACCCCCTCCTAATATAAACTTTATATAAGGGGGTAGTCACTTTTCTACGGGGAAATTGTACTCCTCCTTATATAAGCAGTATTTAAGGGGACAGTCACTTTTCTACGGGGAATTTGTACGCCCTCCTGATATAAGCAGGATTTATGGGGGCAGTCACTTTTCTACGGGGAATTTGTACACCCTCCTAATATTAGCAGGATTTAAGGGGGCAGTCAATTTTCTACGGGGAACTTGTACCCCCTCCTAATATAAGCAGGATTTAAAGGGGCAGTCACTTTTCTACGGGGAAATTATACTTCCTCCTAATATAAGCAGGATTTAAGGGGCAGTCACTTTTCTACGGGGAATTTGTACCCCCTCCTAATATTAGCAGGATTTAAGGGGGCAGTCACTTTTCTACGGGGAATTTGTACCCCCTCCTAATATAAGCAGGATATAAGGGGGCAGTCACATTTCTACAGAAAAATTGTACCCCCTTCTCATATTAGCAGGATTTAATAGGGCAGTCACTTTTCTACAGGTAAATTGTACCCCATTCTCATAATAGCAGGATTTAATAGGGCAGTCACTTTTCTACGGGAAAATTGTACCCCCTTCTCATATTAGCAGTATTTAATAGGGCAGTCACTTTTCTACGGGGAAATTATACCCCCTCCTAATGTAAGCAGGATTTAAGGGGCAGTCACTTTGCTACGGGAAAATTATACCCCCTCCTAATATGAGCAGGATATAAGGGGGCAGTCACTTTTCTATGGGGAAATTGTACCCCCTTCTAATATTAGCAGGATTTAATAGGGCAGTCACTTTTCTACGGGGAAATTATACCCCCTCCTAATGTAAGCAGGATTTAAGGGGCAGTCACTTTGATACGGGAAAATTATACCCCCTCCTAATATAAGCAGGATTTAAGGGGGCAGTCACTTTACTACGGGGAAATTGTACCTCCTCCTAATATAAGCAGCATATAAAGGGGCAGTCACTTTTCTACGGGGAATGTGTACCCCCTCCTAATATTAGCAGGATTTAAGGAGGCAGTCACTTTTCTACGGGGAATTTGTACCCCCTCCTAATATTAGCAGGATTTAAGGGGCAGTCACTTTTCTACGGGGAAATTATACCCCCTCCTAATGTAAGCAGGATTTAAGGGGCAGTCACTTTTCTACGGTAAAATTGTACCCCCTCCTAATATAAGCAGGATTTAAGGAGGCAGTCACTTTTCTATGGGGAAATTGTACATCCTCCTAATATAAGCAGGATATAAGGGGGCAGTCACTTTTCTACGGGGAATGTGTACCCCATCCTAATATAAGCAGGATTTAATAGGGCAGTCACTTTTCTACGCGGAAGTTGTACCCCCTCCTAGTATAAACAGGATATAAGGGGGCATTCACTTTTCTACGGGGAAATTGTATCCCCTCCTAATATAAGCAGTATTTAAGGGGGCAGTCACTTTTCTACGGGGAATTTGTACCCCCTCTTAATATAAGTAGGATTTAAGGGGCAGTCACTTTTCTACGGGGAATTTGTACCCCCTCCTAATATTAGCAGGATTTAAGGGGGCAGTCACTTTTCTACGCGGAAATTGTACCCCCTCCTAATATAAACATTATATAAGGGGGTAGTCACTTTTCTACGGGGAAATTGTACCCCCTCCTTATATAAGCAGTATTTAAGGGGACAGTCACTTTTCTACGGGGAATTTGTACCCCCTCCTGATATAAGTAGGATTTATGGAGGCAGTCACTTTTCTACGGGGAATTTGTACACCCTCCTAATATTAGCAGGATTTAAGGGGGCAGTCACTTTTCTACGGGGAATTTGTACCCCCTCCTAATATAAGCAGAATATAAGGGGGCAGTCACTTTTCTACAGGGAAATTGTACCCCCATCTCATATTAGCAGGATTTAATAGGGCAGTCACTCTTCTACGGGGAAATTGTACCCCCTTCTCATATTAGCAGTATTTAATAGGGCAGTCACTTTTCTACGGGGAAATTATACCCCCTCCTAATATAAGCATGATATAAGGGGGCAGTCACTTTTCTACGGGGAAATTATACCCCCTCCCAATATAAGCAGGATATAAGGGGGCAGTCATTTTTCTACGGGGAAATTGTACCCCCTCCTAATATAAGCAGGATATAAGGGGGCAGTCACTTTTCTACGGGGAATGTGTACCCCCTCCTAATATAAGCAGGATTTAATAGGGCAGTCACTTTTCTACGCGGAAATTGTACCCCCTCCTAATATAAACAGGATATAAGGGGGCAGTCACTTTTCTACGGGGAAATTGTACCCCTCCTAATATAAGCAGTATTTAAGGGGGCAGTCACTTTTCTACGGGGAATTTGTACCCCCTCCTAATATAAGTAGGATTTAAGGGGGCAGTCACTTTTCTACGGGGAATTTGTACCCCCTCCTAATATTATCAGGATTTAAGGGGGCAGTCACTTTTCTACGCGGAAATTGTACCCCCTCCTAGTATAAACATTATATAAGGGGGTAGTCACTTTTCTCCGGGGAAATTGTACCCCCTCCTTATATAAGCAGTATTTAAGGGGACAGTCACTTTTCTACGGGGAATTTGTACGCCCTCCTGATATAAGCAGGATTTATGGGGGCAGTCACTTTTCTACGGGGAATTTGTACACCCTCCTAATATTAGCAGGATTTAAGGGGGCAGTTACTTTTCTACGGGGAATTTGTACCCCCTCCTAATATAAGTAGGATTTAAAGGGGCAGTCACTTTTCTACGGGGAAATTTACTTCCTCCTAATTTAAGCAGGATTTAAGGGGCAGTCACTTTTCTACGGGGAATTTGTACCCCCTCCAAATATAAGAAGGATTTAAGGGGGCAGTCACTTTTCTACGGGGAATTTGTACCCCCTCCTAATATAAGCAGGATATAAGGGGGCAGTCACATTTCTACAGGGAAATTGTACCCCCTTCTCATATTAGCAGGATTTAATAGGGCAGTCACTTTTCTACGGGGAAATTGTACCCCATTCTCATATTAGCAGGATTTAATAGGGCAGTCACTTTTCTACGGGGAAATTGTACCCCCTTCTCATATTAGCAGGATTTAATAGGGCAGTCACTTTTCTACGGGGAAATTGTACCCCCTTCTCATATTAGCAGTATTTAATAGGGCAGTCACTTTTCGACGGGGAAATTATACCCCCTCCTAATATAAACATGATATAAGGGGGCAGTCACTTTTCTACGGGGAAATTATACCCCCTCCCAATTTAAGCAGGATTTAAGGGGGCAGTCACTTTTCTACGGGGAAATTGTACCCCCTCCTAATATAAGCAGGATATAAGGGGGCAGTCACTTTTCTACGGGGAATGTGTACCCCCTCCTAATATAAGCAGGATTTAATAGGGCAGTCACTTTTCTACGCGGAAATTGTACCCCATCCTAATATAAACAGGATATAAGGGGGCAGTCACTTTTCTACGGGGAATTTGTACCCCCTCCTAATATAAGCAGGATATAAGGGGCAGTCACTTTTCTACAGGGAAATTGTACCCCCATCTCATATTAGCAGGATTTAATAGGGCAGTCACTTTTCTACGGGGAAATTGTACCCCCTTCTCATATTAGCAGTATTTAATAGGGCAGTCACTTTTCGACGGGGAAATTATACCCCCTCCTAATATAAACATGATATAAGGGGGCAGTCACTTTTCTACGGGGAAATTATACCCCCTCCCAATTTAAGCAGGATTTAAGGGGGCAGTCACTTTTCTACGGGGAAATTGTACCCCCTCCTAATATAAGCAGGATATAAGGGGGCAGTCACTTTTCTACGGGGAATGTGTACCCCCTCCTAATATAAGCAGGATTTAATAGGGCAGTCACTTTTCTACGCGGAAATTGTACCCCATCCTAATATAAACAGGATATAAGGGGGCAGTCACTTTTCTACGGGGAATTTGTACCCCCTCCTAATATAAGTAGGATTTAATAGGGCAGTCACTTTTCTACGGGGAAATTGTACCCCCTTCTCATATTAGCAGGATTTAATAGGGCAGTCACTTTTCTACGGGGAAATTGTACCCCCTTCTCATATTAGCAGTATTTAATAGGGCAGTCACTTTTCTACGCGGAAATTGTACCCCATCCTAATATAAACAGGATATAAGGGGGCAGTCACTTTTCTACGGGGAAATTGTACCCCCTCCTAATATAAGCAGTATTTAAGGGGGCAGTCACCTTTCTACGGGGAATTTGTACCCCCTCCTAATATAAGTAGGATTTAAGGGGGCAGTCACTTTTCTACGGGGAATTTGTACCCCCTCCTAATATTAGCAGGATTTAAGGGGCAGTCACTTTTCTACGCGGAAATTGTACCCCCTCCTAATATAAACTTTATATAAGGGGGTAGTCACTTTTCTACGGGGAAATTGTACTCCCTCCTTATATAAGCAGTATTTAAGGGGACAGTCACTTTTCTACGGGGAATTTGTACGCCCTCCTGATATAAGCAGGATTTATGGGGGCAGTCACTTTTCTACGGGGAATTTGTACACCCTCCTAATATTAGCAGGATTTAAGGGGGCAGTCACTTTTCTACGGGGAATTTGTACCCCCTGCTAATATAAGCAGGATTTAAGGGGGCAGTCACTTTTCTACGGGGAATTTGTACCCCCTCCTAATATAAGCAGGATATAAGGGGGCAGTCACATTTCTACAGAAAAATTGTACCCCCTTCTCATATTAGCAGGATTTAATAGGGCAGTCACTTTTCTACAGGGAAATTGTACACCATTCTCATAATAGCAGGATTTAATAGGGCAGTCACTTTTCTACGGGAAAATTGTACCCCCTTCTCATATTAGCAGTATTTAATAGGGCAGTCACTTTTCTACGGGGAAATTATACCCCCTTCTAATGTAAGCAGGATTTAAGGGGCAGTCACTTTTCTACGGGGAAATTATACCCCCTCCTAATATGAGCAGGATATAAGGGGGCAGTCACTTTTCTATGGGGAAATTGTACCCCCTTCTAATATTAGCAGGATTTAATAGGGCAGTCACTCTTCTACGGGGAAATTATACCCCCTCCTAATGTAAGCAGGATTTAAGGGGCAGTCACTTTGATACGGGAAAATTATACCCCCTCCTAATATAAGCAGGATTTAAGGGGGCAGTCACTTTACTACGGGGAAATTGTACCTCCTCCTAATATAAGAAGGATATAAAGGGGCAGTCACTTTTCTACGGGGAATGTGTACCCCCTCCTAATATTAGCAGGATTTAAGGAGGCAGTCACTTTTCTACGGGGAATTTGTACCCCCCTCCTAATATAAGCTGGATTTAAAGGGGCAGTCACTTTTCTACGGGGGAATTATACCCCCTCCTAATATAAGTAGGATTTAAGGGGCAATCTCTTTTCTACGGGGAATTTGTACCCCCTCCTAATATAAGCAGGATTTAAGGGGCAGTCACTTTTCTACGGGGAATTTGTACCTCCTCCTAATATTAGCAGGATTTAAGGGGCAGTCACACTTCTACGGGGAAATTATACCCCCTCCTAATGTAAGCAGGATTTAAGGGGCAGTCACTTTTCTACGGTAATATTGTACCCCCTCCTAATATAAGCAGGATTTAAGGGGGCAGTCACTTTTCTATGGGGAAATTGTACATCCTCCTAATATAAGCAGGATATAAGGGGGCAGTCACTTTTCTACGGGGAATGTGTACCCCATCCTAATATAAGCAGGATTTAATAGGGCAGTTACTTTTCTACGCGGAAGTTGTACCCCCTCCTAGTATAAACAGGATATAAGGGGGCATTCACTTTTCTACGGGGAAATTGTACCCCCTCCTAATATAAGCAGTATTTAAGGGGGCAGTCACTTTTCTACGGGGAATTTGTACCCCCTCCTAATAGTAGCAGGATTTAAGGGGGCAGTCACTTTTCTACGCGGAAATTGTACCCCCACCTAATATAAACATTATATAAGGGGTAGTCACTTTTCTACGGGGAAATTGTACCCCCTCCTTATATAAGCAGTATTTAAGGGGACAGTCACTTTTCTACGGGGAATTTGTACCCCCTCCTGATATAAGAAGGATTTATGGGGGCAATCACTTTTCTACGGGGAATTTGTACACCCTCCTAATATTAGCAGGATTTAAGGTGGCAGTCACTTTTCTACGGGGAATTTGTACCCCCTTCTAATATAAGCAGGATTTAAAGGGGCAGTCACTTTTCTACGGGGAAATTATACTTCCTCCTAATATAAGCAGGATTTAAGGGGCAGTCACTTTTCTACGGGGAATTTGTACCCCCTCCTAATATAAGCAGGATTTAAGGGGGCAGTCACTTTTCTACGGGGAATTTGTACCCCCTCCTAATATAAGCAGGATATAAGGGGGCAGTCACTTTTCTACAGGGAAATTGTACCCCCATCTCATATTAGCAGGATTTAATAGGGCAGTCACACTTCTACGGGGAAATTGTACCCCCTTCTCATATTAGCAGTATTTAAAAGGGCAGTCACTTTTCTACGGGGAAATTATACCCCCTCCTAATATAAGCATGATATAAGGGGGCAGTCACTTTTCTACGGGGAAATTATACCCCCTCCCAATATAAGCAGGATTTAAGGGGGCAGTCATTTTTCTACGGGGAAATTGTACCCCCTCCTAATATAAGCAGGATATAAGGGGGCAGGCACTTTTCTACGGGGAATGTGTACCCTTTCCTAATATAAGCAGGATTTAATAGGGCAGTCACTTTTCTACGCGGAAATTGTACTCCCTCCTAATATAAACAGGATATAAGGGGGCAGTCACTTCTCTACGGGGAAATTGTACCCCTTTTAATATAAGCAGTATTTAAGGGGACAGTCACTTTTCTACGGGGAATTTGTACCCCCTCCTGATATAAGCAGGATTTATGGGGGCAGTCACTTTTCTACGGGGAATTTGTATCCCCTTCTAATATAAGCAGGTTTTAAAGGGGCAGTCACTTTTCTACGGGGAAATTATACTTCCTCCTAATATAAGCAGGATTTAATGGGCAGTCACTTTTCTACTGGGAATTTGTACCCCCTCCTAATATAAGCAGGATTTAAGGGGGCAGTCACTTTTCTACGGGGAATTTGAACCCCCTCCTAATATAAGCAGGATATAAGGGGGCAGTCACTTTTCTACAGGGAAATTGTACCCCCTCTCATATTAGCAGGATTTAATAGGGCAGTCACTTTTCTACGGGGAAATTATACCCCCTCCTAATATAAACATGATATAAGGGGGCAGTCACTTTTCTACGGGGAAATTATACCCCCTCCCAATTTAAGCAGGATTTAAGGGGGCAGTCACTTTTCTACGGGGAAATTGTACCCCCTCCTAATATAAGCAGGATATAAGGGGGCAGTCACTTTTCTACGGGGAATGTGTACCCCCTCCTAATATAAGCAGGATTTAATAGGGCAGTCACTTTTCTACGCGGAAATTGTACCCCATCCTAATATAAACAGGATATAAGGGGGCAGTCACTTTTCTACGGGGAAATTGTACCGCCTCCTAATATAAGCAGTATTTAAAGGGGCAGTCACCTTTCTACGGGGAATTTGTACCCCCTCCTAATATAAGTAGGATTTAAGGGGGCAGTCACTTTTCTACGGGGAATTTGTACCCCCTCCTAATATTAGCAGGATTTAAGGGGGCAGTCACTTTTCTACGCGGAAATTGTACCCCCTCCTAATATAAACTTTATATAAGGGGGTAGTCACTTTTCTACGGGGAAATTGTACTCCCTCCTTATGTAAGCAGTATTTAAGGGGACAGTCACTTTTCTACGGGGAATTTGTACGCCCTCCTGATATAAGCAGGATTTATGGGGGCAGTCACTTTTCTACGGGGAATTTGTACACCCTCCTAATATTAGCAGGATTTAAGGGGGCAGTCACTTTTCTACGGGGAATTTGTACCCCCTCCTAATATAAGCAGGATTTAAAGGGGCAGTCACTTTTCTACGGGGAAATTATACTTCCTCCTAATATAAGCAGGATTTAAGGGGCAGTCACTTTTCTACGGGGAATTTGTACCCCCTCCTAATATTAGCAGGATTTAAGGGGGCAGTCACTTTTCTACGGGGAATTTGTACCCCCTCCTAATATAAGCAGGATATAAGGGGGCAGTCACATTTCTACAGAAAAATTGTACCCCCTTCTCATATTAGCAGGATTTAATAGGGCAGTCACTTTTCTACAGGTAAATTGTACCCCATTCTCGTAATAGCAGGATTTAATAGGGCAGTCACTTTTCTACGGGAAAATTGTACCCTCTTCTCATATTAGCAGTATTTAATAGGGCAGTCACTTTTCTACGGGGAAATTATACCCCCTCCTAATGTAAGCAGGATTTAAGGGGCAGTCACTTTGCTACGGGAAAATTATACCCCCTCCTAATATGAGCAGGATATAAGGGGGCAGTCACTTTTCTATGGGGAAATTGTACCCCCTTCTAATATTAGCAGGATTTAATAGGGCAGTCACTTTTCTACGGGGAAATTATACCCCCTCCTAATGTAAGCAGGATTTAAGGGGCAGTCACTTTGATACGGGAAAATTATACCCCCTCCTAATATAAGCAGGATTTAAGGGGGCAGTCACTTTACTACGGGGAAATTGTACCTCCTCCTAATATAAGCAGCATATAAAGGGGCAGTCACTTTTCTACGGGGAATGTGTACCCCCTCCTAATATTAGCAGGATTTAAGGAGGCAGTCACTTTTCTACGGGGAATTTGTACCCCCTCCTAATATAAGCAGGATTTAAAGGGGCAGTCACTTTTCTACGGGGGAATTATACCCCCTCCTAATATAAGTAGGATTCAAGGGGCAATCTCTTTTCTACGGGGAATTTGTACCCCCTCCTAATATAAGCAGGATTTAAGGGGGCAGTCACTTTTCTACGGGGAATTTGTACCCCCTCCTAATATTAGCAGGATTTAAGGGGCAGTCACTTTTCTACGGGGAAATTATACCCCCTCCTAATGTAAGCAGGATTTAAGGGGCAGTCACTTTTCTACGGTAAAATTGTACCCCCTCCTAATATAAGCAGGATTTAAGGGGGCAGTAACTTTTCTATGGGGAAATTGT
Source organism: Lepisma saccharinum (assembly GCF_977018435.1). Taxonomy (NCBI): domain Eukaryota; kingdom Metazoa; phylum Arthropoda; class Insecta; order Zygentoma; family Lepismatidae; genus Lepisma; species Lepisma saccharinum. The sequence goes on from NW_028142894.1 coordinate 1,556,009, forward strand.
ACATCCTCCTAATATAAGCAGGATATAAGGGGGCAGTCACTTTTCTACGGGGAATGTGTACCCCATCCTAATATAAGCAGGATTTAATAGGGCAGTCACTTTTCTACGCGGAAGTTGTACCCCCTCCTAGTATAAACAGGATATAAGGGGGCATTCACTTTTCTACGGGGAAATTGTACCCCCTCCTAATATAAGCAGTATTTAAGGGGGCAGTCACTTTTCTACGGGGAATTTGTACCCCCTCTTAATATAAGTAGGATTTAAGGGGCAGTCACTTTTCTACGGGGAATTTGTACCCCCTCCTAATATTAGCATGATTTAAGGGGGCAGTCACTTTTCTACGCGGAAATTGTACCCCCTCCTAATATAAACATTATATAAGGGGGTAGTCACTTTTCTACGGGGAAATTGTACCCCCTCCTTATATAAGCAGTATTTAAGGGGACAGTCACTTTTCTACAGGGAAATTGTACCCCCATCTCATATTAGCAGGATTTAAGGGGGCAGTCACTTTTCTACGGGGAATTTGTACCCCCTCCTAATATAAGCAGGATATAAGGGGGCAGTCACTTTTCTACAGGGAAATTGTACCCCCATCTCATATTAGCAGGATTTAATAGGGCAGTCACTCTTCTACGGGGAAATTGTACCCCCTTCTCATATTAGCAGTATTTAATAGGGCAGTCACTTTTCTACGGGGAAATTATACCCCCTCCTAATATAAGCATGATATAAGGGGGCAGTCACTTTTCTACGGGGAAATTATACCCCCTCCCAATATAAGCAGGATATAAGGGGGCAGTCATTTTTCTACGGGGAAATTGTACCCCCTCCTAATATAAGCAGGATATAAGGGGGCAGTCACTTTTCTACGGGGAATGTGTACCCCCTCCTAATATAAGCAGGATTTAATAGGGCAGTCACTTTTCTACGCGGAAATTGTACCCCCTCCTAATATAAACAGGATATAAGGGGGCAGTCACTTTTCTACGGGGAAATTGTACCCCTCCTAATATAAGCAGTATTTAAGGGGGCAGTCACTTTTCTACGAGGAATTTGTACCCCCTCCTAATATAAGTAGGATTTAAGGGGGCAGTCACTTTTCTACGGGGAATTTGTACCCCCTCCTAATATTATCAGGATTTAAGGGGGCAGTCACTTTTCTACGCGGAAATTGTACCCCCTCCTAGTATAAACATTATATAAGGGGGTAGTCACTTTTCTACGGGGAAATTGTACCCCCTCCTTATATAAGCAGTATTTAAGGGGACAGTCACTTTTCTACGGGGAATTTGTACGCCCTCCTGATATAAGCAGGATTTATGGGGGCAGTCACTTTTCTACGGGGAATTTGTACCCCCTCCTAATATAAGTAGGATTTAAAGGGGCAGTCACTTTTCTACGGGGAAATTAACTTCCTCCTAATTTAAGCAGGATTTAAGGGGCAGTCACTTTTCTACGGGGAATTTGTACCCCCTCCAAATATAAGAAGGATTTAAGGGGGCAGTCACTTTTCTACGGGGAATTTGTACCCCCTCCTAATATAAGCAGGATATAAGGGGGCAGTCACATTTCTACAGGGAAATTGTACCCCCTTCTCATATTAGCAGGATTTAATAGGGCAGTCACTTTTCTACGGGGAAATTGTACCCCATTCTCATATTAGCAGGATTTAATAGGGCAGTCACTTTTCTACGGGGAAATTGTACCCCCTTCTCATATTAGCAGGATTTAATAGGGCAGTCACTTTTCTACGGGGAAATTGTACCCCCTTCTCATATTAGCAGGATTCAATAGGGCAGTCACTTTTCTACGGGGAAATTATACCCCCTCCTAATATAAGCATGATATAAGGGGGCAGTAACTTTTCTACGGGGAAATTATACCCCCTCCCAATATAATCAGGATTTAAGGGGGCAGTCACTTTTCTACGGGGAAATTATACCCCTCCTAATATAAGCAGGATATAAGGGGGCAGTCACTTTTCTACGGGGAAATTGTACCCCCTTCTCATATTAGCAGGATTTAATAGGGCAGTCACTTTTCTACGGGGAAATTGTACCCCCTTCTCATATTAGCAGGATTAAATAGGGCAGTCACTTTTCTACGGGGAATTTGTACCCCCTCCTAATATAAGCAGGATATAAGGGGGCAGTCACTTTTCTACGGGGAAATTGTACCCCCTTCTCATATTAGCAGGATTTAATAGGGCAGTCACTTTTCTACGGGGGAATTATACCCCCTCCTAATATAAGTAGGATTTAAGGGGGCAGTCACTTTTCTACGGGGAATTTGTACCCCCTCCTAATATTAGCAGGATTTAAGGGGGCAGTCACTTTTCTACGCGGAAATTGTACCCCCTCCTAATATAAACTTTATATAAGGGGGTAGTCACTTTTCTACGGGGAAATTGTACTCCCTCCTTATATAAGCAGTATTTAAGGGGACAGTCACTTTTCTACGGGGAATTTGTACGCCCTCCTGATATAAGCAGGATTTATGGGGGCAGTCACTTTTCTACGGGGAATTTGTACACCCTCCTAATATTAGCAGGATTTAAGGGGGCAGTCACTTTTCTACGGGGAATTTGTACCCCCTCCTAATATAAGCAGGATATAAGGGGGCAGTTACTTTTCTACGGGGAATGTGTACCCCCTCCTAATATAAGCAGGATTTAATAGGGCAGTCACTTTTCTACGCGGAAATTGTACCCCATCCTAATATAAACAGGATATAAGGGGGCAGTCACTTTTCTACAGGGAAATTGTACCGCCTCCTAATATAAGCAGTATTTAAAGGGGCAGTCACCTTTCTACGGGGAATTTGTACCCCCTCCTAATATAAGTAGGATTTAAGGGGGCAGTCACTTTTCTACGGGGAATTTGTACCCCGTCCTAATATTAGCAGGATTTAAGGGGGCAGTCACTTTTCTACGCGGAAATTGTACCCCCTCCTAATATAAACTTTATATAAGGGGGTAGTCACTTTTCTACGGGGAAATTGTACTCCCTCCTTATATAAGCAGTATTTAAGGGGACAGTCACTTTTCTACGGGGAATTTGTACGCCCTCCTGATATAAGCAGGATTTATGGGGGCAGTCACTTTTCTACGGGGAATTTGTACACCCTCCTAATATTAGCAGGATTTAAGGGGGCAGTCACTTTTCTACGGGGAATTTGTACCCCCTCCTAATATAAGCAGGATTTAAAAGGGGCAGTCACTTTTCTACGGGGAAATTATACTTCCTCCTAATATAAGCAGGATTTAAGGGGCAGTCACTTTTCTACGGGGAATTTGTACCCCCTCCTAATATTAGCAGGATTTAAGGGGGCAGTCACTTTTCTACGGGGAATTTGTACCCCCTCCTAATATAAGCAGGATATAAGGGGGCAGTCACATTTCTACAGAAAAATTGTACCCCCTTCTCATATTAGCAGGATTTAATAGGGCAGTCACTTTTCTACAGGTAAATTGTACCCCATTCTCATAATAGCAGGATTTAATAGGGCAGTCACTTTTCTACGGGAAAATTGTACCCCCTTCTCATATTAGCAGTATTTAATAGGGCAGTCACTTTTCTACGGGGAAATTATACCCCCTCCTAATGTAAGCATGATATAAGGGGGCAGTCACTTTGCTACGGGAAAATTATACCCCCTCCTAATATGAGCAGGATATAAGGGGGCAGTCACTTTTCTATGGGGAAATTGTACCCCTTTCTAATATTAGCAGGATTTAATAGGGCAGTCACTTTTCTACGGGGAAATTATACCCCCTCCTAATGTAAGCAGGATTTAAGGGGCAGTCACTTTGATACGGGAAAATTATACCCCCTCCTAATATAAGCAGGATTTAAGGGGGCAGTCACTTTACTACGGGGAAATTGTACCTCCTCCTAATATAAGCAGCATATAAAGGGGCAGTCACTTTTCTACGGGGAATGTGTACCCCCTCCTAATATTAGCAGGATTTAAGGAGGCAGTCACTTTTCTACGGGGAATTTGTACCCCCTCCTAATATTAGCAGGATTTAAGGGGCAGTCACTTTTCTACGGGGAAATTATACCCCCTCCTAATGTAAGCAGGATTTAAGGGGCAGTCACTTTTCTACGGTAAAATTGTACCCCCTCCTAATATAAGCAGGATTTAAGGGGGCAGTCACTTTTCTATGGGGAAATTGTACATCCTCCTAATATAAGCAGGATATAAGGGGGCAGTCACTTTTCTACAGGGAATGTGTACCCCATCCTAATATAAGCAGGATTTAATAGGGCAGTCACTTTTCTACGCGGAAGTTGTACCCCCTCCTAGTATAAACAGGATATAAGGGGGCATTCACTTTTCTACGGGGAAATTGTACCCACTCCTAATATAAGCAGTATTTAAGGGGGCAGTCACTTTTCTACGGGGAATTTGTACCCCCTCTTAATATAAGTAGGATTTAAGGGGCAGTCACTTTTCTACGGGGAATTTGTACCCCCTCCTAATATTAGCAGGATTTAAGGGGCAGTCACTTTTCTACGCGGAAATTGTACCCCCTCCTAATATAAACATTATATAAGGGGGTAGTCACTTTTCTACGGGGAAATTGTACCCCCTCCTTATATAAGCAGTATTTAAGGGGACAGTCACTTTTCTACAGGGAAATTGTACCCCCATCTCATATTAGCAGGATTTAAGGGGGCAGTCACTTTTCTACGGGGAATTTGTACCCCCTCCTAATATAAGCAGGATATAAGGGGGCAGTCACTTTTCTACAGGGAAATTGTACCCCCATCTCATATTAGCAGGATTTAATAGGGCAGTCACTCTTCTACGGGGAAATTGTACCCCCTTCTCATATTAGCAGTATTTAATAGGGCAGTCACTTTTCTACGGGGAAATTATACCCCCTCCTAATATAAGCATGATATAAGGGGGCAGTCACTTTTCTACGGGGAAATTATACCCCCTCCCAATATAAGCAGGATATAAGGGGGCAGTCATTTCTCTACGGGGAAATTGTACCCCCTCCTAATATAAGCAGGATATAAGGGGGCAGTCACTTTCTACGGGGAATGTGTACCCCCTCCTAATATAAGCAGGATTTAATAGGGCAGTCACTTTTCTACGCGGAAATTGTACCCCCTCCTAATATAAACAGGATATAAGGGGGCAGTCACTTTTCTACGGGGAAATTGTACCCCTCCTAATATAAGCAGTATTTAAGGGGGCAGTCACTTTTCTACGAGGAATTTGTACCCCCTCCTAATATAAGTAGGATTTAAGGGGGCAGTCACTTTTCTACGGGGAATTTGTACCCCCTCCTAATATTATCAGGATTTAAGGGGGCAGTCACTTTTCTACGCGGAAATTGTACCCCCTCCTAGTATAAACATTATATAAGGGGGTAGTCACTTTTCTACGGGGAAATTGTACCCCCTCCTTATATAAGCAGTATTTAAGGGGACAGTCACTTTTCTACGGGGAATTTGTACGCCCTCCTGATATAAGCAGGATTTATGGGGGCAGTCACTTTTCTACGGGGAATTTGTACACCCTCCTAATATTAGCAGGATTTAAGGGGGCAGTTACTTTTCTACGGGGAATTTGTACCCCCTCCTAATATAAGTAGGATTTAAAGGGGCAGTCACTTTTCTACGGGGAAATTAACTTCCTCCTAATTTAAGCAGGATTTAAGGGGCAGTCACTTTTCTACGGGGAATTTGTACCCCCTCCAAATATAAGAAGGATTTAAGGGGGCAGTCACTTTTCTACGGGGAATTTGTACCCCCTCCTAATATAAGCAGGATATAAGGGGGCAGTCACATTTCTACAGGGAAATTGTACCCCCTTCTCATATTAGCAGGATTTAATAGGGCAGTCACTTTTCTACGGGGAAATTGTACCCCATTCTCATATTAGCAGGATTTAATAGGGCAGTCACTTTTCTACGGGGAAATTGTACCCCCTTCTCATATTAGCAGGATTTAATAGGGCAGTCACTTTTCTACGGGGAAATTGTACCCCCTTCTCATATTAGCAGGATTTAATAGGGCAGTCACTTTTCTACGGGGAAATGATACCCCCTCCTAATATAAGCATGATATAAGGGGGCAGTAACTTTTCTACGGGGAAATTATACCCCCTCCCAATATAATCAGGATTTAAGGGGGCAGTCACTTTTCTACGGGGAAATTATACCCCTCCTAATATAAGCAGGATATAAGGGGGCAGTCACTTTTCTACGGGGAAATTGTACCCCCTTCTCATATTAGCAGGATTTAATAGGGCAGTCACTTTTCTACGGGGAAATTGTACCCCCTTCTCATATTAGCAGGATTAAATAGGGCAGTCACTTTTCTACGGGGAATTTGTACCCCCTCCTAATATAAGCAGGATATAAGGGGGCAGTCACTTTTCTACGGGGAAATTGTACCCCCTTCTCATATTAGCAGGATTTAATAGGGCAGTCACTTTTCTACGGGGGAATTATACCCCCTCCTAATATAAGTAGGATTTAAGGGGGCAGTCACTTTTCTACGGGGAATTTGTACCCCCTCCTAATATTAGCAGGATTTAAGGGGGCAGTCACTTTTCTACGCGGAAATTGTACCCCCTCCTAATATAAACTTTATATAAGGGGGTAGTCACTTTTCTACGGGGAAATTGTACTCCCTCCTTATATAAGCAGTATTTAAGGGGACAGTCACTTTTCTACGGGGAATTTGTACGCCCTCCTGATATAAGCAGGATTTATGGGGGCAGTCACTTTTCTACGGGGAATTTGTACACCCTCCTAATATTAGCAGGATATAAGGGGGCAGTCACTTTTCTACGGGGAATTTGTACCCCCTCCTAATATAAGCAGGATTTAAAGGGGCAGTCACTTTTCTACGGGGAAATTATACTTCCTCCTAATATAAGCAGGATTTAAGGGGCAGTCACTTTTCTACGGGGAATTTGTACCCCCTCCTAATATTAGCAGGATTTAAGGGGGCAGTCACTTTTCTACGGGGAATTTGTACCCCCTCCTAATATAAGCAGGATATAAGGGGGCAGTCACATTTCTACAGAAAAATTGTACCCCCTTCTCATATTAGCAGGATTTAATAGGGCAGTCACTTTTCTACAGGTAAATTGTACCCCATTCTCATAATAGCAGGATTTAATAGGGCAGTCACTTTTCTACGGGAAAATTGTACCCCCTTCTCATATTAGCAGTATTTAATAGGGCAGTCACTTTTCTACGGGGAAATTATACCCCCTCCTAATGTAAGCAGGATTTAAGGGGCAGTCACTTTGCTACGGGAAAATTATACCCCCTCCTAATATGAGCAGGATATAAGGGGGCAGTCACTTTTCTATGGGGAAATTGTACCCCCTTCTAATATTAGCAGGATTTAATAGGGCAGTCACTTTTCTACGGGGAAATTATACCCCCTCCTAATGTAAGCAGGATTTAAGGGGCAGTCACTTTGATACGGGAAAATTATACCCCCTCCTAATATAAGCAGGATTTAAGGGGGCAGTCACTTTACTACGGGGAAATTGTACCTCCTCCTAATATAAGCAGCATATAAAGGGGCAGTCACTTTTCTACGGGGAATGTGTACCCCCTCCTAATATTAGCAGGATTTAAGGAGGCAGTCACTTTTCTACGGGGAATTTGTACCCCCTCCTAATATAAGCAGGATTTAAAGGGGCAGTCACTTTTCTACGGGGGAATTATACCCCCTCCTAATATAAGTAGGATTCAAGGGGCAATCTCTTTTCTACGGGGAATTTGTACCCCCTCCTAATATAAGCAGGATTTAAGGGGGCAGTCACTTTTCTACGGGGAATTTGTACCCCCTCCTAATATTAGCAGGATTTAAGGGGCAGTCACTTTTCTACGGGGAAATTATACCCCCTCCTAATGTAAGCAGGATTTAAGGGGCAGTCACTTTTCTACGGTAAAATTGTACCCCCTCCTAATATAAGCAGGATTTAAGGGGGCAGTCACTTTTCTATGGGGAAATTGTACATCCTCCTAATATAAGCAGGATATAAGGGGGCAGTCACTTTTCTACGTGGAATGTGTACCCCATCCTAATATAAGCAGGATTTAATAGGGCAGTCACTTTTCTACGCGGAAGTTGTACCCCCTCCTAGTATAAACAGGATATAAGGGGGCATTCACTTTTCTACGGGGAAATTGTACCCCCTCCTAATATAAGCAGTATTTAAGGGGGCAGTCACTTTTCTACGGGGAATTTGTACCCCCTCTTAATATAAGTAGGATTTAAGGGGCAGTCACTTTTCTACGGGGAATTTGTACCCCCTCCTAATATTAGCAGGATTTAAGGGGGCAGTCACTTTTCTACGCGGAAATTGTACCCCCTCCTAATATAAACATTATATAAGGGGGTAGTCACTTTTCTACGGGGAAATTGTACCCCCTCCTTATATAAGCAGTATTTAAGGGGACAGTCACTTTTCTACAGGGAAATTGTACCCCCATCTCATATTAGCAGGATTTAAGGGGGCAGTCACTTTTCTACGGGGAATTTGTACCCCCTCCTAATATAAGCAGGATATAAGGGGGCAGTCACTTTTCTACAGGGAAATTGTACCCCCTCCTAATATAAGCAGGATATAAGGGGGCAGTCACTTTTCTACGGGGAATGTGTACCCCCTCCTAATATAAGCAGGATTTAAAGGGGCAGTCACTTTTCTACTGGGGAATTATACCCCCTCCTAATATAAGTAGGATTCAAGGGGCAATCTCCTTTCTACGGGGAATTTGTACCCCCTCCTAATATAAGCAGGATTTAAGGGGGCAGTCACTCTTCTACGGGGAAATTGTACCCCCTTCTCATATTAGCAGTATTTAATAGGGCAGTCACTTTTCTACGGGGAAATTATACCCCCTCCTAATATAAGCATGATATAAGGGGGCAGTCACTTTTCTACGGGGAAGTTATACCCCCTCCCAATATAAGCAGGATATAAGGGGGCAGTCATTTTTCTACGGGGAAATTGTACCCCCTCCTAATATAAGCAGGATATAAGGGGGCAGTCACTTTTCTACGGGGAATGTGTACCCCCTCCTAATATAAGCAGGATTTAATAGGGCAGTCACTTTTCTACGCGGAAATTGTACCCCCTCCTAATATAAACAGGATATAAGGGGGCAGTCACTTTTCTACGGGGAAATTGTACCCCTCCTAATATAAGCAGTATTTAAGGGGGCAGTCACTTTTCTACGGGGAATTTGTACCCCCTCCTAATATAAGTAGGATTTAAGGGGGCAGTCACTTTTCTACGGGGAATTTGTACCCCCTCCTAATATTATCAGGATTTAAGGGGGCAGTCACTTTTCTACGCGGAAATTGTACCCCCTCCTAGTATAAACATTATATAAGGGGGTAGTCACTTTTCTACGGGGAAATTGTACCCCCTCCTTATATAAGCAGTATTTAAGGGGACAGTCACTTTTCTACGGGGAATTTGTACGCCCTCCTGATATAAGCAGGATTTATGGGGGCAGTCACTTTTCTACGGGGAATTTGTACACCCTCCTAATATTAGCAGGATTTAAGGGGGCAGTTACTTTTCTACGGGGAATTTGTACCCCCTCCTAATATAAGTAGGATTTAAAGGGGCAGTCACTTTTCTACGGGGAAATTAACTTCCTCCTAATTTAAGCAGGATTTAAGGGGCAGTCACTTTTCTACGGGGAATTTGTACCCCCTCCAAATATAAGAAGGATTTAAGGGGGCAGTCACTTTTCTACGGGGAATTTGTACCCCCTCCTAATATTAGCAGGATATAAGGGGGCAGTCACATTTCTACAGGGAAATTGTACCCCCTTCTCATATTAGCAGGATTTAATAGGGCAGTCACTTTTCTACGGGGAAATTGTACCCCATTCTCATATTAGCAGGATTTAATAGGGCAGTCACTTTTCTACGGGGAAATTGTACCCCCTTCTCATATTAGCAGGATTTAATAGGGCAGTCACTTTTCTACGGGGAAATTGTACCCCCTTCTCATATTAGCAGGATTTAATAGGGCAGTCACTTTTCTACGGGGAAATTATACCCCCTCCTAATATAAGCATGATATAAGGGGGCAGTAACTTTTCTACGGGGAAATTATACCCCCTCCCAATATAATCAGGATTTAAGGGGGCAGTCACTTTTCTACGGGGAAATTATACCCCTCCTAATATAAGCAGGATATAAGGGGGCAGTCACTTTTCTACGGGGAAATTGTACCCCCTTCTCATATTAGCAGGATTTAATAGGGCAGTCACTTTTCTACGGGGAAATTGTACCCCCTTCTCATATTAGCAGGATTAAATAGGGCAGTCACTTTTCTACGGGGAATTTGTACCCCCTCCTAATATAAGCAGGATATAAGGGGGCAGTCACTTTTCTACGGGGAAATTGTACCCCCTTCTCATATTAGCAGGATTTAATAGGGCAGTCACTTTTCTACGGGGGAATTATACCCCCTCCTAATATAAGTAGGATTTAAGGGGCAATCACTTTTCTACGGGGAATTTGTACCCCCTCCTAATATAAGCAGGATTTAAGGGGGCAGTTACTTTTCTACGGGGAATTTGTACCCCCTTCTCATATTAGCAAGATTTAATAGGGCAGTCACTTTTCTACTGGGAAATTATACCCCGTCCTAATGTAAGCAGGATTTAAGGGGGCAGTCATTTTCTACGGGAAAATTGTACCCCCTCCTAATTGAAGAAGGATTTAAGGGGGCTGTCACTTTTCTATGGGGAAATTGTACCTCCTTCTAATATAAGCAGGATATAAGGGGGCAGTCACTTTCTACGGGGAATGTGTACCCCCTCCTAATATAAGCAGGATTTAATAGGGCAGTCACTTTTCTACGCGGAAGTTGTACCCCCTCCTAGTATAAACAGGATATAAGGGGGCATTCACTTTTCTACGGGGAAATTGTAACCCCTCCTAATATAAGCAGTATTTAAGGGGGCAGTCACTTTTCTACGGGGAATTTGTACCCCCTCCTAATATAAGTAGGATTTAAGGGGGCGGTCACTTTTCTACGGGAATTTGTACCCCTTCCTAATATTAGCAGGATTTAAGGGGGCAGTCACTTTTCTACGCGGAAATTGTACCCCCTCCTAATATAAACATTATATAAGGGGGTAGTCACTTTTCTACGTGGAAATTGTACCCCCTCCTATATAGGCAGTATTTAAGGGGACAGTCACTTTACTACGGGGAATTTGTACGCCCTCCTGATATAAGCAGGATTTATGGGGGCAGTCACTTTTCTACGGGGAATTTGTACACCCTCCTAATATTAGCAGGATTTAAGGGGGCAGTCACTTTTCTACGGGGAATTTGTACCCCCTCCTAATATAAACAGGATTTAAAGGGGCAGTCACTTTTCTACGGGGAAATTATACTTCCTCCTAATATAAGCAGGATTTAAGGGGCAGTCACTTTTCTACGGGGAATTTGTACCCCCTCCTAATATAAGCAGGATTTAAGGGGGCAGTCACTATTCTACGCGGAATTTGTACCCCCTCCTAATATAAGCAGGATATAAGGGGGCAGTCACATTTCTACAGGGAAATTGTACCCCCTTCTCATAGTAGCAGGATTTAATAGGGCAGTCATTTTTCTACGGAAAATTGTACCCCATTCTCATATTAACAGGAATTAATAGGGCAGTCACTTTTCTACGGGGAAATTATACCCCCTTCTCATATTAGCAGGATTTAATAGGGCAGTCACTTTTCTACGGGGAAATTATACCCCCTCCTAATATAAGCATGATATAAGGGGCAGTCACTTTTCTACGGGGAAATTATACCTCCTCCCAATATAATCAGGATTTAAGGGGGCAGTCACTTTTCTACGGGGAAATTATACCCCTCCTAATATAAGCAGGATATAAGGGGGCAGTCACTTTTCTACGGGGAAATTGTACCCCCTTCTCATATTAGCAGGATTTAATAGGGCAGTCACTTTTCTACGGGGAAATTGTACCCCCTTCTCATATTAGCAGGATTTAATAGGGCAGTGACTTTTCTACGGGGAATTTGTACCCCCTCCTAATATAAGCAGGATATAAGGGGGCAGTCACTTTTCTACGGGGAAATTATACCCCCTCCCAATATAATCAGGATTTAAGGGGGCAGTCACTTTTCTACGGGGAAATTATACCCCCTCCTAATATAAGCAGGATATAAGGGGGCAGTCACTTTTCTACGGTGAAATTGTACCCCCCTTCTCATATTAGCAGGATTTAATAGGGCAGTCACTTTTCTACGGGGAAATTGTACCCCCTTCTCATATTAGCAGGATTTAATAGGGCAGTCACTTTTCTACGGGGAAATTATACCCCCTCCTAATATAAGCATGATATAAGGGGCAGTCACTTTTCTACGGGGAAATTATACCTCCTCCCAATATAATCAGGATTTAAGGGGGCAGTCACTTTTCTACGGGGAAATTATACCCCTCCTAATATAAGCAGGATATAAGGGGGCAGTCACTTTTCTACGGGGAAATTGTACCCCCTTCTCATATTAGCAGGATTTAATAGGGTAGTCACTTTTCTACGGGGAAATTGTACCCCCTTCTCATATTAGCAGGATTTAATAGGGCAGTCACTTTTCTACGGGGAATTTGTACCCCCTCCTAATATAAGCAGGATATAAGGGGGCAAGCACTTTTCTACGGGGAAACTGTACCCCCTTCTCATATTAGCAGGATTTAATAGGGCAGTCACTTTTCTACGGGGGAATTATACCCCCTCCTAATATAAGTAGGATTTAAGGGGCAATCACTTTTCTACGGGGAATTTGTACCCCCTCCTAATATAAGCAGGATTTAAGGGGGCAGTCACTTTTCTACGGGGAATTTGTACCCCCTCCTAATATTAGCAGGATGTAAGGGGGCAGTCACTCTTCTACGGGGAAATTATACCCCCTCCTAATGTAAGCAGGATTTAAGGGGCAGTCATTTTCTACGGGAAAATTGTACCCCCTCCTAATATAAGCAGGATTTAAGGGGGCAGTCACTTTTCTATGGGGAAATTGTACCTCCTCCTAATATAAGCAGGATATAAGGGGGCAGTCACTTTTCAACGGGGAATGTGTACCCCCTCCTAATATAAACAGGATTTAATAGGGCAGTCACTTTTCTACGCGGAAGTTGTACCCCCTCCTAGTATAAACAGGATATAAGGGGGCATTCACTTTTCTACGGGGAAATTGTAACCCCTCCTAATATAAGCAGTATTTAAGGGGGCTGTCACTTTTCTACGGAGAATTTGTACCCCCTCCTAATATAAGTAGGTTTTAAGGGGGCAGTCACTTTTCTACGGGGAATTTGTACCCCCTCCTAATATTAGCAGGATTTAAGGGGGCAGTCACTTTTCTACGCGGAAATTGTACCCTCTCCTAATATAAACATTATATAAGGGGGTAGTCACTTTTCTACGGGGAAATTGTACCCCCTCCTTATATAAGCAGTATTTAAGGGGACAGTCACTTTTCTACGGGCAATTTGTACCCCCTCCTGATATAAGTAGGATTTATGGGGGCAGTCACTTTTCTACGGGGAATTTGTACACCCTCCTAATATTAGGAGGATTTAAGGGGGCAGTCACTTCTCTACGGGGAATTTGTACCCCCTCCTAATATAAGCATGATTTAAAGGGGCAGTCACTTTTCTAAGGGGAAATTATACTTCCTCCTAATATAAGCAGGATTTAAGGGGCAGTCACTTTTCTACGCGGAATTTGTACCCCCTCCTAATATAAGCAGGATTTAAGTGGGCAGTCACTTTTCTACGCGGAATTTGTACCCCCTCCTAATATAAGCAGGATTTAAGTGGGCAGTCACTTTTCTACGGGGAATTTGTACCCCCTCCTAATATAAGCAGGATTTAAGGGGGCAGTCACTTTTCTACGGGGAATTTGTACCCCTCCTAATATTAGCAGGATGTAAGGGGGCAGTCACTTTTCTACGGGGAAATTATACTTCCTCCTAATATAAGCAGGATTTAAGGGGCAGTCACTTTTCTACGGGGAATTTGTACCCCCTCCTAATATAAGCAGGATTTAAGGGGGCTGTCACTTTTCTACGGGGAAATTATACCCACTCCTAATATAAGCAGGATATAAGGGGGCAGTCACATTTCTACAGAAAAATTGTACCCCCTTCTCATATTAGCAGGATTTAATAGGGCAGTCACTTTTCTACAGGGAAATTGTACCCCATTCTCATAATAGCAGGATTTAATAGGGCAGTCACTTTTCTACGGGAAAATTGTACCCCCTTCTCATATTAGCAGTATTTAATAGGGCAGTCACTTTTCTACGGGGAAATTATACCCCCTCCTAATGTAAGCAGGATTTAAGGGGCAGTCACTTTGCTACGGGAAAATTATACCCCCTCCTAATATGAGCAGGATATAAGGGGGCAGTCACTTTTCTATGGGGAAATTGTACCCCCTTCTAATATTAGCAGGATTTAATAGGGCAGTCACTTTTCTACGGGGAAATTATACCCCCTCCTAATGTAAGCAGGATTTAAGGGGCAGTCACTCTGATACGGGAAAATTATACCCCCTCCTAATATAAGCAAGCTTTAAGGGGGCAGTCACTTTACTACGGGGAAATTGTACCTCCTCCTAATATAAGCAGGATATAAAGGGGCAGTCACTTTTCTACGGGGAATGTGTACCCCCTCCTAATATAAGCAGGATTTAAGGGGGCAGTCACTTTTCTACGGGGAATTTGTACCCCCTCCTAATATTAGCAGGATTTAAGGGGCAGTCACTTTTCTACGGGGAAATTATACCCCCTCCTAATGTAAGCAGGATTTAAGGGGCAGTCACTTTTCTACGGTAAAATTGTACCCCCTCCTAATGTAAGCAGGATTTAAGGGGGCAGTCACTTTTCTATGGGGAAATTGTACATCCTCCTAATATAAGCAGGATATAAGGGGGCAGTCACTTTTCTACGGGGAATGTGTACCCCATCCTAATATAAGCAGGATTTAATAGGGCAGTCACTTTTCTACGCGGAAGTTGTACCCCCTCCTAGTATAAACAGGATATAAGGGGGCATTCACTTTTCTACGGGGAAATTGTACCCCCTCCTAATATAAGCAGTATTTAAGGGGGCAATCAGTTTTCTACGGGGAATTTGTACCCCCTCTTAATATAAGTAGGATTTAAGGGGCAGTCACTTTTCTACGGGGAATTTGTACCCCCTCCTAATATTAGCAGGATTTAAGAGGGCAGTCACTTTTCTACGCGGAAATTGTACCCCCTCCTAATATAAACATTATATAAGGGGGTAGTCACTTTTCTACGTGGAAATTGTACCCCCTCCTTATATAAGCAGTATTTAAGGGGACAGTCACTTTTCTACGGGGAATTTGTACCCCCTCCTGATATAAGTAGGATTTATGGGGGCAGTCACTTTTCTACGGGGAATTTGTACACCCTCCTAATATTAGCAGGATTTATGGGGGCAGTCACTTTTCTACGGGGAATTTGTACCCCCTCCTAATATAAGCAGGATTTAAAGGGGCAGTCACTTTTCTACGGGGAAATTATACTTCCTCCTAATATAAGCAGGATTTAAGGGGCAGTCACTTTTCTACGGGGAATTTGTACCCCCTCCTAATATAAGCAGGATTTAAGGGGGCAGTCACTTTTCTACGGGGAATTTGTACCCCCTCCTAATATAAGCAGGATATAAGGGGGCAGTCACTTTTCTACAGGGAAATTGTACCCCCATCTCATATTAGCAGGATTTAATAGGGCAGTCACTCTTCTACGGGGAAATTGTACCCCCTTCTCATATTAGCAGTATTTAATAGGGCAGTCACTTTTCTACGGGGAAATTATACCCCCTCCTAATATAAGCATGATATAAGGGCAGTCACTTTTCTACGGGGAAATTATACCCCCTCCCAATATAAGCAGGATTTAAGGGGGCAGTCATTTTTCTACGGGGAAATTGTACCCCCTCCTAATATAAGCAGGATATAAGGGGGCAGGCACCTTTCTACGGGGAATGTGTACCCCCTCCTAATATAAGCAGGATTTAATAGGGCAGTCACTTTTCTACGCGGAAATTGTACTCCCTCCTAATATAAACAGGATATAAGGGGGCAGTCACTTTTCTACGGGGAAATTGTACCCCTTTTAATATAAGCAGTATTTAAGGGGGCAGTCACCTTTCTACGGGGAATTTGTACCCCCTCCTAATATAAGTAGGATTTAAGGGGGCAGTCACTTTTCTACGGGGAATTTGTACCCCCTCCTAATATTATCAGGATTTAAGGGGGCAGTCACTTTTCTACGCGGAAATTGTACCCCCTCCTAGTATAAACATTATATAAGGGGGTAGTCACTTTTCTACGGGGAAATTGTACCCCCTCCTTATATAAGCAGTATTTAAGGGGACAGTCACTTTTCTACGGGGAATTTGTACGCCCTCCTGATATAAGCAGGATTTATGGGGGCAGTCACTTTTCTACGGGGAATTTGTACACCCTCCTAATATTAGCAGGATTTAAGGGGGCAGTTACTTTTCTACGGGGAATTTGTACCCCCTCCTAATATAAGTAGGATTTAAAGGGGCAGTCACTTTTCTACGGGGAAATTAACTTCCTCCTAATTTAAGCAGGATTTAAGGGGCAGTCACTTTTCTACGGGGAATTTGTACCCCCTCCAAATATAAGAAGGATTTAAGGGGGCAGTCACTTTTCTACGGGGAATTTGTACCCCCTCCTAATATAAGCAGGATATAAGGGGGCAGTCACATTTCTACAGGGAAATTGTACCCCCTTCTCATATTAGCAGGATTTAATAGGGCAGTCACTTTTCTACGGGGAAATTGTACCCCATTCTCATATTAGCAGGATTTAATAGGGCAGTCACTTTTCTACGGGGAAATTGTACCCCCTTCTCATATTAGCAGGATTTAATAGGGCAGTCACTTTTCTACGGGGAAATTGTACCCCCTTCTCATATTAGCAGGATTTAATAGGGCAGTCACTTTTCTACGGGGAAATTATACCCCCTCCTAATATAAGCATGATATAAGGGGGCAGTAACTTTTCTACGGGGAAATTATACCCCCTCCCAATATAATCAGGATTTAAGGGGGCAGTCACTTTTCTACGGGGAAATTATACCCCTCCTAATATAAGCAGGATATAAGGGGGCAGTCACTTTTCTACGGGGAAATTGTACCCCCTTCTCATATTAGCAGGATTTAATAGGGCAGTCACTTTTCTACGGGGAAATTGTACCCCCTTCTCATATTAGCAGGATTAAATAGGGCAGTCACTTTTCTACGGGGAATTTGTACCCCCTCCTAATATAAGCAGGATATAAGGGGGCAGTCACTTTTCTACGGGGAAATTGTACCCCCTTCTCATATTAGCAGGATTTAATAGGGCAGTCACTTTTCTACGGGGGAATTATACCCCCTCCTAATATAAGTAGGATTTAAGGGGCAATCACTTTTCTACGGGGAATTTGTACCCCCTCCTAATATAAGCAGGATTTAAGGGGGCAGTTACTTTTCTACGGGGAATTTGTACCCCCTCCTAATATTAGCAGGATGTAAGGGGGCAGTCACTTTTCTACTGGGAAATTATACCCCGTCCTAATGTAAGCAGGATTTAAGGGGGCAGTCATTTTCTACGGGAAAATTGTACCCCCTCCTAATTAAAGAGGGATTTAAGGGGGCAGTCACTTTTCTATGGGGAAATTGTACCTCTTCCTAATATAAGCAGGATATAAGGGGGCAGTCACTTTCTACGGGGAATGTGTACCCCCTCCTAATATAAGCAGGATTTAATAGGGCAGTCACTTTTCTACGCGGAAGTTGTACCCCCTCCTAGTATAAACAGGATATAAGGGGGCATTCACTTTTCTACGGGGAAATTGTAACCCCTCATAATATAAGCAGTATTTAAGGGGGCAGTCACTTTTCTACGGGGAATTTGTACCCCCTCCTAATATAAGTAGGATTTAAGGGGGCAGTCACTTTTCTACGGGAATTTGTACCCCTTCCTAATATTAGCAGGATTTAAGGGGGCAGTCACTTTTCTACGCGGAAATTGTACCCCCTCCTAATATAAACATTATATAAGGGGGTAGTCACTTTTCTACGTGGAAATTGTACCCCCTCCTATATAGGCAGTATTTAAGGGGACAGTCACTTTACTACGGGGAATTTGTACGCCCTCCTGATATAAGCAGGATTTATGGGGGCAGTCACTTTTCTACGGGGAATTTGTACACCCTCCTAATATTAGCAGGATTTAAGGGGGCAGTCACTTTTCTACGGGGAATTTGTACCCCCTCCTAATATAAGCAGGATTTAAAGGGGCAGTCACTTTTCTACGGGGAAATTATACTTCCTCCTAATATAAGCAGGATTTAAGGGGCAGTCACTTTTCTACGGGGAATTTGTACCCCCTCCTAATATAAGCAGGATTTAAGGGGGCAGTCACTTTTCTACGAGGAATTTGTACCCCCTCCTAATATAAGCAGGATATAAGGGGGCAGTCACATTTCTACAGGGAAATTGTACCCCCTTCTCATAGTAGCAGGATTTAATAGGGCAGTCATTTTTCTACGGAAAATTGTACCCCATTCTCATATTAACAGGAATTAATAGGGCAGTCACTTTTCTACGGGGAAATTATACCCCCTTCTCATATTAGCAGGATTTAATAGGGCAGTCACTTTTCTACGGGGAAATTATACCCCCTCCTAATATAAGCATGATATAAGGGGCAGTCACTTTTCTACGGGGAAATTATACCTCCTCCCAATATAATCAGGATTTAAGGGGGCAGTCACTTTTCTACGGGGAAATTATACCCCTCCTAATATAAGCAGGATATAAGGGGGCAGTCACTTTTCTACGGGGAAATTGTACCCCCTTCTCATATTAGCAGGATTTAATAGGGCAGTCACTTTTCTACGGGGAAATTGTACCCCCTTCTCATATTAGCAGGATTTAATAGGGCAGTGACTTTTCTACGGGGAATTTGTACCCCCTCCTAATATAAGCAGGATATAAGGGGGCAGTCACTTTTCTACGGGGAAATTATACCCCCTCCCAATATAATCAGGATTTAAGGGGGCAGTCACTTTTCTACGGGGAAATTATACCCCCTCCTAATATAAGCAGGATATAAGGGGGCAGTCACTTTTCTACGGTGAAATTGTACCCCCCTTCTCATATTAGCAGGATTTAATAGGGCAGTCACTTTTCTACGGGGAAATTGTACCCCCTTCTCATATTAGCAGGATTTAATAGGGCAGTCACTTTTCTACGGGGAAATTATACCCCCTCCTAATATAAGCATGATATAAGGGGCAGTCACTTTTCTACGGGGAAATTATACCTCCTCCCAATATAATCAGGATTTAAGGGGGCAGTCACTTTTCTACGGGGAAATTATACCCCTCCTAATATAAGCAGGATATAAGGGGGCAGTCACTTTTCTACGGGGAAATTGTACCCCCTTCTCATATTAGCAGGATTTAATAGGGTAGTCACTTTTCTACGGGGAAATTGTACCCCCTTCTCATATTAGCAGGATTTAATAGGGCAGTCACTTTTCTACGGGGAATTTGTACCCCCTCCTAATATAAGCAGGATATAAGGGGGCAAGCACTTTTCTACGGGGAAACTGTACCCCCTTCTCATATTAGCAGGATTTAATAGGGCAGTCACTTTTCTACGGGGGAATTATACCCCCTCCTAATATAAGTAGGATTTAAGGGGCAATCACTTTTCTACGGGGAATTTGTACCCCCTCCTAATATAAGCAGGATTTAAGGGGGCAGTCACTTTTCTACGGGGAATTTGTACCCCCTCCTAATATTAGCAGGATGTAAGGGGGCAGTCACTCTTCTACGGGGAAATTATACCCCCTCCTAATGTAAGCAGGATTTAAGGGGCAGTCATTTTCTACGGGAAAATTGTACCCCCTCCTAATATAAGCAGGATTTAAGGGGGCAGTCACTTTTCTATGGGGAAATTGTACCTCCTCCTAATATAAGCAGGATATAAGGGGGCAGTCACTTTTCAACGGGGAATGTGTACCCCCTCCTAATATAAACAGGATTTAATAGGGCAGTCACTTTTCTACGCGGAAGTTGTACCCCCTCCTAGTATAAACAGGATATAAGGGGGCATTCACTTTTCTACGGGGAAATTGTAACCCCTCCTAATATTAGCAGGATTTAAGGGGGCAGTCACTTTTCTACGCGGAAATTGTACCCTCTCCTAATATAAACATTATATAAGGGGGTAGTCACTTTTCTACGGGGAAATTGTACCCCCTCCTTATATAAGCAGTATTTAAGGGGACAGTCACTTTTCTACGGGGAATTTGTACCCCCTCCTGATATAAGTAGGATTTATGGGGGCAGTCACTTTTCTACGGGGAATTTGTACACCCTCCTAATATTAGGAGGATTTAAGGGGGCAGTCACTTCTCTACGGGGAATTTGTACCCCCTCCTAATATAAGCATGATTTAAAGGGGCAGTCACTTTTCTAAGGGGAAATTATACTTCCTCCTAATATAAGCAGGATTTAAGGGGCAGTCACTTTTCTACGCGGAATTTGTACCCCCTCCTAATATAAGCAGGATTTAAGTGGGCAGTCACTTTTCTACGCGGAATTTGTACCCCCTCCTAATATAAGCAGGATTTAAGTGGGCAGTCACTTTTCTACGGGGAATTTGTACCCCCTCCTAATATAAGCAGGATTTAAGGGGGCAGTCACTTTTCTACGGGGAATTTGTACCCCTCCTAATATTAGCAGGATGTAAGGGGGCAGTCACTTTTCTACGGGGAAATTATACTTCCTCCTAATATAAGCAGGATTTAAGGGGCAGTCACTTTTCTACGGGGAATTTGTACCCCCTCCTAATATAAGCAGGATTTAAGGGGGCTGTCACTTTTCTACGGGGAAATTATACCCACTCCTAATATAAGCAGGATATAAGGGGGCAGTCACATTTCTACAGAAAAATTGTACCCCCTTCTCATGTTAGCAGGATTTAATAGGGCAGTCACTTTTCTACAGGGAAATTGTACCCCATTCTCATAATAGCAGGATTTAATAGGGCAGTCACTTTTCTACGGGAAAATTGTACCCCCTTCTCATATTAGCAGTATTTAATAGGGCAGTCACTTTTCTACGGGGAAATTATACCCCCTCCTAATGTAAGCAGGATTTAAGGGGCAGTCACTTTGCTACGGGAAAATTATACCCCCTCCTAATATGAGCAGGATATAAGGGGGTAGTCACTTTTCTATGGGGAAATTGTACCCCCTTCTAATATTAGCAGGATTTAATAGGGCAGTCACTTTTCTACGGGGAAATTATACCCCCTCCTAATGTAAGCAGGATTTAAGGGGCAGTCACTCTGATACGGGAAAATTATACCCCCTCCTAATATAAGCAAGCTTTAAGGGGGCAGTCACTTTACTACGGGGAAATTGTACCTCCTCCTAATATAAGCAGGATATAAAGGGGCAGTCACTTTTCTACGGGGAATGTGTACCCCCTCCTAATATTAGCAGGATTTAAGGAGGCAGTCACTTTTCTACGGGGAATTTGTACCCCCCTCCTAATATAAGCTGGATTTAAAGGGGCAGTAACTTTTCTACGGGGGAATTATACCCCTCCTAATATAAGTAGGATTTAAGGGGCAATCTCTTTTCTACGGGGAATTTGTACCCCCTCCTAATATAAGCAGGATTTAAGGGGGCAGTCACTTTTCTACGGGGAATTTGTACCCCCTCCTAATATTAGCAGGATTTAAGGGGCAGTCACTTTTCTACGGGGAAATTATACCCCCTCCTAATGTAAGCAGGATTTAAGGGGCAGTCACTTTTCTACGGTAAAATTGTACCCCCTCCTAATATAAGCAGGATTTAAGGGGGCAGTCACTTTTCTATGGGGAAATTGTACATCCTCCTAATATAAGCAGGATATAAGGGGGCAGTCACTTTTCTACGGGGAATGTGTACCCCATCCTAATATAAGCAGGATTTAATAGGGCAGTCACTTTTCTACGCGGAAGTTGTACCCCTCCTAGTATAAACAGGATATAAGGGGGCATTCACTTTTCTACGGGGAAATTGTACCCCCTCCTAATATAAGCAGTATTTAAGGGGCCAATCAGTTTTCTACGGGGAATTTGTACCCCCTCTTAATATAAGTAGGATTTAAGGGGCAGTCACTTTTCTACGGGGAATTTGTACCCCCTCCTAATATTAGCAGGATTTAAGAGGGCAGTCACTTTTCTACGCGGAAATTGTACCCCCTCCTAATATAAACATTATATAAGGGGGTAGTCACTTTTCTACGTGGAAATTGTACCCCCTCCTTATATAAGCAGTATTTAAGGGGACAGTCACTTTTCTACGGGGAATTTGTACCCCCTCCTGATATAAGTAGGATTTATGGGGGCAGTCACTTTTCTACGGGGAATTTGTACACCCTCCTAATATTAGCAGGATTTATGGGGGCAGTCACTTTTCTACGGGGAATTTGTACCCCCTCCTAATATAAGCAGGATTTAAAGGGGCAGTCACTTTTCTACGGGGAAATTATACTTCCTCCTAATATAAGCAGGATTTAAGGGGCAGTCACTTTTCTACGGGGAATTTGTACCCCCTCCTAATATAAGCAGGATTTAAGGGGGCAGTCACTTTTCTACGGGGAATTTGTACCCCCTCCTAATATAAGCAGGATATAAGGGGGCAGTCACTTTTCTACAGGGAAATTGTACCCCCATCTCATATTAGCAGGATTTAATAGGGCAGTCACTCTTCTACGGGGAAATTGTACCCCCTTCTCATATTAGCAGTATTTAATAGGGCAGTCACTTTTCTACGGGGAAATTATACCCCCTCCTAATATAAGCATGATATAAGGGCAGTCACTTTTCTACGGGGAAATTATACCCCCTCCCAATATAAGCAGGATTTAAGGGGGCAGTCATTTTTCTACGGGGAAATTGTACCCCCTCCTAATATAAGCAGGATATAAGGGGGCAGGCACCTTTCTACGGGGAATGTGTACCCCCTCCTAATATAAGCAGGATTTAATAGGGCAGTCACTTTTCTACGCGGAAATTGTACTCCCTCCTAATATAAACAGGATATAAGGGGGCAGTCACTTTTCTACGGGGAAATTGTACCCCTTTTAATATAAGCAGTATTTAAGGGGACAGTCACTTTTCTACGGGGAATTTGTACCCCCTCCTGATATAAGCAGGATTTATGGGGGCAGTCACTTTTCTACGGGGAATTTGTACACCCTCCTAATATTAGCAGGATTTAAGGGGGCAGTCACTTTTCTACGGGGAATTTGTACCCCCTTCTAATATAAGCAGGATTTAAAGGGGCAGTCACTTTTCTACGGGGAAATTATACTTCCTCCTAATATAAGCAGGATTTAATGGGCAGTCACTTTTCTACGGGGAATTTGTACCCCCTCCTAATATAAGCAGGATTTAAGGGGGCAGTCACTTTTCTACGGGGAATTTGAACCCCCTCCTAATATAAGCAGGATATAAGGGGGCAGTCACTTTTCTACAGGGAAATTGTACCCCCATCTCATATTAGCAGGATTTAATAGGGCAGTCACTTTTCTACGGGGAAATTGTACCCCCTTCTCATATTAGCAGTATTTAATAGGGCAGTCACTTTTCTACGGGGAAATTATACCCCCTCCTAATATAAACATGATATAAGGGGGCAGTCACATTTCTACGGGGAAATTATACCCCCTCCCAATTTAAGCAGGATTTAAGGGGGCAGTCATTTTCTACGGGGAAATTGTACCCCCTCCTAATATAAGCAGGATATAAGGGGGCAGTGACTTTTCTACGGGGAATGTGTACCCCCTCCTAATATAAGCAGGATTTAATAGGGCAGTCACTTTTCTACGCGGAAATTGTACCCCATCCTAATATAAACAGGATATAAGGGGGCAGTCACTTTTCTACGGGGAAATTGTAACCCCTCCTAATATAAGCAGTATTTAAGGGGGCAGTCACTTTTCTACGGGGAATTTGTACCCCCTCCTAATATAAGTAGGATTTAAGGGGGCAGTCACTTTTCTACGGGAATTTGTACCCCCTCCTAATATTAGCAGGATTTAAGGGGGCAGTCACTTTTCTACGCGGAAATTGTACCCCCTCCTAATATAAACATTATATAAGGGGGTAGTCACTTTTCTACGTGGAAATTGTACCCCCTCCTATATAAGCAGTATTTAAGGGGACAGTCACTTTTCTACGGGGAATTTGTACGCCCTCCTGATATAAGCAGGATTTATGGGGGCAGTCACTTTTCTACGGGGAATTTGTACACCCTCCTAATATTAGCAGGATTTAAGGGGGCAGTCACTTTTCTACGGGGACTTTGTACCCCCTCCTAATATAAGCAGGATTTAAAGGGGCAGTCACTTTTCTACGGGGAAATTATACTTCCTCCTAATATAAGCAGGATTTAAGGGGCAGTCACTTTTCTACGGGGAATTTGTACCCCCTCCTAATATAAGCAGGATTTAAGGGGGCAGTCACTTTTCTACGAGGAATTTGTACCCCCTCCTAATATAAGCAGGATATAAGGGGGCAGTCACATTTCTACAGGGAAATTGTACCCCCTTCTCATAGTAGCAGGATTTAATAGGGCAGTCATTTTTCTACGGGAAAATTGTACCCCATTCTCATATTAACAGGAATTAATAGGGCAGTCACTTTTCTACGGGGAAATTATACCCCCTCCTAATATAAGCATGATATAAGGGGGCAGTCATTTTTCTACGGGGAAATTATACCCCTTCCCAATATAATCAGGATTTAAGGGGGCAGTCACTTTTCTACGGGGAAATTATACCCCCTCGTAATATAAGCAGGATATAAGGGGGCAGTCACTTTTCTACGGTGAAATTGTACCCCCTTCTCATATTAGCAGGATTTAATAGGGCAGTCACTTTTCTACGGGGAAATTGTACCCCCTTCTCATATTAGCAGGATTTAATAGGGCAGTCACTTTTCTACGGGGAAATTATACCCCCTCCTAATATAAGCATGATATAAGGGGCAGTCACTTTTCTACGGGGAAATTATACCTCCTCCCAATATAATCAGGATTTAAGGGGGCAGTCACTTTTCTACGGGGAAATTATACCCCTCCTAATATAAGCAGGATATAAGGGGGCAGTCACTTTTCTACGGGGAAATAATACCCCCTTCTCATATTAGCAGGATTTAATAGGGCAGTCACTTTTCTACGGGGAATTTGTACCCCCTTCTCATATTAGCAGGATTTAATAGGGCAGTCACTTTTCTACAGGGAAATTGTACCCCATTCTCATAATAGCAGGATTTAATAGGGCAGTCACTTTTCTACGGGAAAATTGTACCCCCTTCTCATATTAGCAGTATTTAATAGGGCAGTCACTTTTCTACGGGGAAATTATACCCCCTCCTAATGTAAGCAGGATTTAAGGGGCAGTCACTTTGCTACGGGAAAATTATACCCCCTCCTAATATGAGCAGGATATAAGGGGGCAGTCACTTTTCTATGGGGAAATTGTGCCCCCTTCTAATATTAGCAGGATTTAATAGGGCAGTCACTTTTCTACGGGGAAATTATACCCCCTCCTAATGTAAGCAGGATTTAAGGGGCAGTCACTTTGATACGGGAAAATTATACCCCCTCCTAATATAAGCAGGATTTAAGGGGGCAGTCACTTTACTACGGGGAAATTGTACCTCCTCCTTATATAAGCAGGATATAAAGGGGCAGTCACTTTTCTACGTGGAATGTGTACCCCCTCCTAATATTAGCAGGATTTAAGGAGGCAGTCACTTTTCTACGGGGAATTTGTACCCCCTCCTAATATAAGCAGGATTTAAAGGGGCAGTCACTTTTCTACGGGGGAATTATATCCCCTCCTAATATAAGTAGGATTTAAAAGGCAATCTCTTTTCTACGGGGAATTTGTACCCCCTCCTAATATAAGCAGGATTTAAGGGGGCAGTCACTTTTCTACGGGGAATTTGTACCCCCTCCTAATATTAGCAGGATTTAAGGGGCAGTCACTTTTCTACGGGGAAATTATACCCCCTCCTAATGTAAGCAGGATTTAAGGGGCAGTCACTTTTCTACGGTAAAATTGTACCCCCTCCTAATATAAGCAGGATTTAAGGGGGCAGTCACTTTTCTATGTGGAAATTGTACATCCTCCTAATATAAGCAGGATATAAGGGGGCAGTCACTTTTCTACGGGGAATGTGTACCCCATCCTAATATAAGCAGGATTTAATAGGGCAGTCACTTTTCTACGCGGAAGTTGTACCCCCCTCCTAGTATAAACAGGATATAAGGGGGCATTCACTTTTCTACGGGGAAATTGTACCCCCTCCTAATATAAGCAGTATTTAAGGGGGCAGTCACTTTTCTACGGGGAATTTGTACCCCCTCTTAATATAAGTAGGATTTAAGGGGCAGTCACTTTTCTACGGGGAATTTGTACCCCCTCCTAATATTAGCAGGATTTAAGGGGGCAGTCACTTTTCTACGCGGAAATTGTACCCCCTCCTAATATAAACATTATATAAGGGGGTAGTCAATTTTCTACGGGGAAATTGTACCCCCCCTTATATAAGCAGTATTTAAGGGGACAGTCACTTTTCTACGGGGAATTTGTACCCCCTCCTGATATAAGTAGGATTTATGGGGGCAGTCACTTTTCTACGGGGAATTTGTACACCCTCCTAATATTAGCAGGATTTAAGGGGGCAGTCACTTTTCTACGGGGAATTTGTACCCCCTCCTAATATAAGCAGGATATAAGGGGGCAGTCACTTTTCTACAGTGAAATTGTACCCCCATCTCATATTAGCAGGATTTAATAGGGCAGTCACTCTTCTACGGTGAAATTGTACCCCCTTCTCATATTAGCAGTATTTAATAGGGCAGTCACTTTTCTACGGGGAAATTATACCCCCTCCTAATATAAGCATGATATAAGGGGGCAGTCACTTTTCTACGGGGAAATTATACCCCCTCCCAATATAAGCAGGATTTAAGGGGGCAGTCATTTTCCTACGGGGAAATTGTACCCCCTCCTAATATAAGCAGGATATAAAGGGGCAATCACTTTTCTACGGGGAATGTATACCCCCTCCTAATATAAGCAGGATTTAATAGGGCTGTCACTTTTCTACGCAGAAATTGTACCCCCTCCTAATATAAACAGGATATAAGGGGGCAGTCACTTTTCTACGGGGAAATTGTACCCCTCCTAATATAAGCAGTATTTAAGGGGGCAGTCTCTTTTCTACGGGGAATTTGTACCCCCTACTAATATAAGTAGGATTTAAGGGGGCAGTCACTTTTCTACGGGGAATTTGTACCCCCTCCTAATATTAGCAGGATTTAAGGGGGCAGTCACTTTTCTACGCGGAAAATGTACCCCCTCCTAGTATAAACATTATATAAGGGGGTAGTCACTTTTCTACGGGGAAATTGTACCCCCTCCTTATATAAGCAGTATTTAAGGGGACAGTCACTTTTCTACGGGGAATTTGTACGCCCTCCTGATATAAGCAGGATTTATGGGGGCAGTCACTTTTCTACGGGGAATTTGTACACCCTCCTAATATTAGCAGGATTTAAGGGGGCAGTTACTTTTCTACGGGGAATTTGTACCCCCTCCTAATATAAGTAGGATTTAAAGGGGCAGTCACTTTTCTACGGGGAAATTAACTTCCTCCTAATTTAAGCAGGATTTAAGGGGCAGTCACTTTTCTACGGGGAATTTGTACCCCCTCCGAATATAAGCAGGATTTAAGGGGGCAGTCACTTTTCTACGGGGAATTTGTACCCCCTCCTAATATAAGCAGGATATAAGGGGGCAGTCACATTTCTACAGGGAAATTGTACCCCCTTCTCATATCAGCAGGATTTAATAGGGCAGTCACTTTTCTACGGGGAAATTGTACCCCATTCTCATATTAGCAGGATTTAATAGGGCAGTCACTTTTCTACGGGGAAATTGTACCCCCTTCTCATATTAGCAGTATTTAATAGGGCAGTCACTTTTCTACGGGGAAATTATACCCCCTCCTAATATAAGCATGATATAAGGGGGCAGTCACATTTCTACGGGGAAATTATACCCCCTCCCAATATAATCAGGATTTAAGGGGGCAGTCACTTTTCTACGGGAAAATTATACCCCCTCCTAATATAAGCAGGATATAAGGGGGCAGTCACTTTTCTACGGGGAAATTATACCCCCTTCTCATATTAGCAGGATTTAATAGGACAGTCACTTTTCTACGGGGAAATTGTACCCCCTTCTCATATTAGCAGGATTTAATAGGGCAGTCACTTTTCTACGGGGAAATTATACCCCCTCCTAATATAAGCATGATATAAGGTGGCAGTAACTTTTCTACGGGGAAATTATACCCCCTCCCAATATAATCAGGATTTAAGGGGGCAGTCACTTTTCTACGGGGAAATTATACCCCTCCTAATATAAACAGGATATAAAGGGGCAGTCACTTTTCTACGGGGAAATTGTACCCCCTTCTCATATTAGCAGGATTTAATAGGGCAGTCACTTTTCTACGGGGAAATTGTACCCCCTTCTCATATTAGCAAGATTTAATAGGGCAGTCACTTTTCTACTGGGAAATTATACCCCGTCCTAATGTAAGCAGGATTTAAGGGGGCAGTCATTTTCTACGGGAAAATTGTACCCCCTCCTAATTGAAGAAGGATTTAAGGGGGCTGTCACTTTTCTATGGGGAAATTGTACCTCCTTCTAATATAAGCAGGATATAAGGGGGCAGTCACTTTCTACGGGGAATGTGTACCCCCTCCTAATATAAGCAGGATTTAATAGGGCAGTCACTTTTCTACGCGGAAGTTGTACCCCCTCCTAGTATAAACAGGATATAAGGGGGCATTCACTTTTCTACGGGGAAATTGTAACCCCTCCTAATATAAGCAGTAATTAAGGGGGCAGTCACTTTTCTACGGGGAATTTGTACCCCCTCCTAATATAAGTAGGATTTAAGGGGGCAGTCACTTTTCTACGGGAATTTGTACCCCCTCCTAATATTAGCAGGATTTAAGGGGGCAGTCACTTTTCTACTGGGAAATTATACCCCTTCCTAATGTAAGCAGGATTTAAGGGGGCAGTCATTTTCTACGGGAAAATTGTACCCCCTCCTAATTGAAGAAGGATTTAAGGGGGCTGTCACTTTTCTATTGGGAAATTGTACCTCCTCCTAATATAAGCAGGATATAAGGGGGCAGTCACTTTTCTACGGGGAAATTATACTTCCTCCTAATATAAGCAGGATTTAAGGGGCAGTCACTTTTCTACGGGGAATTTGTACCCCCTCCTAATATAAGCAGGATTTAAGGGGGCAGTCACTTTTCTACGGGGAATTTGTACCCACTCCTAATATAAGCAGGATATAAGGGGGCAGTCACATTTCTACAGAAAAATTGTACCCCCTTCTCATATTAGCAGGATTTAATAGGGCAGTCACTTTTCTAAAGGGAAATTGTACCCCATTCTCATAATAGCAGGATTTAATAGGGCAGTCACTTTTCTACGGGAAAATTGTACCCCCTTCTCATATTAGCAGTATTTAATAGGGCAGTCACTTTTCTACGGGGAAATTATACCCCCTCCTAATGTAAGCAGGATTTAAGGGGCAGTCACTTTGCTACGGGAAAATTATACCCCCTCCTAATATGAGCAGGATATAAGGGGGCAGTCACTTTTCTATGGGGAAATTGTACCCCCTTCTAATATTAGCAGGATTTAATAGGGCAGTCACTTTTCTACGGGGAAATTATACCCCCTCCTAATGTAAGCAGGATTTAAGGGGCAGTCACTCTGATACGGGAAAATTATACCCCCTCCTAATATAAGCAAGCTTTAAGGGGGCAGTCACTTTACTACGGGGAAATTGTACCTCCTCCTAATATAAGCAGGATATAAAGGGGCAGTCACTTTTCTACGGGGAATGTGTACCCCCTCCTAATATTAGCAGGATTTAAGGAGGCAGTCACTTTTCTACGGGGAATTTGTACCCCCCTCCTAATATAAGCTGGATTTAAAGGGGCAGTAACTTTTCTACGGGGGAATTATACCCCTCCTAATATAAGTAGGATTTAAGGGGCAATCTCTTTTCTACGGGGAATTTGTACCCCCTCCTAATATAAGCAGGATTTAAGGGGGCAGTCACTTTTCTACGGGGAATTTGTACCCCCTCCTAATATTAGCAGGATTTAAGGGGCAGTCACTTTTCTACGGGGAAATTATACCCCCTCCTAATGTAAGCAGGATTTAAGGGGCAGTCACTTTTCTACGGTAAAATTGTACCCCCTCCTAATATAAGCAGGATTTAAGGGGGCAGTCACTTTTCTATGGGGAAATTGTACATCCTCCTAATATAAGCAGGATATAAGGGGGCAGTCACTTTTCTACGGGGAATGTGTACCCCATCCTAATATAAGCAGGATTTAATAGGGCAGTCACTTTTCTACGCGGAAGTTGTACCCCCTCCTAGTATAAACAGGATATAAGGGGGCATTCACTTTTCTACGGGGAAATTGTACCCCCTCCTAATATAAGCAGTATTTAAGGGGGCAGTCAGTTTTCTACGGGGAATTTGTACCCCCTCTTAATATAAGTAGGATTTAAGGGGCAGTCACTTTTCTACGGGGAATTTGTACCCCCTCCTAATATTAGCAGGATTTAAGGGGGCAGTCACTTTTCTACGCGGAAATTGTACCCCCTCCTAATATAAACATTATATAAGGGGGTAGTCACTTTTCTACGTGGAAATTGTACCCCCTCCTTATATAAGCAGTATTTAAGGGGACAGTCACTTTTCTACGGGGAATTTGTACCCCCTCCTGATATAAGTAGGATTTATGGGGGCAGTCACTTTTCTACGGGGAATTTGTACACCCTCCTAATATTAGCAGGATTTATGGGGGCAGTCACTTTTCTACGGGGAATTTGTACCCCCTCCTAATATAAGCAGGATTTAAAGGGGCAGTCACTTTTCTACGGGGAAATTATACTTCCTCCTAATATAAGCAGGATTTAAGGGGCAGTCACTTTTCTACGGGGAATTTGTACCCCCTCCTAATAGAAAAAGGATTTAAGGGGGCAGTCACTTTTCTACGGGGAATTTGTACCCCCTCCTAATATAAGCAGGATATAAGGGGGCAGTCACTTTTCTACAGGGAAATTGTACCCCCATCTCATATTAGCAGGATTTAATAGGGCAGTCACTCTTCTACGGGGAAATTGTACCCCCTTCTCATATTAGCAGTATTTAATAGGGCAGTCACTTTTCTACGGGGAAATTATACCCCCTCCTAATATAAGCATGATATAAGGGCAGTCACTTTTCTACGGGGAAATTATACCCCCTCCCAATATAAGCAGGATTTAAGGGGGCAGTCATTTTTCTACGGGGAAATTGTACCCCCTCCTAATATAAGCAGGATATAAGGGGGCAGGCACTTTTCTACGGGGAATGTGTACCCCCTCCTAATATAAGCAGGATTTAATAGGGCAGTCACTTTTCTACGCGGAAATTGTACTCCCTCCTAATATAAACAGGATATAAGGGGGCAGTCACTTTTCTACGGGGAAATTGTACCCCTTTTAATATAAGCAGTATTTAAGGGGACAGTCACTTTTCTACGGGGAATTTGTACCCCCTCCTGATATAAGCAGGATTTATGGGGGCAGTCACTTTTCTACGGGGAATTTGTACACCCTCCTAATATTAGCAGGATTTAAGGGGGCAGTCACTTTTCTACGGGGAATTTGTACCCCCTTCTAATATAAGCAGGATTTAAAGGGGCAGTCACTTTTCTACGGGGAAATTATACTTCCTCCTAATATAAGCAGGATTTAATGGGCAGTCACTTTTCTACGGGGAATTTGTACCCCCTCCTAATATAAGCAGGATTTATGGGGGCAGTCACTTTTCTACGGGGAATTTGAACCCCCTCCTAATATAAGCAGGATATAAGGGGGCAGTCACTTTTCTACAGGGAAATTGTACCCCCATCTCATATTAGCAGGATTTAATAGGGCAGTCACTTTTCTACGGGGAAATTGTACCCCCTTCTCATATTAGCAGTATTTAATAGGGCAGTCACTTTTCTACGGGGAAATTATACCCCCTCCTAATATAAACATGATATAAGGGGGCAGTCACTTTTCTACGGGGAAATTATACCCCCTCCCAATTTAAGCAGGATTTAAGGGGGCAGTCATTTTCTACGGGGAAATTGTACCCCCTCCTAATATAAGCAGGATATAAGGGGGCAGTCACTTTTCTACGGGGAATGTGTACCCCCTCCTAATATAAGCAGGATTTAATAGGGCAGTCACTTTTCTACGCGGAAATTGTACCCCATCCTAATATAAACAGGATATAAGGGGGCAGTCACTTTTCTACGGGGAAATTGTACCGCCTCCTAATATAAGCAGTATTTAAGGGGGCAGTCACCTTTCTACGGGGAATTTCTACCCCCTCCTAATATAAGTAGGATTTAAGGGGGCAGTCACTTTTCTACGGGGAATTTGTACCCCCTCCTAATATTAGCAGGATTTAAGGGGGCAGTCACTTTTCTACGCGGAAATTGTACCCCCTCCTAATATAAACTTTATATAAGGGGGTAGTCACTTTTCTACGGGGAAATTGTACTCCCTCCTTATATAAGCAGTATTTAAGGGGACATTCACTTTTATACGGGGAATTTGTACGCCCTCCTGATATAAGCAGAATTTATGGGGGCAGTCACTTTTCTACGGGGAATTTGTACACCCTCCTAATATTAGCAGGATTTAAGGGGGCAGTCACTTTTCAACGGGGAATTTGTACCCCCGCCTAATATAAGCAGGATTTAAAGGGGCAGTCAATTTTCTACGGGGAAATTATACTTCCTCCTAATATAAGCAGGATTTAAGGGGCAGTCACTTTTCTACGGGGAATTTGTACCCCCTCCTAATATAGCAGGATTTAAGGGGGCAGTCACTTTTCTACGGGGAATTTGTACCCCCTCCTAATATAAGCAGGATATAAGGGGGCAGTCACATTTCTACAGAAAAATTGTACCCCCTTCTCATATTAGCAGGATTTAATAGGGCAGTCACTTTTCTACAGGGAAATTGTACCCCATTCTCATAATAGCAGGATTTAATAGGGCAGTCACTTTTCTACGGGAAAATTGTACCCCCTTCTCATATTAGCAGTATTTAATAGGGCAGTCACTTTTCTACGGGGAAATTATACCCCCTCCTAATGTAAGCAGGATTTAAGGGGCAGTCACTTTGCTACGGGAAAATTATACCCCCTCCTAATATGAGCAGGATATAAGGGGGCAGTCACTTTTCTATGGGGAAATTGTGCCCCCTTCTAATATTAGCAGGATTTAAGGGGCAGTCACTTTTCTACGGGGAAATTATACCCCCTCCTAATGTAAGCAGGATTTAAGGGGCAGTCACTTTGATACGGGAAAATTATACCCCCTCCTAATATAAGCAGGATTTAAGGGGGCAGTCACTTTACTACGGGGAAATTGTACCTCCTCCTTATATAAGCAGTATATAAAGGGGCAGTCACTTTTCTACGTGGAATGTGTACCCCCTCCTAATATTAGCAGGATTTAAGGAGGCAGTCACTTTTCTACGGGGAATTTGTACCCCCTCCTAATATAAGCAGAATTTAAAGGGGCAGTCACTTTTCTACGGGGGAATTATACCCCCTCCTAATATAAGTAGGATTTAAAAGGCAATCTCTTTTCTACGGGGAATTTGTACCCCCTCCTAATATAAGCAGGATTTAAGGGGGCAGTCACTTTTCTACGGGGAATTTGTACCCCCTCCTAATATTAGCAGGATTTAAGGGGCAGTCACTTTTCTACGGGGAAATTATACCCCCTCCTAATGTAAGCAGGATTTAAGGGGCAGTCACTTTTCTACGGTAAAATTGTACCCCCTCCTAATATAAGCAGGATTTAAGGGGGCAGTCACTTTTCTATGGGGAAATTGTACATCCTCCTAATATAAGCAGGATATAAGGGGGCAGTCACTTTTCTACGGGGAATGTGTACCCCATCCTAATATAAGCAGGATTTAATAGGGCAGTCACTTTTCTACGCGGAAGTTGTACCCCCTCCTAGTATAAACAGGATATAAGGGGGCATTCACTTTTCTACGGGGAAATTGTACCCCCTCCTAATATAAGCAGTATTTAAGGGGGCAGTCACTTTTCTACGGGGAATTTGTACCCCCTCTTAATATAAGTAGGATTTAAGGGGCAGTCACTTTTCTACGGGGAATTTGTACCCCCTCCTAATATTAGCAGGATTTAAGGGGGCAGTCACTTTTCTACGCGGAAATTGTACCCCCTCCTAATATAAACATTATATAAGGGGGTAGTCACTTTTCTACGGGGAAATTGTACCCCCCCTTATATAAGCAGTATTTAAGGGGACAGTCACTTTTCTACGGGGAATTTGTACCCCCTCCTGATATAAGTAGGATTTATGGGGGCAGTCACTTTTCTACGGGGAATTTGTACACCCTCCTAATATTAGCAGGATTTAAGGGGGCAGTCACTTTTCTACGGGGAATTTGTACCCCCTCCTAATATAAGCAGGATATAAGGGGGCAGTCACTTTTCTACAGTGAAATTGTACCCCCATCTCATATTAGCAGGATTTAATAGGGCAGTCACTCTTCTACGGTGAAATTGTACCCCCTTCTCATATTAGCAGTATTTAATAGGGCAGTCACTTTTCTACGGGGAAATTATACCCCCTCCTAATATAAGCATGATATAAGGGGGCAGTCACTTTTCTACGGGGAAATTATACCCCCTCCCAATATAAGCAGGATTTAAGGGGGCAGTCATTTTTCTACGGGGAAATTGTACCCCCTCCTAATATAAGCAGGATATAAAGGGGCAATCACTTTTCTACGGGGAATGTATACCCCCTCCTAATATAAGCAGGATTTAATAGGGCTGTCACTTTTCTACGCAGAAATTGTACCCCCTCCTAATATAAACAGGATATAAGGGGGCAGTCACTTTTCTACGGGGAAATTGTACCCCTCCTAATATAAGCAGTATTTAAGGGGGCAGTCACTTTTCTACGGGGAATTTGTACCCCCTACTAATATAAGTAGGATTTAAGGGGCAGTCACTTTTCTACGGGGAATTTGTACCCCCTCCTAATATTAGCAGGATTTAAGGGGGCAGTCACTTTTCTACGCGGAAATTGTACCCCCTCCTAGTATAAACATTATATAAGGCGGTAGTCACTTTTCTACGGGGAAATTGTACAATCAACAGCAAATGAATTAGGAAAAAAAAGATTTTCTGGACGAAAAATGAGTTGGCAATGCTGCGAACACCGAGGCAATCTTGATAAGAGGCTTGAGGAGCGTCGAGCTAAATTTCCTGAAAAGCACAACTCAACTCCAGTATCGAAGGTCATGCTACACGTGGATTGGCAACTATCGGGAGCATGCTGTCTGTCTACACAATTCTCCCCAAATGCCTGTTTGAAGATGAACCTTCTGCTCGCATTTTATTTTTCAAATGTAGTTCTGACGTTGTAGTCATTTTACAATTATTTGTATTTGTTCTTATTTTGCTTTGCTTTTATGTCACCTTTACAATTAATCGAAACTATGAAGATGGATGATAATGAGATTAAATTGATGAAGAGACACTTAAAAAAGAGCTTGCCAGACCAGGACTCGAACCCGGAACCTAAAGCGGATAAGGTGGGGTGACCGTCAATAACTCCCGGCCATGAACTGGAGTATAAAATTTGTAATTTCTCAGGAGTATTTTTTGTTCTGTTCATGACTAATACCTGCTTTCGGACACTTAATTTATAAGTGACACACTTCGTTCGGTGGGGACAAGCCACGTATTGTTTGAGAGGAGGGACACATCTCGTTCATATACTAGATACAATCATGGACTATACTTGAAATGTGACGTGCTAAACAATATTTGGAGATCAGTTGGACATAGCAATTTTGATATACAAGTTGCATTTTCTCTACTTATTCATTATGCCTCATAGATAATCTCGCAACAACGCAAAATGTTTTAATTGACTCGAATTCACAATGACTAATATATACTGGACCTACATATTTTAAATGCAAAATCTAGGTGACGAAAATATGCCTCAACACGAAATGAAAATGCAATATTCATTCAATGCACTAAAAAAGCTAACCAAAGCAGACTTTTAACAACATTACACACGTAACGTTTCCATCCTGTAACAGGTTTTTTTTGGAGTAAGATTCACATGGCGTAATAGGATTATCATTCACTACAAAGCAATAGCTATAAACACGAGATAAACCTGAAATGAGGGGTTAGAATTCACCATAAGAGAAGTGCAGCAGGTAAAACAAAACACATATGTAAGGAAGAGGTGTGTAAGTGTAAGTTTCTATGTGAAAATTGACTGAGTGGTAGCACTAGACGGTTTTACGTCAAGGATCCTAGGTTCGAATACCGGTCTGGGCATTGGTGTTGTTTCTGAATGTTCTATTTATTTTATCTTCACTCATCTTCATCGTCGCGATTGCCCGAAAGTGGAAGAAAAGCGACGCTAAATAAAAATAAAAAAATATATGTAAAAATTAGAAGGTTAATTAAGAGCTGATAGGTAAAATATACTCTATGAGCGATGTTCGATAGAAGTTCTGTTAAGATGTCAAACCTGTAAGAAGTGGGCCTCCCGATGGCGCAGTGGTAGCGACGCCGCCTTGTAATCAAGGGGTTCCGGGTTCGATACCCGGTGGAGGCACATAGTGGTTCGGATCCCACTTAAAACTGTAGGTCCAGTCCCGATTAGCCTTACTGTGCATAAAGTGGACTTAAAACATCAAATCAACCATCAAATCAAACCTGTAAGAAGCAAATAGCGAAGTTGTGTGAAGGATTGAAGATAAGCTTCGATAAGATGGTCACCTGGATTGTCTCGAGCTGAACCAGTAAATGGGCGATGTTTAATCCCCAAGGCCATTCTGCAAAACGAATGCCAAAAGAGGTTCGTGTGTGGATTTGGTCAGCATGAAATTGTTGGGTAATGATAAGTGAATGGTATTTTTTCTGTTTTCGTTATTTTACGTTGCTTTTCTAACTCTGGATCTTGAATGACGAATAAATTAATTTGGTGAACTGATAAACACAAAAAAGCCAACCCCGTGGCTAATTGGTTAGCGCACGCGCTTCGAAGTAAGATGAGGATGTGTCATTGTCTGCATCCCACTTCCATCTATCACATCTTCAACCTTCATCATTGCGATTATCCGAGACTGGTAGAACAGTGACGTGAAATAACAAAAAATATCACCCTCGGTGTCGATTTCAACGTTTGAAGTATTGCTGTTTTTGCATTCAATAGCGGCTCTAGATTGTGACAGTGATGTGAAATGCTTCTGATTTTATAAGAAATAGTAAAACGGGAAGAGCGATAGATATTCCTCTATTTTCAATTTTCTCTAAAACTATTTTCCCCGACTGTGGTGATAATGAATTCTATGTAGTATGAGAAATATACTTTAAATTAATTTATACTAATTTATGCATATGCAACTGATTAAGAGAGCCTCCACGATGGCGCAAGGAAATCGTCGCCGCATTGTAATCAAGGAGTTCTCGGTTCGATGCCCGTTGAAGGCACTAGTGATTCGGATTCTAGTTTAAACTGTAGATCTCGTCCCGGTTTGCCTATTTGTGCATAAAACTTAGACTTAGAATGATTAAGGACTTTTCGAAACATTCTGTCTGTATCGGAATGGCAACTTTCTTCAGAAGGAAAATGATACGCACAGCACCTCTAATTACCCACTGCCATTCAACACGCTACTATTCGTAAATTCAGAATTATTATTTTAGGGTTCAAATTCTGACATCTGAAAGAGGGACACTAGGCCCCAAGAGTTTCAGGTTTGTTAACATTTACTAGTTAAGGATATTTTTATTAAGCTCCTGGGACCTGAGGAACAAAAATATAGATCTTTTAAAATGATTTCTCAAATTAAATGTAGAAATTATGCAGCACATAGCCCAGGGACGCTATAGCTTATTCATGGGATGGAAAAATTGTCATTTCCTGGTCTCAGCATGGAGTTCTATCTCTGCAGTATTTCCTTATCAATTTAATGTAATTATCATCCATCCTCATAGTTGCGACAAATTATAAATGTGTGATGGTAAAAACAAAGCAAAATAAGAAAAAAAAATTGTAACATTACTGCAATGTCAGAACTACGTTGGCAAAAAAAAGTGAACACCAGATCATTTTCAAACAGGCATTTGGGGAGAACTGTGTAGAGGTAGACAGACAACATACTCCCGAAAGTTGCCAAACGAACATGACCTTCGGTACTGAAGTTGTGCGTTGAGAAAACTTTGCTTGAAGCTCCTCAAGCGTCTTATCGCAAATGCCTCGGTGTTCGCAGCATTGCCAACTCATTTTTCGTGGAGAAAATCTTTTTTTTCCTAATTCATTTGCTGTTGATTGTACCCCCTCCTTATATAAGCAGTATTTAAGGGGACAGTCACTTTTCTACGGGGAATTTGTACGCCCTCCTGATATAAGCAGGATTAATGGGGGCAGTCACTTTTCTACGGGGAATTTGTACACCCTCCTAATATTAGCAGGATTTAAGGGGGCAGTTACTTTTCTACGGGGAATTTGTACCCCCTCCTAATATAAGTAGGATTTAAAGGGGCAGTCACTTTTCTACGGGGAAATTAACTTCCTCCTAATTTAAGCAGGATTTAAGGGGCAGTCACTTTTCTACGGGGAATTTGTACCCCCTCCGAATATAAGCAGGATTTAAGGGGGCAGTCACTTTTCTACGGGGAATTTGTACCCCCTCCTAATATAAGCAGGATATAAGGGGGCAGTCACATTTCTACAGGGAAATTGTACCCCCTTCTCATATCAGCAGGATTTAATAGGGCAGTCACTTTTCTACGGGGAAATTGTACCCCATTCTCATATTAGCAGGATTTAATAGGGCAGTCACTTTTCTACGGGGAAATTGTACCCCCTTCTCATATTAGCAGTATTTAATAGGGCAGTCACTTTTCTACGGGGAAATTATACCCCCTCCTAATATAAGCATGATATAAGGGGGCAGTCACATTTCTACGGGGAAATTATACCCCCTCCCAATATAATCAGGATTTAAGGGGGCAGTCACTTTTCTACGGGAAAATTATACCCCCTCCTAATATAAGCAGGATATAAGGGGGCAGTCACTTTTCTACGGGGAAAATATACCCCCTTCTCATATTAGCAGGATTTAATAGGACAGTCACTTTTCTACGGGGAAATTGTACCCCCTTCTCATATTAGCAGGATTTAATAGGGCAGTCACTTTTCTACGGGGAAATTATACCCCCTCCTAATATAAGCATGATATAAGGTGGCAGTAACTTTTCTACGGGGAAATTATACCCCCTCCCAATATAATCAGGATTTAAGGGGGCAGTCACTTTTCTACGGGGAAATTATACCCCTCCTAATATAAGCAGGATATAAAGGGGCAGTCACTTTTCTACGGGGAAATTGTACCCCCTTCTCATATTAGCAGGATTTAATAGGGCAGTCACTTTTCTACGGGGAAATTGTACCCCCTTCTCATATTAGCAGGATTAAATAGGGCAGTCACTTTTCTACGGGGAATTTGTACCCCCTCCTAATATAAGCAGGATATAAGGGGGCAGTCACTCTTCTACGGGGAAATTGAACCCCCTTCTCATATTAGCAGGATTTAATAGGGCAGTCACTTTTCTACGGGGGAATTATATCCCCTCCTAATATAAGTAGGATTTAAGGGGCAATCACTTTTCTACGGGGAATTTGTACCCCCTCCTAATATAAGCAGGATTTAAGGGGGCAGTTACTTTTCTACGGGGAATTTGTACCCCCTCCTAATATTAGCAGGATGTAAGGGGGCAGTCACTTTTCTACTGGGAAATTATACCCCGTCCTAATGTAAGCAGGATTTAAGGGGGCAGTCATTTTCTACGGGAAAATTGTACCCCCTCCTAATTGAAGAAGGATTTAAGGGGGCTGTCACTTTTCTATGGGGAAATTGTACCTCCTCCTAATATAAGCAGGATATAAGGGGGCAGTCACTTTCTACGGGGAATGTGTACCCCCTCCTAATATAAGCAGGATTTAATAGGGCAGTCACTTTTCTACGCGGAAGTTGTACCCCCTCCTAGTATAAACAGGATATAAGGGGGCATTCACTTTTCTACGGGGAAATTGTAACCCCTCCTAATATAAGCAGTATTTAAGGGGGCAGTCTCTTTTCTACGGGGAATTTGTACCCCCTACTAATATAAGTAGGATTTAAGGGGGCAGTCACTTTTCTACGGGGAATTTGTACCCCCTCCTAATATTAGCAGGATTTAAGGGGGCAGTCACTTTTCTACGCGGAAATTGTACCCCCTCCTAGTATAAACATTATATAAGGGGGTAGTCACTTTTCTACGGGGAAATTGTACCCCCTCCTTATATAAGCAGTATTTAAGGGGACAGTCACTTTTCTACGGGGAATTTGTACGCCCTCCTGATATAAGCAGGATTTATGGGGGCAGTCACTTTTCTACGGGGAATTTGTACACCCTCCTAATATTAGCAGGATTTAAGGGGGCAGTTACTTTTCTACGGGGAATTTGTACCCCCTCCTAATATAAGTAGGATTTAAAGGGGGAGTCACTTTTCTACGGGGAAATTAACTTCCTCCTAATTTAAGCAGGATTTAAGGGGCAGTCACTTTTCTACGGGGAATTTGTACCCCCTCCGAATATAAGCAGGATTTAAGAGGGCAGTCACTTTTCTACGGGGAATTTGTACCCCCTCCTAATATAAGCAGGATATAAGGGGGCAGTCACATTTCTACAGGGAAATTGTACCCCCTTCTCATATCAGCAGGATTTAATAGGGCAGTCACTTTTCTACGGGGAAATTGTACCCCATTCTCATATTAGCAGGATTTAATAGGGCAGTCACTTTTCTACGGGGAAATTGTACCCCCTTCTCATATTAGCAGTATTTAATAGGGCAGTCACTTTTCTACGGGGAAATTATACCCCCTCCTAATATAAGCATGATATAAGGGGGCAGTCACATTTCTACGGGGAAATTATACCCCCTCCCAATATAATCAGGATTTAAGGGGGCAGTCACTTTTCTACGGGAAAATTATACCCCCTCCTAATATAAGCAGGATATAAGGGGGCAGTCACTTTTCTACGGGGAAATTATACCCCCTTCTCATATTAGCAGGATTTAATAGGACAGTCACTTTTCTACGGGGAAATTGTACCCCCTTCTCATATTAGCAGGATTTAATAGGGCAGTCACTTTTCTACGGGGAAATTATACCCC
Organism: Lepisma saccharinum; assembly: GCF_977018435.1. Classification (NCBI taxonomy): domain Eukaryota; kingdom Metazoa; phylum Arthropoda; class Insecta; order Zygentoma; family Lepismatidae; genus Lepisma; species Lepisma saccharinum. Next base: position 1,597,566 of record NW_028142894.1, read on the forward strand.
CTCCTAATATAAGCATGATATAAGGTGGCAGTAACTTTTCTACGGGGAAATTATACCCCCTCCCAATATAATCAGGATTTAAGGGGGCAGTCACTTTTCTACGGGGAAATTATACCCCTCCTAATATAAGCAGGATATAAAGGGGCAGTCACTTTTCTACGGGGAAATTGTACCCCCTTCTCATATTAGCAGGATTTAATAGGGCAGTCACTTTTCTACGGGGAAATTGTACCCCCTTCTCATATTAGCAGGATTTAATAGGGCAGTCACTTTTCTACGGGGGAATTATATCCCCTCCTAATATAAGTAGGATTTAAGGGGCAATCACTTTTCTACGGGGAATTTGTACCCCCTCCTAATATAAGCAGGATTTAAGGGGGCAGTTACTTTTCTACGGAGAATTTGTACCCCCTCCTAATATTAGCAGGATGTAAGGGGGCAGTCACTTTTCTACTGGGAAATTATACCCCGTCCTAATGTAAGCAGGATTTAAGGGGGCAGTCATTTTCTACGGGAAAATTGTACCCCCTCCTAATTGAAGAAGGATTTAAGGGGGCTGTCACTTTTCTATGGGGAAATTGTACCTCCTTCTAATATAAGCAGGATATAAGGGGGCAGTCACTTTCTACGGGGAATGTGTACCCCCTCCTAATATAAGCAGGATTTAATAGGGCAGTCACTTTTCTACGCGGAAGTTGTACCCCCTCCTAGTATAAACAGGATATAAGGGGGCATTCACTTTTCTACGGGGAAATTGTAACCCCTCCTAATATAAGCAGTAATTAAGGGGGCAGTCACTTTTCTACGGGGAATTTGTACCCCCTCCTAATATAAGTAGGATTTAAGGGGGCAGTCACTTTTCTACGGGAATTTGTACCCCCTCCTAATATTAGCAGGATTTAAGGGGGCAGTCACTTTTCTACTGGGAAATTATACCCCGTCCTAATGTAAGCAGGATTTAAGGGGGCAGTCATTTTCTACGGGAAAATTGTACCCCCTCCTAATTGAAGAAGGATTTAAGGGGGCTGTCACTTTTCTATTGGGAAATTGTACCTCCTCCTAATATAAGCAGGATATAAGGGGGCAGTCACTTTTCTACGGGGAAATTATACTTCCTCCTAATATAAGCAGGATTTAAGGGGCAGTCACTTTTCTACGGGGAATTTGTACCCCCTCCTAATATAAGCAGGATTTAAGGGGGCAGTCACTTTTCTACGGGGAATTTGTACCCACTCCTAATATAAGCAGGATATAAGGGGGCAGTCACATTTCTACAGAAAAATTGTACCCCCTTCTCATATTAGCAGGATTTAATAGGGCAGTCACTTTTCTAAAGGGAAATTGTACCCCATTCTCATAATAGCAGGATTTAATAGGGCAGTCACTTTTCTACGGGAAAATTGTACCCCCTTCTCATATTAGCAGTATTTAATAGGGCAGTCACTTTTCTACGGGGAAATTATACCCCCTCCTAATGTAAGCAGGATTTAAGGGGCAGTCACTTTGCTACGGGAAAATTATACCCCCTCCTAATATGAGCAGGATATAAGGGGGCAGTCACTTTTCTATGGGGAAATTGTACCCCCTTCTAATATTAGCAGGATTTAATAGGGCAGTCACTTTTCTACGGGGAAATTATACCCCCTCCTAATGTAAGCAGGATTTAAGGGGCAGTCACTCTGATACGGGAAAATTATACCCCCTCCTAATATAAGCAAGCTTTAAGGGGGCAGTCACTTTACTACGGGGAAATTGTACCTCCTCCTAATATAAGCAGGATATAAAGGGGCAGTCACTTTTCTACGGGGAATGTGTACCCCCTCCTAATATTAGCAGGATTTAAGGAGGCAGTCACTTTTCTACGGGGAATTTGTACCCCCCTCCTAATATAAGCTTTATTTAAAGGGGCAGTAACTTTTCTACGGGGGAATTATACCCCTCCTAATATAAGTAGGATTTAAGGGGCAATCTCTTTTCTACGGGGAATTTGTACCCCCTCCTAATATAAGCAGGATTTAAGGGGGCAGTCACTTTTCTACGGGGAATTTGTACACCCTCCTAATATTAGCAGGATTTAAGGGGCAGTCACTTTTCTACGGGGAAATTATACCCCCTCCTAATGTAAGCAGGATTTAAGGGGCAGTCACTTTTCTACGGTAAAATTGTACCCCCTCCTAATATAAGCAGGATTTAAGGGGGCAGTCACTTTTCTATGGGGAAATTGTACATCCTCCTAATATAAGCAGGATATAAGGGGGCAGTCACTTTTCTACGGGGAATGTGTACCCCATCCTAATATAAGCAGGATTTAATAGGGCAGTCACTTTTCTACGCGGAAGTTGTACCCCCTCCTAGTATAAACAGGATATAAGGGGGCATTCACTTTTCTACGGGGAAATTGTACCCCCTCCTAATATAAGCAGTATTTAAGGGGGCAGTCAGTTTTCTACGGGGAATTTGTACCCCCTCTTAATATAAGTAGGATTTAAGGGGCAGTCACTTTTCTACGGGGAATTTGTACCCCCTCCTAATATTAGCAGGATTTAAGGGGGCAGTCACTTTTCTACGCGGAAATTGTACCCCCTCCTAATATAAACATTATATAAGGGGGTAGTCACTTTTCTACGTGGAAATTGTACCCCCTCCTTATATAAGCAGTATTTAAGGGAACAGTCACTTTTCTACGGGGAATTTGTACCCCCTCCTGATATAAGTAGGATTTATGGGGGCAGTCACTTTTCTACGGGGAATTTGTACACCCTCCTAATATTAGCAGGATTTATGGGGGCAGTCACTTTTCTACGGGGAATTTGTACCCCCTCCTAATATAAGCAGGATATAAGGGGGCAGTCACTTTTCTACAGGGAAATTGTACCCCCATCTCATATTAGCAGGATTTAATAGGGCAGTCACTTTTCTACGGGGAAATTGTACCCCCTTCTCATATTAGCAGTATTTAATAGGGCAGTCACTTTTCTACGGGGAAATTATACCCCCTCCTAATATAAACATGATATAAGGGGGCAGTCACTTTTCTACGGGGAAATTATACCCCCTCCCAATTTAAGCAGGATTTAAGGGGGCAGTCATTTTCTACGGGGAAATTGTACCCCCTCCTAATATAAGCAGGATATAAGGGGGCAGTCACTTTTCTACGGGGAATGTGTACCCCCTCCTAATATAAGCAGGATTTAATAGGGCAGTCACTTTTCTACGCGGAAATTGTACCCCATCCTAATATAAACAGGATATAAGGGGGCAGTCACTTTTCTACGGGGAAATTGTACCGCCTCCTAATATAAGCAGTATTTAAGGGGGCAGTCACCTTTCTACGGGGAATTTCTACCCCCTCCTAATATAAGTAGGATTTAAGGGGGCAGTCACTTTTCTACGGGGAATTTGTACCCTCTCCTAATATTAGCAGGATTTAAGGGGGCAGTCACTTTTCTACGCGGAAATTGTACCCCCTCCTAATATAAACTTTATATAAGGGGGTAGTCACTTTTCTACGGGGAAATTGTACTCCCTCCTTATATAAGCAGTATTTAAGGGGACAGTCACTTTTCTACGGGGAATTTGTACGCCCTCCTGATATAAGCAGAATTTATGGGGGCAGTCACTTTTCTACGGTGAATTTGTACACCCTCCTAATATTAGCAGGATTTAAGGGGGCAGTCACTTTTCAACGGGGAATTTGTACCCCCGCCTAATATAAGCAGGATTTAAAGGGGCAGTCAATTTTCTACGGGGAAATTATACTTCCTCCTAATATAAGCAGGATTTAAGGGGCAGTCACTTTTCTACGGGGAATTTGTACCCCCTCCTAATATAAGCAGGATTTAAGGGGGCAGTCACTTTTCTACGGGGAATTTGTACCCCCTCCTAATATAAGCAGGATATAAGGGGGCAGTCACATTTCTACAGAAAAATTGTACCCCCTTCTCATATTAGCAGGATTTAATAGGGCAGTCACTTTTCTACAGGGAAATTGTACCCCATTCTCATAATAGCAGGATTTAATAGGGCAGTCACTTTTCTACGGGAAAATTGTACCCCCTTCTCATATTAGCAGTATTTAATAGGGCAGTCACTTTTCTACGGGGAAATTATACCCCCTCCTAATGTAAGCAAGATTTAAGGGGCAGTCACTTTGCTACGGGAAAATTATACCCCCTCCTAATATGAGCAGGATATAAGGGGGCAGTCACTTTTCTATGGGGAAATTGTGCCCCCTTCTAATATTAGCAGGATTTAATAGGGCAGTCACTTTTCTACGGGGAAATTATACCCCCTCCTAATGTAAGCAGGATTTAAGGGGCAGTCACTTTGATACGGGAAAATTATACCCCCTCCTAATATAAGCAGGATTTAAGGGGGCAGTCACTTTACTACGGGGAAATTGTACCTCCTCCTTATATAAGCAGGATATAAAGGGGCAGTCACTTTTCTACGTGGAATGTGTACCCCCTCCTAATATTAGCAGGATTTAAGGAGGCAGTCACTTTTCTACGGGGAATTTGTACCCCCTCCTAATATAAGCAGGATTTAAAGGGGCAGTCACTTTTCTACGGGGGAATTATACCCCCTCCTAATATAAGTAGGATTTAAAAGGCAATCTCTTTTCTACGGGGAATTTGTACCCCCTCCTAATATAAGCAGGATTTAAGGGGGCAGTCACTTTTCTACGGGGAATTTGTACCCCCTCCTAATATTAGCAGGATTTAAGGGGCAGTCACTTTTCTACGGGGAAATTATACCCCCTCCTAATGTAAGCAGGATTTAAGGGGCAGTCACTTTTCTACGGTAAAATTGTACCCCCTCCTAATATAAGCAGGATTTAAGGGGGCAGTCACTTTTCTATGGGGAAATTGTACATCCTCCTAATATAAGCAGGATATAAGGGGGCAGTCACTTTTCTACGGGGAATGTGTACCCCATCCTAATATAAGCAGGATTTAATAGGGCAGTCACTTTTCTACGCGGATGTTGTACCCCCTCCTAGTATAAACAGGATATAAGGGGGCATTCACTTTTCTACGGGGAAATTGTACCCCCTCCTAATATAAGCAGTATTTAAGGGGGCAGTCACTTTTCTACGGGGAATTTGTACCCCCTCTTAATATAAGTAGGATTTAAGGGGCAGTCACTTTTCTACGGGGAATTTGTACCCCCTCCTAATATTAGCAGGATTTAAGGGGGCAGTCACTTTTCTACGCGGAAATTGTACCCCCTCCTAATATAAACATTATATAAGGGGGTAGTCACTTTTCTACGGGGAAATTGTACCCCCCCTTATATAAGCAGTATTTAAGGGGACAGTCACTTTTCTACGGGGAATTTGTACCCCCTCCTGATATAAGTAGGATTTATGGGGGCAGTCACTTTTCTACGGGGAATTTGTACACCCTCCTAATATTAGCAGGATTTAAGGGGGCAGTCACTTTTCTACGGGGAATTTGTACCCCCTCCTAATATAAGCAGGATATAAGGGGGCAGTCACTTTTCTACAGTGAAATTGTACCCCCATCTCATATTAGCAGGATTTAATAGGGCAGTCACTCTTCTACGGTGAAATTGTACCCCCTTTTCATATTAGCAGTATTTAATAGGGCAGTCACTTTTCTACGGGGAAATTATACCCCCTCCTAATATAAGCATGATATAAGGGGGCATTCACTTTTCTACGGGGAAATTATACCCCCTCCCAATATAAGCAGGATTTAAGGGGGCAGTCATTTTTCTACGGGGAAATTGTACCCCCTCCTAATATAAGCAGGATATAAAGGGGCAATCACTTTTCTACGGGGAATGTATACCCCCTCCTAATATAAGCAGGATTTAATAGGGCTGTCACTTTTCTACGCAGAAATTGTACCCCCTCCTAATATAAACAGGATATAAGGGGGCAGTCACTTTTCTACGGGGAAATTGTACCCCTCCTAATATAAGCAGTATTTAAGGGGGCAGTCACTTTTCTACGGGGAATTTGTACCCCCTACTAATATAAGTAGGATTTAAGGGGGCAGTCACTTTTCTACGGGGAATTTGTACCCCCTCCTAATATTAGCAGGATTTAAGGGGGCAGTCACTTTTCTACGCGGAAATTGTACCCCCTCCTAGTATAAACATTATATAAGGCGGTAGTCACTTTTCTACGGGGAAATTGTACCCCCTCCTTATATAAGCAGTATTTAAGGGGACAGTCACTTTTCTACGGGGAATTTGTACGCCCTCCTGATATAAGCAGGATTTATGGGGGCAGTCACTTTTCTACGGGGAATTTGTACACCCTCCTAATATTAGCAGGATTCAAGGGGGCAGTTACTTTTCTACGGGGAATTTGTACCCCCTCCTAATATAAGTAGGATTTAAAGGGGCAGTCACTTTTCTACGGGGAAATTAACTTCCTCCTAATTTAAGCAGGATTTAAGGGGCAGTCACTTTTCTACGGGGAATTTGTACCCCCTCCGAATATAAGCAGGATTTAAGGGGGCAGTCACTTTTCTACGGGGAATTTGTACCCCCTCCTAATATAAGCAGGATATAAGGGGGCAGTCACATTTCTACAGGGAAATTGTACCCCCTTCTCATATCAGCAGGATTTAATAGGGCAGTCACTTTTCTACGGGGAAATTGTACCCCATTCTCATATTAGCAGGATTTATTAGGGCAGTCACTTTTCTACGGGGAAATTGTACCCCCTTCTCATATTAGCAGTATTTAATAGGGCAGTCACTTTTCTACGGGGAAATTATACCCCCTCCTAATATAAGCATGATATAAGGGGGCAGTCACATTTCTACGGGGAAATTATACCCCCTCCCAATATAATCAGGATTTAAGGGGGCAGTCACTTTTCTACGGGAAAATTATACCCCCTCCTAATATAAGTAGGATATAAGGGGGCAGTCACTTTTCTACGGGGAAAATATACCCCCTTCTCATATTAGCAGGATTTAATAGGACAGTCACTTTTCTACGGGGAAATTGTACCCCCTTCTCATATTAGCAGGATTTAATAGGGCAGTCACTTTTCTACGGGGAAATTATACCCCCTCCTAATATAAGCATGATATAAGGTGGCAGTAACTTTTCTACGGGGAAATTATACCCCCTCCCAATATAATCAGGATTTAAGGGGGCAGTCACTTTTCTACGGGGAAATTATACCCCTCCTAATATAAGCAGGATATAAAGGGGCAGTCACTTTTCTACGGGGAAATTGTACCCCCTTCTCATATTAGCAGGATTTAATAGGGCAGTCACTTTTCTACGGGGAAATTGTACCCCCTTCTCATATTAGCAGGATTAAATAGGGCAGTCACTTTTCTACGGGGAATTTGTACCCCCTCCTAATATAAGCAGGATATAAGGGGGCAGTCACTCTTCTACGGGGAAATTGAACCCCCTTCTCATATTAGCAGGATTTAATAGGGCAGTCACTTTTCTACGGGGGAATTATATCCCCTCCTAATATAAGTAGGATTTAAGGGGCAATCACTTTTCTACGGGGAATTTGTACCCCCTCCTAATATAAGCAGGATTTAAGGGGGCAGTTACTTTTCTACGGGGAATTTGTACCCCCTCCTAATATTAGCAGGATGTAAGGGGGCAGTCACTTTTCTACTGGGAAATTATACCCCGTCCTAATGTAAGCAGGATTTAAGGGGGCAGTCATTTTCTACGGGAAAATTGTACCCCCTCCTAATTGAAGAAGGATTTAAGGGGGCTGTCACTTTTCTATGGGGAAATTGTACCTCCTCCTAATATAAGCAGGATATAAGGGGGCAGTCACTTTCTACGGGGAATGTGTACCCCCTCCTAATATAAGCAGGATTTAATAGGGCAGTCACTTTTCTACGCGGAAGTTGTACCCCCTCCTAGTATAAACAGGATATAAGGGGGCATTCACTTTTCTACGGGGAAATTGTAACCCCTCCTAATATAAGCAGTATTTAAGGGGGCAGTCACTTTTCTACGGGGAATTTGTACCCCCTCCTAATATAAGTAGGATTTAAGGGGGCAGTCACTTTTCTACGGGAATTTGTACCCCCTCCTAATATTAGCAGGATTTAAGGGGGCAGTCACTTTTCTACGCGGAAATTGTACCCCCTCCTAATATAAACATTATATAAGGGGGCAGTCACTTTTCTACGGGGAATTTGTACCCCCTCCTAATATAAGCAGGATTTAAAGGGGCAGTCACTTTTCTACGGGGAAATTATACTTCCTCCTAATATAAGCAGGATTTAAGGGGCAGTCACTTTTCTACGGGGAATTTGTACCCCCTCCTAATATAAGCAGGATTTAAGGGGGCAGTCACTTTTCTACGAGGAATTTGTACCCCCTCCTAATATAAGCAGGATATAAGGGGGCAGTCACATTTCTACAGGGAAATTGTACCCCCTTCTCATTTTAGCAGGATTTAATAGGGCAGTCACTTTTCTACGGGGAATTTGTACCCCCTCCTAATTAAAGAAGGATTTAAGGGGGCAGTCACTTTTCTATGGGGAAATTGTACCTCCTCCTAATATAAGCAGGATATAAGGGGGCAGTCACTTTCTACGGGGAATGTGTACCCCCTCCTAATATAAGCAGGATTTAATAGGGCAGTCACTTTTCTACGCGGAAGTTGTACCCCCTCCTAGTATAAACAGGATATAAGGGGGCATTCACTTTTCTACGGGGAAATTGTAACCCCTCCTAATATAAGCAGTATTTAAGGGGGCAGTCACTTTTCTACGGGGAATTTGTACCCCCTCCTAATATAAGTAGGATTTAAAGGGGCAGTCACTTTTCTACTGGAATTTGTACCCCCTCCTAATATTAGCAGGATTTAAGGGGGCAGTCACTTTTCTACGCGGAAGTTGTACCCCCTCCTAGTATAAACAGGATATAAGGGGGCATTCACTTTTCTACGGGGAAATTGTAACCCCTCCTAATATAAGCAGTATTTAAGGGGGCAGTCACTTTTCTACGGGGAATTTGTACCCCCTCCTAATATAAGCAGGATTTAAAGGGGCAGTCACTTTTCTACGGGGAAATTATACTTCCTCCTAATATAAGCAGGATTTAAGGGGCAGTCACTTTTCTACGGGGAATTTGTACCCCCTCCTAATATAAGCAGGATTTAAGGGGGCAGTCACTTTTCTACGAGGAATTTGTACCCCCTCCTAATATAAGCAGGATATAAGGGGGCAGTCACATTTCTACAGGGAAATTGTACCCCCTTCTCATATTAGCAGGATTTAATAGGGCAGTCACTTTTCTACGGGGAAATTGTACCCCCTTCTCATATTAGCAGGATTAAATAGGGCAGTCACTTTTCTACGGGGAATTTGTACCCCCTCCTAATATAAGCAGGATATAAGGGGGCAGTCACTTTTCTACGGGGAAATTGTACCCCCTTCTCATATTAGCAGGATTTAATAGGGCAGTCACTTTTCTACGGGGGAATTATATCCCCTCCTAATAAAAGTAGGATTTAAGGGGCAATCACTTTTCTACGGGGAATTTGTACCCCCTCCTAATATAAGCAGGATTTAAGGGGGCAGTTACTTTTCTACGGGGAATTTGTACCCCCTCCTAATATTAGCAGGATGTAAGGGGGCAGTCACTTTTCTACTGGGAAATTATACCCCGTCCTAATGTAAGCAGGATTTAAGGGGGCAGTCATTTTCTACGGGAAAATTGTACCCCCTCCTAATTAAAGAAGGATTTAAGGGGGCAGTCACTTTTCTATGGGGAAATTGTACCTCCTCCTAATATAAGCAGGATATAAGGGGGCAGTCACTTTTCTACGGGAATTTGTACCCCCTCCTAATATTAGCAGGATTTAATAGGGCAGTCACTTTTCTACGCGGAAGTTGTACCCCCTCCTAGTATAAACAGGATATAAGGGGGCATTCACTTTTCTACGGGGAAATTGTAACCCCTCCTAATATAAGCAGTATTTAAGGGGGCAGTCACTTTTCTACGGGGAATTTGTACCCCCTCCTAATATAAGTAGGATTTAAGGGGGCAGTCACTTTTCTACGGGAATTTGTACCCCCTCCTAATATTAGCAGGATTTAAGGGGGCAGTCACTTTTCTACGCGGAAATTGTACCCCCTCCTAATATAAACATTATATAAGGGGGTAGTCACTTTTCTACGTGGAAATTGTACCCCCTCCTATATAAGCAGTATTTAAGGGGACAGTCACTTTTCTACGGGGAATTTGTACGCCCTCCTGATATAAGCAGGATTTATGGGGGCAGTCACTTTTCTACGGGGAATTTGTACACCCTCCTAATATTAGCAGGATTTAAGGGGGCAGTCACTTTTCTACGGGGAATTTGTACCCCCTCCTAATATAAGCAGGATTTAAAGGGGCAGTCACTTTTCTACGGGGAAATTATACTTCCTCCTAATATAAGCAGGATTTAAGGGGCAGTCACTTTTCTACGGGGAATTTGTACCCCCTTCTAATATAAGCAGGATTTAAGGGGGCAGTCACTTTTCTACGAGGAATTTGTACCCCCTCCTAATATAAGCAGGATATAAGGGGGCAGTCACATTTCTACAGGGAAATTGTACCCCCTTCTCATAGTAGCAGGATTTAATAGGGAAGTCATTTTTCTACGGGAAAATTGTACCCCATTCTCATATTAACAGGAATTAATAGGGCAGTCACTTTTCTACGGGGAAATTATACCCCCTCCTAATATAAGCATGATATAAGGGGGCAGACACTTTTCTACGGGGAAATTATACCCCCTCCCAATATAATCAGGATTTAAGGGGGCAGTCACTTTTCTACGGGGAAATTATACCCCCTCCTAATATAAGCAGGATATAAGGGGGCAGTCACTTTTCTGCGGTGAAATTGTACCCCCTTCTCATATTAGCAGGATTTAATAGGGCAGTCACTTTTCTACGGGGAAATTGTACCCCCTTCTCATATTAGCAGGATTTAATAGGGCAGTCACTTTTCTACGGGGAAATTATACCCCCTCCTAATATAAGCATGATATAAGGGGCAGTCACTTTTCTACGGGGAAATTATACCTCCTCCCAATATAATCAGGATTTAAGGGGGCAGTCACTTTTCTACGGGGAAATTATACCCCTCCTAATATAAGCAGGATATAAAAGGGCAGTCACTTTTCTACGGGGAAATTGTACCCCCTTCTCATATTAGCAGGATTTAATAGGGCAGTCACTTTTCTACGGGGAAATTGTACCCCCTTCTCATATTAGCAGGATTTAATAGGGCAGTCACTTTTCTACGGGGAATTTGTACCCCCTCCTAATATAAGCAGGATATAAGGGGGCAGTCACTTTTCTACGGGGAAATTGTACCCCCTTCTCATATTAGCAGGATTTAATAGGGCAGTCACTTTTCTACGGGGGAATTATACCCCCTCCTAATATAAGTAGGATTTAAGGGGCAATCACTTTTCTACAGGGAATTTGTACCCCCTCCTAATATAAGCAGGATTTAAGGGGGCAGTCACTTTTCTACGGGGAATTTGTACCCCCTCCTAATATTAGCAGGATGTAAGGGGGCAGTCACCTTTCTACGGGGAAATTATACCCCCTCCTAATGTAAGCAGGATTTAAGGGGCAGTCATTTTCTACGGGAAAATTGTACCCCCTCCTAATATAAGCAGGATTTAAGGGGGCAGTCACTTTTCTATGGGGAAATTGTACCTCTTCCTAATATAAGCAGGATATAAGGGGGCAGTCACTTTTCAACGGGGAATGTGTACCCCCTCCTAATATAAACAGGATTTAATAGGGCAGTCACTTTTCTACGCGGAAGTTGTACCCCCTCCTAGTATAAACAGGATATAAGGGGGCATTCACTTTTCTACGGGGAAATTGTAACCCCTCCTAATATAAGCAGTATTTAAGGGGGCTGTCACTTTTCTACGGGGAATTTGTACCCCCTCATAATATAAGTAGGATTTAAGGGGGCAGTCACTTTTCTACGGGGAATTTGTACCCCCTCCTAATATTAGCAGGATTTAAGGGGGCAGTCACTTTTCTACGCGGAAATTGTACCCTCTCCTAATATAAACATTATATCAGGGGGTAGTCACTTTTCTACGGGGAAATTGTACCCCCTCCTTATATAAGCAGTATTTAAGTGGACAGTCTCTTTTCTACGGGGAATTTGTACCCCCTCCTGATATAAGTAGGATTTATGGGGGCAGTCACTTTTCTACGGGGAATTTGTACACCCTCCTAATATTAGGAGGATTTAAGGGGGCAGTCATTTCTCTACGGGGAATTTGTACCCCCTCCTAATATAAGCAGGATCTAAAGGGGCAGTCACTTTTCTAAGGGGAAATTATACTTCCTCCTAATATAAGCAGGATTTATGGGGCAGTCACTTTTCTACGCGGAATTTGTACCCCCTCCTAATATAAGCAGGATTTAAGTGGGCAGTCACTTTTCTACGCGGAATTTGTACCCCCTCCTAATATAAGCAGGATTTAAGTGGGCAGTCACTTTCTACGGGGAATTTGTACCCCCTCCTAATATAAGCAGGATTTAAGGGGGCAGTCACTTTTCTACGGGGAATTTGTACCCCTCCTAATATTAAAAGGATGTAAGGGGGCAGTCACTTTTCTACGGGGAAATTATATCCCTCCTAATGTAAGCAGGATTTAAGGGGCAGTCATTTTCTACGGGAAAATTGTACCCCCTCCTAATATAAGCAGGATTTAAGGGGGCAGTCACTTTTCTATGGGGAAATTGTACCTCCTCCTAATATAAGCAGGATATAAGGGGGCAGTCACTTTTCTACGGGGAATGTGTACCCCCTCCTAATATAAGCAGGATTTAATAGCGCAGTCACTTTTCTACGCTGAAGTTGTACCCCCTCCTAGTATAAACAGGATATAAGGGGAATTCACTTTTCTACGGGGAAATTGTAACCCCTCCTAATATAAGCAGTATTTAAAGGGGCAGTCACTTTTCTACGGGGAATTTGTACCCCCTCCTAATATAAGTAGGATTTAAGGGGCAGTCACTTTTCTACGGGGAATTTGTACCCCCTCCTAATATTAGCAGGATTTAAGGGGGCAGTCACTTTTCTACGCGGAAATTGTACTCCCTCCTAATATAAACATTATATAAGAGGGTAGTCACTTTTCTAGGGGGAAATTGTACCCCCTCCTTATATAAGCAGTATTTAAGGGGACAGTCACTTTTCTACGGGGAATTTGTACGCCCTCCTGATATAAGCAGGATTTATGGGGGCAGTCACTTTTCTACGGGGAATTGGTACACCCTCCTAATATTAGCAGGATTTAAGGGGGCAGTCACTTTTCTACGGGGAATTTGTACCCCCTCCTAATATTAGCAGGATGTAAGGGGGCAGTCACTTTTCTACTGGGAAATTATACCCCGTCCTAATGTAAGCAGGATTTAAGGGGGCAGTCATTTTCTACGGGAAAATTGTACCCCCTCCTAATTAAAGAAGGATTTAAGGGGCAGTCACTTTTCTATGGGGAAATTGTACCTCCTCCTAATATAAGCAGGATATAAGGGGGCAGTCACTTTCTACGGGGAATGTGTACCCCCTCCTAATATAAGCAGGATTTAATAGGGCAGTCACTTTTCTACGCGGAAGTTGTACCCCCTCCTAGTATAAACAGGATATAAGGGGGCATTCACTTTTCTACGGGGAAATTGTAACCCCTCCTAATATAAGCAGTATTTAAGGGGGCAGTCACTTTTCTACGGGGAATTTGTACCCCCTCCTAATATAAGTAGGATTTAAGGGGGCAGTCACTTTTCTACGGGAATTTGTACCCCCTCCTAATATTAGCAGGATTTAAGGGGGCAGTCACTTTTCTACGCGGAAATTGTACCCCCTCCTAATATAAACATTATATAAGGGGGTAGTCACTTTTCTACGTGGAAATTGTACCCCCTCCTATATAAGCAGTATTTAAGGGGACAGTCACTTTTCTACGGGGAATTTGTACGCCCTCCTGATATAAGCAGGATTTATGGGGGCAGTCACTTTTCTACGGGGAATTTGTACACCCTCCTAATATTAGCAGGATTTAAGGGGGCAGTCACTTTTCTACGGGGAATTTGTACCCCCTCCTAATATAAGCAGGATTTAAAGGGGCAGTCACTTTTCTACGGGGAAATTATACTTCCTCCTAATATAAGCAGGATTTAAGGGGCAGTCACTTTTCTACGGGGAATTTGTACCCCCTCCTAATATAAGCAGGATTTAAGGGGGCAGTCACTTTTCTACGAGGAATTTGTACCCCCTCCTAATATAAGCAGGATATAAGGGGGCAGTCACATTTCTACAGGGAAATTGTACCCCCTTCTCATAGTAGCAGGATTTAATAGGGCAGTCATTTTTCTACGGGAAAATTGTACCCCATTCTCATATTAACAGGAATTAATAGGGCAGTCACTTTTCTACGGGGAAATTATACCCCCTCCTAATATAAGCATGATATAAGGGGGCAGTCATTTTTCTACGGGGAAATTATACCCCTTCCCAATATAATCAGGATTTAAGGGGGCAGTCACTTTTCTACGGGGAAATTATACCCCCTCGTAATATAAGCAGGATATAAGGGGGCAGTCACTTTTCTACGGTGAAATTGTACCCCCTTCTCATATTAGCAGGATTTAATAGGGCAGTCACTTTTCTACGGGGAAATTGTACCCCCTTCTCATATTAGCAGGATTTAATAGGGCAGTCACTTTTCTACGGGGAAATTATACCCCCTCCTAATATAAGCATGATATAAGGGGCAGTCACTTTTCTACGGGGAAATTATACCTCCTCCCAATATAATCAGGATTTAAGGGGGCAGTCACTTTTCTACGGGGAAATTATACCCCTCCTAATATAAGCAGGATATAAGGGGGCAGTCACTTTTCTACGGGGAAATAATACCCCCTTCTCATATTAGCAGGATTTAATAGGGCAGTCACTTTTCTACGGGGAATTTGTACCCCCTCCTAATATAAGCAGGATATAAGGGGGCAGTCACTTTTCTACGGGGAAATTGTACCCCCTTCTCATATTAGCAGGATTTAATAGGGCAGTCACTTTTCTACGGGGGAATTATACCCTTACTAATATAAGTAGGATTTAAGGGGCAATCACTTTTCTACGGGGAATTTGTACCCCCTCCTAATATAAGCAGGATTTAAGGGGGCAGTCACTTTTCTACGGGGAATTTGTACCCCCTCCTAATATTAGCAGGATGTAAGGGGGCAGTCACTTTTCTACGGGGAAATTATACCCCCTCCTAATGTAAGCAGGATTTAAGGGGCAGTCATTTTCTACGGGAAAATTGTACCCCCTCCTAATATAAGCAGGATTTAAGGGGGCAGTCACTTTTCTATGGGGAAATTGTACCTCCTCCTAATATAAGCAGGATATAAGGGGGCAGTCACTTTTCAACGGGGAATGTGTACCCCCTCCTAATATAAACAGGATTTAATAGGGCAGTCACTTTTCTACGCGGAAGTTGTACCCCCTCCTAGTATAAACAGGATATAAGGGGGCATTCACTTTTCTACGGGGAAATTGTAACCCCTCCTAATATAAGCAGTATTTAAGGGGGCTGTCACTTTTCTACGGGGAATTTGTACCCCCTCCTAATATAAGTAGGATTTAAGGGGGCAGTCACTTTTCTACGGGGAATTTGTACCCCCTCCTAATATTAGCAGGATTTAAGGGGGCAGTCACTTTTCTACGCGGAAATTGTACCCTCTCCTAATATAAACATTATATAAGGGGGTAGTCACTTTTCTACGGGGAAATTGTACCCCCTCCTTATATAAGCAGTATTTAAGTGGACAGTCACTTTTCTACGGGGAATTTGTACCCCCTCCTGATATAAGTAGGATTTATGGGGGCAGTCACTTTTCTACGGGGAATTTGTACACCCTCCTAATATTAGGAGGATTTAAGGGGGCAGTCACTTCTCTACGGGGAATTTGTACCCCCTCCTAATATAAGCAGGATTCAAAGGGGCAGTCACTTTTCTAAGGGGAAATTATACTTCCTCCTAATATAAGCAGGATTTAAGGGGCAGTCACTTTTCTACGCGGAATTTGTACCCCCTCCTAATATAAGCAGGATTTAAGTGGGCAGTCACTTTTCTACGCGGAATTTGTACCCCCTCCTAATGTAAGCAGGATTTAAGTGGGCAGTCACTTTTCTACGGGGAATTTGTACCCCCTCCTAATATAAGCAGGATTTAAGGGGGCAGTCACTTTTCTACGGGGAATTTGTACCCCTCCTAATATTAAAAGGATGTAAGGGGGCAGTCACTTTTCTACGGGGAAATTATATCCCTCCTAATGTAAGCAGGATTTAAGGGGCAGTCATTTTCTACGGGAAAATTGTACCCCCTCCTAATATAAGCAGGATTTAAGGGGGCAGTCACTTTTCTATGGGGAAATTGTACCTCCTCCTAATATAAGCAGGATATAAGGGGGCAGTCACTTTTCTACGGGGAATGTGTACCCCCTCCTAATATAAGCAGGATTTAATAGGGCAGTCACTTTTCTACGCGGAAGATGTACCCCCTCCTAGTATAAACAGGATATAAGGGGAATTCACTTTTCTACGGGGAAATTGTAACCCCTCCTAATATAAGCAGTATTTAAAGGGGCAGTCACTTTTCTACGGGGAATTTGTACCTCCTCCTAATATAAGTAGGATTTAAGGGGCAGTCACTTTTCTACGGGGAATTTGTACCCCCTCCTAATATTAGCAGGATTTAAGGGGGCAGTCACTTTTCTACGCGGAAAGTGTACTCCCTCCTAATATAAACATTATATAAGAGGGTAGTCACTTTTCTAGGGGGAAATTGTACCCCCTCCTTATATAAGCAGTATTTAAGGGGACAGTCACTTTTCTACGGGGAATTTGTACGCCCTCCTGATATAAGCAGGATTTATGGGGGCAGTCACTTTTCTACGGGGAATTTGTACACCCTCCTAATATTAGCAGGATTTAAGTGGGCAGTCACTTTTCTACGGGGAATTTGTACCCCCTCCTAATATAAGCAGGATTTAAAGGGGCAGTCACTTTTCTACGGGGAAATTATACTTCCTCCTAATATAAGCAGGATTTAAGGGGCAGTCACTTTTCTACGGGGAATTTGTACCCCCTCCTAATATAAGCAGGATTTAAGGGGGCAGTCAATTTTCTACGGGGAATTTGTACCCCCTCCTAATATAAGCATGATATAAGGGGGCAGTCACATTTCTACAGGGAAATTGTACCCCCTTCTCATATTAGCAGGATTTAATAGGGCAGTCACTTTTCTACGGGAAAATTGTACCCCATTCTCATATTAGCAGGATTTAATAGGGCAGTCACTTTTCTACGGGGAAATTGTACCCCCTTCTCATATTAGCAGTATTTAATAGGGCAGTCACTTTTCTACGGGGAAATTATACCCCCTCCTTATATAAGCATGATATAAGGAGGCAGTCATTTTTCTACGGGGAAATTATACCCCCTCCCAATATAATCAGGATTTAAGGGGGCAGTCACTTTTCTACGGGGAAATTATACCCCCTCCTAATATAAGCAGGATATAAGGGGGCAGTCACTTTTCTACGGGGAAATTTTACCCCCTTCTCATATTAGCAGGATTTAATAGGGCAGTCACTTTTCTACGGGGAAATTGTACCCCCTTCTCATATTAGCAGGATTTAATAGGGCAGTCACTTTTCTACGGGGAAATTATACCCCCTCCTAATATAAGCATGATATAAGGGGGCAGTCACTTTTCTACGGGGAAATTATACCCCCTCCCAATATAATCAGGATTTAAGGGGGCAGTCACTTTTCTACGGGAGTAGTATAAGTGCCCGGGTTCTGCGCCCGAAAGTGAGGCTCGGTGAGGCTCGCCTTAATGGATTTCTCTCGTAAGGCATGAGCCTCATTTTCTCGCAGTGTTGCCAACTCCTCACTCGAAAAAATCACCAAGGTTTTTTTTGGGTCTAACCTAACCTAAAGCAAGGAGCTGGCAACACTGCTTGAGGCTTGCCTTGCAGCGTTGCCAACATCTTACTCGAAAAAATCACCAAGGTTTTTATCTTGGTCTAACCTAACCTAAAGCAAGGAGCTGGCAACCTTGCTTGAGGCTTGCCTTGCAGTGTTGCCAACACCTTACTCGAAAAATTACCAAGGTTTTTATCTTGGTCTAATCTAACCTAAAGCAAGGAGCTGGCAACCTTGCTTGAGGCTTGCCTTACAGTGCATAAAGCAATTTGCCAACCTACTGGTACTTTTGCCATAGCCTTTTACAAAAAAGAGAGAGGAGAGAGAGAGAGGGGGGAAGAGTTAAACAACCGACAGCGCTGCCAACACCTACCTACAGCCTTTTTTTTTCTTGGTGTAACCTAACCTAAGGCAAAGAGCTGGCAAGTTTGCTTGAGGCTTGCCTTACAGTGCATAAAGCAATTCTTGCCAACCTACACACACTGGGCAAGGAGAGCCGGCAACAAATATATACTGCCGTAAAAGAGAGAGGGATGGATGGATGGCAACACAGTATGTGTGTGCGTGTGTGTGTATAATATGTAGCATTATTAACTAGAGTGTGTTGGCAACCCACTTACAACTAAAAAAATAGAGATGCCAACGTTGCTGTAAGATAAAGAGAGAGAGACCTATCGTGACTTTTGTAAACCTCTCTCGGGGGAAACACGATGTGCCACACACACACGTGCGCGCGCTGGCGCCTCTTATTATTTTCGTATTGCGACGCAAACAAACAAATAATAATTGTTTTTTTTAGGATTCCTGGCCCCTACAACCTCGCCAGGGTGCGTGGTGCCCAACCAAAAAAGTAAAAGGTTCTAACGGCTGCGGTTGTAGATAACCACACCTCTGTAGAGTTTCACGTGAGATCGAATTTCTTCCGGAATATTTTTCAGTTCGTACATCTGACCGTACATGCTGTTTATTATCAATTTAGCTGTGTTCTGTTTCGCGTCTATTTCGAACAATTTGCCCGGCAGCAAGATCTCGCAATTTTTAGTTTTCTTGATTTTTTTTACGTAAGGCTATGTCCTTGCGAATGCACGAAAGTCGATGTTTATCGCGGCGACACGAATCCCCAACCGGCTGCATAGAAGCGGATATTTCTCGCCCCACACGCTCAACGCGACACGTGCATTCGCAAGGACAATATCGACTTCCGTACCCTGCTGCATAGAAACGGATATTTCTCGCCCCACACGCTCAACGCGACACGTGCATTCGCAAGGACAATATCGACTTCCGTGCCCGGCTGCATGGAGGCGGATATTTCTCGCCCCACATTCGTTCTGTAGTATCAATGTAGGTCAGATCAAACACAGTAATGTGAAAGCTTCTGCACAGAAGAGTAACGTTTTTACAACTGTGCGCGATTATACTACTGTTTTGTGTGTGTTAAATTGCTAGCAGCTCTTTGTAGGTAAGTTTTGTTTCTTGTTATTTCTCTTGCATGTGTGTGTGTTAATAATAATAATTGCGAGTGGCGTTAATGAACAGAAAGTGTTGTTTTGATTAAACAGCGAAATTATGCTAAACAAAAAAAATATGAGCATATATAACGTGCGCTTGAAAAAAAACTATTTTTTATTGCGAATAACATAAAAGCGAGGTAACAATCGGAGGGAGAGGGGCGATGATTATGATTATGTTAGTTTACTTATAGTGGATAGTATTGACGCGTGTACGCTGGGTTGGATTTGTTGTTTTAAGTCTATTTTATGCATAGTAAGGCTAATCGAAACTGGGCCTCCAGTGGGATCCGAACCACCTCCGCCGGGTATCGAACTTGGAGTTTAAAATTATACAAGTGTGCAGGGAAAACTTTATTTTTTTTGAATTTGTTGATACTCTGGATTGGATTTTGTTGTTTTTAAGCCTATTTTATGTACAGTAAGGCTAATTGAAACTGGACCTACAGTGGGATCCGAACCACCTCCACCGGGTATCGAACTTGGAGTTTACAATTATACAAGTGTACAGGGGGGAAACTCTATTTTTTTGAATTTGTTGATACTCCGGGTTGGATTTGTTGTTTTAAGTCTATTTTATGCACAGTAAGGCCAATCGAAACTGGACCTACAGTGGGATCCGAACCACCTCCACCGGGTATCGAACTTGGAGTTTACAATTATACAAGTGTACAGGGGGGAAACTCTATTTTTTTGAATTTGTTGATACTCTGGGTTGGATTTGTTATTTTAAGTTTATTTTATGCACAGTAAGGCTAATCGGGACTAGGCCTACAGTTTTTTTTTAAAGTGGGATCCGAACTACTATATATTTTTATCGGGTTCGAACCTAGGACCTCTTGATTACAAAGCAACAACACAACCACAGCACTATCGAACCCTAGTAAATATGTAGGAAAAAACAATGGTATATACATAATCCAAAGTTGCGTGGTTCTAGGCCCTATAGGAACCAAGAAAATCAATGTCTTGGAAAAACATCTTAAGATATTTGTCTTAATCTTTAAGAAAGTCGACTTCCGGTCTGTCAAGATGTTACTTCCGGTCTGTCAAGAAAATTTTCTTAAGACATTTGTCTTAAGACGTTTTCCAAGACATTGATTTTCTTGTCTCCTAATTGACCTAGGATGATGATTTTAGGTTTGTTGGATAGGATTTGACGAAAACTATTCGACTAGCAAATAAAATCGATTCCACCCTCTCAAGTTTCGAAAATATAGACAATTTTTTTTATTTTTTGAGAAACTTGATTTGCTGGCTTAGTTTTTACCATATTTCGAAAATTTTAATGATATTTGATAAAAAATTGAATGTACTCTACAACCTATTGGAAACATAAAGATTAGTGCTTACTGTTTTCGAGTTATTTTAAATATAAATTTCAAGATGTAATTTCTAAGTTGTTTTGTAACTCGTAAACTATGGGTCGTAGAAAACCCATTCTTGTTTTATCTGCTATTGGCCGACAAATACTATAAACACAAATAATGTTTATTGTTTGATTTAAAAAAATGGAGATCGAAAATAACTTTGTTTTCTGAAAATAAAAAATGTGTGTATGGAAAAAAAATACGATTGTGTAATTTTTTATGATGTATGTTTGCATGTAAAAATAAGTATACCTGAAAGTTTTAGAATTTCAAAATAGCTATATATATATATTTGCTATTATATCAGCCAAAACAATAGAATATATATAAACAAGTACATTTTTATAGTTTCATACCTCTACTAGATTGGTAGAAAAATATACTAATGGGCAATAAAATCTGAAGAAGATTTGTGTCTAGCAAAAATAAGCTAAATAGAATTACATATGCATACAATATTTATTGTGTTTTCTTTCTATTTACAATCATATTTTTCAAATATATTTTTTTATTTTTTTTATAGGGTTGATTAAAGCACATATTTGAGGAAGACAACACCATCCATTTATAAATAAACCCCTCAAATTAACACTAATTAGAATTACCTTACAAAATTTTGTAAGGTATTTTTGTTTTGTAAACACTCTACCACCAACAGATCACATATAAATAAACATACCCCGAAAAAAAAATAAAAAAATGCGCTCCATGAAAAGTTGCCCTGTTTGCAAAAAAACCATATCAAGCAAAAATTTTACAAGACATTGTCGTACCTGCGTGCCAGGCAAGCATTTGGCTGCCACTGAACTATGTTCCGGATGCAATAAACATATTACAATTGCGTATGCCAAGAAGCATAAGCTTACTTGTCTAAGCGAAAGTACATCTAGGGCTCAGCCTTCGACCTCCACCAAAAGGAAGGCAGAAGCAACCTCCATTAATGCACCACCCACCAAACGCGTCAAGCCTGCGATGAAAGCAAACCGGTCTGCTTTCGGAGGAATATTAGAAGATTATGCCCGATTGTCGGACGGCTCTTGCGATGTTCGTAGCTTTTTAGAGGAGAAGCGGGCAGAGATAGTTTCTATTCTTAGTAATGCACTGGCTACGCACTCCTCCACTAAATTCTACGGTATGCTACGTTGCCAGTACAAGAAGCCGTCTGATGAAATTTACAGCTTCTGCCACAACACCAAGGCGAAGACGCTGCATCTGGCGGATGTCGAAAACCTAGAGGTCATCTACAACAAGTTTGCCGAGGAGCTGGTGGCAAAGCAGGAGGAACATGAAGCCAAGGGCTCGGGGGGTTCGCTGTGCGGCGAGCCTCACGAACTGTGCGTCAAACTTTGCAAGTTTGTGCCTCTCTCCGCCTCCAGCTACGTCTCCTTACCATCTGCCATTGAGGATAAAAAGGCCGTCGTGAATATTCAAAACAGTGACGCCAAGTGCTTTCTCTGGTCTGTGCTTGCAGCATTGCACCCTGTCCACCGGAAAAACCACCCACACCGAGTTAACCACTACCTACCATACGAGCCAGAGCTGGAAGATGCGATGGCTGGGATCGACTACCCGGTGAAGGTCCCGGATATTCGCAAGTTCGAGGCCCGTACACACAACCCTCGGTTGGCCATCAACGTTTATGGCCTCACCGACAAAAATGTGGTGTACCCTATCCGGGTGAGCGACGTAGACGACGATGGTGCGCAGGAAATTCACCTTCTGCTCATCAAGGACGAGACACAACACCACTACACCCTCATCCATTCCCTATCTCGGCTTGTTTCGAGCCAACAGAGCAAAGACAAAACCCACATAGAAGTTTGTCGCAGGTGCTTGTCTACATTTTGTAATCGAGAACAGCAGGATTACCAGCGCATCAGAGGTCCCAACATCGCTGCCGAGAAGCTCGCTAACCACAAGCTCTACTGCAATGCCAACAAGCCTAGGGTGGCAGTCTTGCCCAAACCTGGCACCGTGGAGCGTTTCCACATGCGCGGTGCCATGGCAGAGCACCCCGCCATCATCATCGCGGATTTCGAGGCCTTCCTCAAACCCCTGTCCACTTGCGATCCCGATCCCGAAGTTTCCTCCACCACCCCTTACCAACTCCACGAGGCCTCGAGTTACGCCTACGTTGTGGTGCGACGAGACCAGCACATCGCCCCCGAGCCCTACGTGTACCGTGGTCCCGACGCAGCCAAACACTTCCTCGAGAGGATGGTTGTCGAGGCCATCGAGATAGGGAAGGTATTGTTGGCCCCCAAGTCTATGCTCCCACTGTCCCCCGACGATCAACGTAGACACGACGAGGCCATCGCTTGCCCTGTCTGCGTTAAGGAGTACACCGCCAACAACCGTAAAGTTCAACACCACGATCACTTTAATGGTAGGTACGTTGGTCCTTGGTGCAATGGATGCAACCGTATAGCCCGGGACCCGCGATTTATCCCGATCTTCTTCCACAACGGCTCGGGGTACGACTTTCACCACCTGATCAAGCATCTTGGGTACGACAACAAGGGAATCAACGTTCTCCCCCAGAACGAGGAGCGTTACATTAGTGTGAGCAAACGAGTGTCGATCCCAGAATCACGCTCTACCGTCGAGCTTCGCTTCCTCGACTCCCTGAGGTTCCTCCCGGCAAGCCTCGATGCTCTCGCGGGGAAGCTTAGCGACGAGCAAATGCTCATCACCTCTGCAAATTTTCCGAACTTGGACGCCGGTCTCTTCAGGCGTAAGGGGGTCTATCCCTACGAATACGTCACAGACCCTGCCAAGTTCGAGGAGACGTCGCTACCTCCCCAGGCGAAGTTCTACAGTCAGCTACGAGGCTCGAACATCACCGACGAAGAATACCACCATGCCCAGTCCATGTGGCGCGAGCTGAGTTGTCGAACTCTCGGGGACTACCACGACGCCTACCTCAAACTTGATGTGACGCTCCTCGCCGACGTGTTCCAGGCGTTTCGTACAACTGCGAAGACCATCTACAAGCTGGACCCCGCCTACTTCTATAGTCTCCCCGGACTGGCGTGGTCAGCCATGTTTCTGGTGACGAAGATCGAGCTTGAGCTTTTTTCGGACGTGGACATGATGCTGTTTGTAGAACGTGCCGTGCGGGGTGGAATGGTCCAGGTGTCGCAACGGCACGCGCGCGCCAACAACCATCACATGGCTACTGGCTACGACTCCACCCAACCGTCGAGCTACATCATGCACACGGACGTGAATAACTTGTACGGGCACTCCATGATGCAGCCACTCCCCTTTAGAGGGTTCGAGTGGGCTGATCCTTCCAAATTCGACATCGAAAGCTTCGACGATTCGGAACATGGGTTCTTCGCCGAGGTGGACCTTGAGTTCTCCGAGAAGCTGCAGGATTTGTTTGCGATCTTCCCCCTGCACCCGAGTTCAAGTGTCCACCCGATTCCAACCAGAAGAAGCTCGTCATGGATTTCGAACCCAAGAAGAATTACGTCCTGCACTACCAAAACCTCCGGTGGTTGATGAAGCAAGGGGTTACCGTCCGCACAGTACATCAAGTTTTGATGTTCGAGCATTCTCCGTGGTTGCGTCCATATATCGAAGTCAACACCAAACACCGCACCGCAGCTACGTCCGAGCTTGATAAGGATTTTTTCAAGCTCATGAATAATGCGGTGTTTGGCAAGACCATGGAGAATGTACGGAATCACATGGACATAAAATTGGTGACGAGGAAAGAGCGATGTCGTCAGCTTGTCGCAAGTCCATTGTTCAAGTCTCGAACAATCTACAACGAGCAGCTGGCTCTGATTCACATGAAGCAAGGTGAGGTGAGGCTCACCAAGCCCATCTACGTCGGAGCCACTGTTTTGGATCTGAGCAAGCTTCACATGTTCGAGACGTATTACAACATATTACGTCCACACTACGGTCACAACATCTCGCTTCTCTACACGGACACGGACAGCTTGGAGTACCACGTCCACTCACCCGATGCGTACGGGGATATAGCCACAGTTCCATCTTTGGCTAACCTCTTCGACACCTCGGGCTATCCCCAGGACAACAAGTACGGCATCCTGGCCCGCAACAAGAAGGTGCCCGGCAAACTCAAAGATGAGAAGGACGGAGACGTGATTCTTGAGTTTGCAGGTCTTCGCGCCAAGGCCTATACCATCAAAGCCGAGGGCAGCGTTACCAAGAAGGCCAAGGGTGTCGGCAGACAGGTGATTCGGGAGCATCTCACATTCGAGGACTTCGTCGATTGCCTCAAGACCAGGTCGTCGGTTCTAAGAGCAGAACAGCGCATCCAGAACGTCGACCATATCATCACCACAAACAAAGTTAGAAAAATTGCGCTGGATCCCGATGACGATAAGAGGTGCATC